>NW_018742484.1:2587198-3193865 GCF_001683475.1 Chenopodium quinoa
TGTATATTACCTACTCTTGAGGCTTTTGAAAACCCAAGGTTGGATTCCATGTAGATTTGGTAATACTTATTCAAACACAAAATTTTGCTCCTTCAACCTAATTGGTCAACACCAATACTACTTCCCAACCCCAACAAATATTGGTGGGATCACATTAAATTCCTAGGTTACCCCTTTTACATATACCCCTATTCAATATCACCGCATGAATAACAAGCCTCTATTAGGGAAATCCAATTTTGCTTGCCGAAGATGAATCTTTCCTATATCAATTTTTATTATTTTTTTAATAATATTACCTCCCTCAAAAAGTTGAATTTTTTAAAAATAAAACCAAAAAGGTATAAACAAACAAGAAGGGTGGATGGATCCCACATTTGAAAAAGAGATTTATTATTATTATTTTATTTTTTGTTTAATTATTTATTAAAAAAAATTTAAAAAATAATATTGGACTATTCTCCATTATCTGAGGGAGGGGCCCTCTTTCTTTTAACATGACCCCAACAATACCAACACAAAAAAAATGAACGATAAACAAAATAAAATAAAAATAAAAATAAAAAATACACTCATAGAATTTTCATTCTTTTATTTTACAATATATATTTAAATTCAAAAAAATAAAAGAAGCGCGTGAAGTTGAAACGCAGAGTGAGTGAGTGTACGGAGTAATGTCGTATAGTGAATTCGTACGTTGGACTTTGAGTATTGGTTTGAATAATCAAAGGAAATAAAAGTATAAATGTAACTCGTAACAACAAAGGCGCGTGAATTAAATTCTGAATTCTGAAACAATAAGGACTTCACAAACACAAACACTTAAACACAAAAAACACCCTTCTTTTTATTTATTTGATTTTCTCTCTCCTAGAATTTTCCCATTTTCTCTCTCCTCTCTAATTACCCATCACTCACTGCGAAACAACTTCGCCAAAAAATTTGCTGTAACAAACCCACCACCCTTCTCACGAAATTCACTGACTCTCTCCCATTTTTCAGATCATTCATTTCTTTCTTTCTTACTTTCTCTCTCCTCTTTTTTTGGTGGTGGTTGTTTTTTTCTATCTCCTGTTTTTTCTGTTTCTGTTATGGAGAATCGCCGGCGATGCAAACTCCGGCGAGTAGTAACGGTTTTTTCCGGGTGAATGTGTGGTTGACGGAATTCGTAATCTTCCTTTGAACAAGAACAACCCCAGAAAATAGGAATACAGTGTTTTTTTTTAGAGTGGTAGAAGAAAGAGAGAGATAAATGTCGGCCGCAGCGGGAAGCGCAGGGGAGACGGCGGGTGAGGAGGCGACGGCGAAGGCAGTGCATAAGAGGTATGAAGGGTTGGTGTTGGTGAGGAATAAGGCGATAAGGGGGAAAGGGGCGTGGTATTGGGCCCATTTAGAGCCGTTGTTGGTTCGTAACGCCGACACTGGATTGCCCAAGGCAGTGAAGTTAAAGTGTTGTTTGTGTGACACCATGTTTAGTGCTTCAAACCCATCTAGAACTGCCTCTGAACATCTTAAGAGGGGTACTTGTCCAAATTTCAGTTCTCCGACTACGCCCAGGCCTTTGTCGTCTGTTTCGCCACCACCACCTCCGGTCGGTGAGTCGCAGTCGCTGTGTTTGTCATCTGGTGGTGGTGGTGGTGGCGGAGGCGGAGGTGGTGGCGGAGGCGGAGGTGGTGGTGTTGGTAGTACTACTACGACGACGAATAACAGTACTGGGACTACACCACCGCCGCAGCAGTACAACCACCGGAAGAGGAGTTCTTCGTCGTCTTCCGGTGGTGGTAGTGCGGGAGGTGTTGGTGTTGGGGGTGTTCCGACCACACCCAATACCAACACCAACACTATGGGGAACACAAATGCCCCATATGTGGCTCCTATTAATGTGATTGACCCAGCTCGGTTCTCGGCCGAGATGGGTTATACAAGTGGTGGTGCATTGGTGGTTCACCAAGCCCTATCACAACAGCAGCAGCAAAATCAGGTGAATGTTCAGCAACAATTGGGGTTGGCGGGTGGTGGGGGAAGTGGTGGGAGTGGCGGAGGGAGAGGGGATGAAATGTCGGATGCTAGGGATACTTTTGAGAAGAGTATTAAGAAATTGAAGAGCCCTAAAGCATCACCCGGGCCTGCTTTAAGCAAGTCTCAAATTGAGTGTGCACTTGATTTGTTGAGTGATTGGGTGTATGAGTCAGGTGGGTCTGTGTCGTTTTCAAGCCTTGAGCACCCAAAGTTTAAGGCCTTCCTTAATCAAGTGGGTGTTCCTGAGGTTTCTAAGAGGGAGTTTTGTGGGTCTAGGTTGGATTTTAAGTACGAGGAGACTAGGAAAGAATCCAAGGCTAAGATAAGGGATGCTCCCTTCTTCCAAATTTCAACTGATGGGTGGAAGCCTAAGGGTAGTTTTGAGGAGAATTTGGTGAATCTGACTGTGAATTTGCCGAATGGTGTGAGTGTTTACCGGAGGGCGGTGTTTACGGGCGGTCAGGTGCCGTGTAAGTATGCTGAGGAAGTGTTGTGGGAGACAATGGCAGACATGTGTGGCAATGGTTTGCAGCAATGTGTAGGAATAGTAGCTGATAAGTTTAAGAACTCAGCATTGAAGAATTTAGAGAATCAGAATCAGTGGATGGTTAATCTTTCTTGTCAGTATCAGGCCTTTAATGGTTTGATCAAAGATTTCTATAGGGAGCTCCCTTTGTTTAAAAATGTTGCTGAGAACTGCCTTAAGCTTGCAAACTTTGTCAACAACAAAACCCAAGTGCGAAATAGCTTCCACAAGTACCAACTGAGAGAGTATGGTCTTGCTGGTTTGCTTCGAGTGCCTACGAAAGAGCTCGAAAATTTGAATTTTGAGCCTATTTATGCTTTGATTGAAGACATAATGAGCTCAGCTCGAGTGTTACAATTGGTACTCTTAGATGAATCTTACAAGATAGTATCAATGGAGGACCCAATTGCTAGGGAATTTGGGGAGATGATTCGAGATGTAGGGTTTTGGAATGACTTGGAAGCAGTGCGCTCATTGGTAAGATTGGTGAAGGAAATGGCTCATGAATTTGTGACTGATAGGCCTTTAGTTGGACAATGCCTTCACCTGTGGGAAGAGCTTAGGACTAAGGTTAAAGATTGGTGTGTCAAGTTCCACATTGCTGAAGCTCTCATCGAGAAGCTGATTGAAAGACGGTTCAGGAAGAACTACCATCCTGCTTGGGCTGCCGCTTACATTCTGGACCCCCTTTATTTGGTGAGGGACAGCAGTGGGAAGTACCTTCCACCCTTCAAATACCTGACACCCGAGCAAGAGAAGGATGTTGACAAGCTCATTACTAGACTGGTTTCGAGGGAGGAAGCACATATTGCATTAATGGAGTTAATGAAATGGAGGACTGAAGGGCTTGATCCTGTTTATGCACAAGCTGTTCAGTTAAGGGAGAGAGATCCCTCTTCTGGAAAGATGAAAATTGCCAATCCTCATGGCAGTAAGCTTGTTTGGGAAACTTATCTTCCAGACTTCAAGTCCCTCGGGAAGGTGGCTATTAGGCTTATCTTTCTTCATGCCACTGCTCGCGGTTTCAAATGTAATTCTTCATTCTTGAAATGGGTTCAAGCTCATGGTCGTTCGAGGTTGGGGATGGATAGGGCTCAGAAGATGATTTTCATTGCTGCTCATTCCAAACTGGATAGACGCGATTTCACTAGTGATGAAGACAAGGATGAAGAGCTTTTTGCATCGCCAACCGGTGAGGATGATGTCCTAAATGAGGTCTTTGTTGGTCCATGATATGTCTTCAATGCACTTTACATCTTCTTTTAGAAGTATAATCTCATAGCAGAATTTATTGAATTCTTTTAGCCACTTTATTACTCCTTCCACCTTTGTATTTTTGTCTCACACTCTGAAGATATTTTAGGGCACAGTATTGTGGTGAAAGGAGCTACTTACATTATTAGGGTTTCGAATTTTTGTATTTATTCTTATTGTTAGATGCCTTGAGTTATGATTTGCCCCTACCTGGCTATGACTTTCAGTCCATTAGATGTAGAAAAGATACTAGTTTTCTTTGTGAGGATTTCTTGGAGAGCAGGAAGAATGATGTAACCTTGGTTCTGTTGCTTTGAGTAATGATTTTTTCTAAGGGGGAATAGTTTTTCATTTCTCCTTTACATTATTCGAATTTCATTCATTGATCAGTTTACCTGTAAGTTGCAATGGTTCTGCTATCTACCATTTGTGGCACTGATTTGTTCATGTTCTTTTTAGAATTAAAATTTTTGGATCACAACTTATGTTAGTTTCATATCTCTTCTTGCTTAATCTGCATGTCGTCATGTCCACAACAGTGTTCTGGAATGTTCGCAACAAGCCATTACAACTGTCTTGTGTGATACTCTTCTTAATCTTGCTTTGTCTAGCTGACTTGTGCGGCCTAGTGCACTCTTTACCTTCATAATAATAATGGTTATTGCAAAATCTTCAAGTTAAAGGACCTTTGAGCTCTTAACTTAATCTTATGTCCTCTGTTTTTGGTGGTCTGCATCCTGTGAACATTTTGTGAATTCCATACTGCTTTGTCTTTGTTTAGAGTTTATCTTGTTCTTTCTAATTCGGCCAAAATTTTGACATCCATGTCTACTATTATTGTTAGATTTGTTGCCTTTTTCTTTCTTTTCAGACACATTTAGGGTTTCTGCTTATCCTGAACAGTGTGTGCTGATTACTGCTGATTCAGTGCTCTCTACTATCTGTAGACAATGTTGCTGCTTGATGATTCTCAGCTTATGCTTTGAATATATTCCTTAGCTTGCCTTGTTTCTGATAAGTAATATGTGGTTCAGTGGTTATACTGGGTGTCAATAAGCGAAGCATTTCTATATTGCTTATTCAATGCAGGCCATATGTTTCTTTTTCTAGCTTTTGGCTTTCTTCCTTACTGCACTTTATATTCATTCTTTTCCTGTACATTGTTTTTTAAATGTGGTATGATTTTTACATCAAAAGTTCTATAATTGATGAATAGTATGGACATATGCTGAGATTAACACTAATATTTATCTTTCATTTTTAGTAGCTGCAGCATCAGACGATGAAATTGTTGGACTTGGAATGCCTCCTTAGCCCGGTCAATAAACAGTAGGAGCTGCTGTATATCGTGGAGGAAGAATAAGCTGAAAAAGACTTGAGCAGCACAATAAACAGGAACTGCCAGATTCACTTTGTTTAAGGCGGCCTGTTGCTCTATCAATTTTTTAGATTTGGACGGAGACATGGTTTTTTAGGCATTGCAATGGATGCGAGAAGCAAAAAATCTTTATAGCTGGAGTTGCACTTGTTTTTGCTGGGTTCCATATCCTCTCCAAATGTTCTAGCTTTGTGTCTGCACAACACAGTGTGGAACCCCACCATAAAAGGAAGTGGGAGTCTTTTTTGAAGCTTTGGATGGTTGTTGTGGTTCATCAAAAAATGAAAAAAAAGTTAAGTTGGGTCATTACATCAAATCAATCTTTGAATTAGCTAGCTTCTGTTTGAAAACATTAAGCTTAAGTTCATGATGTTCATGCAAAAGATTGATTGGTTGATGCATCTCATCATAGTGTGTGATTACTGTTTGGCGGAGGACCCCAAAATGACGGAAAGACTGTCGGAAAGACACAAACAGAGGAGTGAAGCTGATAGAGATTTTGCAACAAATTTGATTTGAAGATCAGGATATGTGATATCAATCTGATAATTTTACAGGTGATAGGAAGGATTAGTCAATAATCTTAAGAGTAGGCATTTTAGTCCATGTACATTTGCTTCCATTTTAAGTTTGCAACTTTTTTTAGTCAGCTTCATTATTAACTTTGTGTCAATATTATTGTCATCTTCATTCTTTGTTAGTTAAGATGATGCATTTTTATGAAGTCTGATGTCATTCTAATTCTGATTTATGGACCTCTGTTTAGCTTTAGCTTCAATTTTGTTCATCTATTTGATTCTGTAGCATTCAGTAAACCAGACTTGAATTGTTACAGGAGCTGGCTAGCCGAGTATATTTGGTGTTTCCGGCTAAGAATACTGTATGAATTGCTCTTGCAGTTCTGCACAGGGTTTTCACACATTTTATGATGAAGTGAATTTGGTCAGTTTTTTTTAAAATATTTTTATATACTTTTGTAAGCAAACTTTGACAGGAATAATCTCAGATTTGTCCGGTCTCTTTTAATAATCCTAATTTTATGTTGGTTTAAAAATCAGAATAATCTAAATTTGGGAGAATTTTTGTCAAATCTGATGCCAATTATGTTAAGTTTTTTCCTGCATGAAAGTGGCACCAGAACACCCACTTGCTTTGGATGATTTTGTAAAGTTGCCTCAAAAGGCCAGACTTGGCATTATTTTCGTTTGAGGATATTGCTATTGCCTTTTTTTTTTTTTTTTTTACTTGTAACATATTGCTATTCTGGAAACACTATTTATTGCGTAGATTAGAGAATTTTAGCAGTCAATTACTCCGTAATTTATAATTTTATATCACTTGAACACCAATAAGAACAGATTGGGTCTATAAGGTTGTCAATTTTTTATTTTTTTTATTTTTTAATTAAAGTGTTTAATTTATTGTTCAGAATATGTGCCAACACTGCCAATAGTGTACTTTGTATGTTATAAGTTAAAAAAAAAAATAGAAAAAATGATTAATGGTCATTTTTGCCATTTATTTTTTTTTGGGTAATACCCATTATATTATTTTTCAAAAGGGCATTAATCCATTTTTTTAGGAGGCTTAATACTTGTGTAAATGGGTTGAAGTAAGCTATTTTGGGTTGAAAATTTTACCCAACCTAATGCATTTAATTATACTTGGTATGATTTATTCTTATCATTGAAAATCCCAATCCAACATTACAATTTATATCTCATGATTGTTGCTGTCAATGTTGATTATAGTGTTGTTTTAAAGAAGATGATGATGATAATAACCTTTCAAAAATTTCAAATCAAATTAAGTTTTATAAAATCATATTATAGATTCGATTAGACAAGGAAAAGAAGAAATACAAATTAAAAACGTACCAAATTTGGTCAACATACTCGTTCATTTTTCGCCTATCTATATTTGGTATCACTAAATCTGAATATACGAAAAATGGATATGCAACCTTAAAAACAATTTTTTTTAACATAAATTAAATATCAATTACACTAATCCATACGTATTTTTTTTTTTTTTTACATATTCCTACTTATTTCATTTGTAAATGTATTTAATGATTTTATATAGTCCTTGTAGCTATATGTGTCATAGTCATAAATAAACATATCATCATCATGTATAAATACAATTCATTTAAAAAAAAATTCCTTTTGTATCAATCTCATTAACTCAATTGTTTTTTTACAAAGTTCGTGCTAAGCATATCAATGTTATTGATCTCTATATCACCCTATCGGTTCTTGCAAATAAGATAAATTTCGACACAAAATTGTAATTCTAATTTCCTTGCATTAAAAATAATGTTTTGTTCTCCTTGCTTTATAAAATACGTGTACTACATTTAAGGCTAACATAAATGAAATTCGGTCGAAGAAAAATAAATAATTTATGTATATTGAAATGTAAGGATATACGAGTACTAGCTTTCACTACTTTCAAAATGAAGATAAAATAAAGATTTTTTTTTCTTGTAAGAATGATAAATTCAATTCCTATATTGCCAAAAAGTATGATAAGAATAGTGATTACTAATTAGTAATGATGAAGTTCATGTGTTGATAGAGTAGACATAATTTCTGTATCTAGTTACTTGTAATTATTCATCCCGGTGATTGGGATGGACAAATTATGAGTAATTTTAGATTGAGACATTTGAGTGGTTGCAATCAATAATAATAATTATTATTATTATTACTTGTAATTATTTTCTTACTGTACTAAAAAAAAGGGTAAATTTTCAAAATTTTTTTTTTTTTTTTTTTTTTTTTTCCTGTAGTACTTGAGTAACCTTTTTTCTTCATAAAAAACTCCCATCAAATGCGCGCGAATAAGAGTTGGATTTACATTTTCTAGAACGTTTACTAGAGACTAAATTCTCCAATTTGATCAGTAATCATGTACTTACTCTAGTGGTCATTAGTCAGAACTTTTAACTCATTCTCTGTCCCTATCCCTTGTGGTGAGAGAAAATATTGCCTATAGTAGGAAAGATAATTTGTATATTTTACAAAAAAAATTAATTATTTTTTAAGTTTTGTTGAAAAATTATTTAGAATTTTGGCAATTATAAATAGTAGTACAACTTATTTTATGACATGATATAAGAGAGAATCAAAACTTTAAAAAATTAAACTTTTGTAATGATTTTTACACTATTAGAATTGTTTTTACACTTTTCTTTATGAGAGTATACTTTATTAATTTTTTCTAATTTTTTTTATCACTTAAAGGAAAAAGTGTAAAATTCTATCAAATTAAAGAGGATCATACATCAATTTCTACTTATAGACATAAAACACATGACACATGCCCTTTCCATTAAATTCTAAATAGATAATTACTTTTAACTTTTAACATCAAGCTTTTCAAACTTTAATATTACTCATAAGTGAAATTTATACACAAAATTCAACATCCAACAAACTAATGACTTAATTTCTTTTTTTTTTTTTTCACCAATGTACCAAACCTTGGATACAATGCAATAAATATACACCATAAAATGTTGTGTGAAAATTACAAGCCCTAATTAATGGGAACATGTATAATTATATTATTGATAGGTTGATTTATTTTATTGGCGTGTCTTTAATTTTTATACAATATTATGTTAGTGCGTTTAAGCTGTAAAGGAGCAACGATAGCTATGGAAATCGAGTTTGAGAATTTGACCAAATACAGTATTGTGGATTAATTTCATTTTGTGTTATGAGTGCGATTTCTAACACTTTACCAATTAAATTAATTTACACCGCATTTTCGTGCCATCACTACACTACATGAATACATTCTATCAACACAAAGTCACAAACCAATGTGCTTGATTGTATTCCTAACAAGAATACAACCATAGTTTCCAACTCTTATAATTCTCAAATATAATTACCCCACCCACCAAGACAAGGGAAAATTAAACAGTGAAAAGGTGAAGAATCAAAATGGGGTTATCTTTAAATCTTTTTTCAATTTATTTGGTAGAGAGAAGAGTAGAAAATTAAAGTAGAATTATTGAAATATGAAAAAAAAAGTATAATTATAGAGGGAAAAGCTAGTTGTATAGGAAGAGAAATGATATGAAGGGGGGGTCGTCGTCTAATTACTCTTCATTTTAGTGGAAGGACACGATTTTCTTGTCGGCAAATTAAAGCTAAGGGTTTTAGTAAGCTGACTGCTTACCTACTAAAGTTTATACATATGTAAGTAGTATTGCATCAATTACATCAACATTTTTGTTTAAAGCCAAAAGGAGGGGATATAATCATTAGTGTAAGGACGACACATACTTACTTATCTCTCTTTTCTACAAGAATCTTTGCCTCTCCCAATGCTTTCTATACCCTTTACATTTTCCGTTTATCATAATCGCAATGTTAAAATTTTACACTATGCAGATCACACATATAACACACATCTTCAATGTTTTTTTGTGTTAATTAAGAAATAGTAAAATAGATTTTTGCGTGAGATCATCATATAAGTAAATTTGTCTTGATATAGCTCTCCGATGTTTTTTTTGTGCTAAGAAATAGTAAAATAGATTCATGTGTGAGATCATATTATTTATTTTGTCTGTTTTTTTTTTGATAAATTAAAATTTTATTACCAAAAAAGAGCAAGTAAACAATACAACTTACAAAAAGCTAGCTAAGTTGTACCCCCCAACTACACAAGCCTCAAAAGGGCAACCAAACACCTAAAGTTCTTAACAAAATGTAGCCACCTTCTAGGAAGGGTTCTACATAAAATTAAGAACATCACTACTAGACTCAGGGAAACAGGCCACCTTCTAAAAAGGGTGCCTGAACCCAGGACCACACAAAGCAAGACAAACCAAATCTAGCAATTACAAGATCAAAACATTTCTGTCACTAGCAGGACATCTACACGCAATATTAAAGATAATATCATTTACAGCACAATCAACAGGCTTACAACTACCCTTAAAAATAGTACTATTCCTCTAAATCCATATACAGTGAACAGTTTCTGCAAAAGCCATCAAGAGCAGCCTAACTTTTGTTCTGTTCTTCTTGTAGTATTGCTGCATCCAATAAACTTCTTCTGAGAATCCCTAAACATGCCTGTAGCACTTCAATCTATTCAAGATAGCCTTCCAAACCTTCCTAGAGTAATCACAAGAAAAGAACAAGTGTTGCACTGACTCATTTTCCTGCAAACAGAGAAGACATACAGGGTCATAGTACACATTCCAGGAAATTAACCTATCTTTTGTCAGCAGCCTATTCCATAAAGCAAGCCACAACATAAAAACACATTTTGGTGATGCATTATTGTTGCAGATTAACCTTTTCCATTCCATTTTTGGTCTCTGGGTCTGATAAGCCTATATAGCTTACTAATCTTCATAGAATTGCCATGGATGACAGAGCTCCAGCCTCCCAAATTATCAATAATATTCCTGCACTACAAAATTTTCTTTAGAACCCAATAACATTTCTTAGGAACAGGGAAATCCCAACATTGTCTATGTTTTGAAATAACATACATTAACCCACTTAACCCATAAGCTATCAGCTTTATGAGCTAAATCCCAGAGAAGCTTGGTGATTGTTGTCTTATTCCAATCAGTGAGAGAAAGAACATTCCAACCCCTACTCACCTTGGGAAAGCAAACTGTATCCCAAGCAACTAAAGCCTTTTTAGAGAAAGTAGAGCTCTCAGTCTAGAAAAAAGCCCTAAACCTTGCTTCAATTTCCCTAAAAATTTTCTTAGGCAAGATAAAGATCTGAGCCCAATATGTCTGAATCCCAAAGAGCACCCCTCTAACTAGTTGAAGTCTTCCAGCATATGAAAGGTGCCCAGCAGTCCACCCATTAGTTCTTGCAGTCACTCTCTCCACTAAGGGTCTACATTGAGCAATAGTGAGCTTCTTAAGGGAAAGAGGGACACCAAGGTACTTAAAAGGGATAGTACCTTATCCCACCCCAATAGCCTGAACTAAAGTCTGTTGTTCATCTTTAAAGATACCACTAAAGAAAACCTCACTCTTGTCAAGATTAGCAGACAAACCAAAAGTTGCAGAAAGCTTACTGAAGGCTTGAAAGAGCAATTGAACCTAAGCAAGGCCAAGCATGACAAACATTAATAGGTCATTAGCAAACATCAAATGTGTGAGGGATAATTTCTCACATCTAGGATGGAAATTGAAGTCAAGCTTCATAGACAGTTCATGTAAACACCTAAAGAGATATTCCATCCCAATGGCAAAAAGGAAAGGAGACATAGGGTCACCTTGTCTCAGCCCTTTCCTAGCACTAAAAGGAGGGGTAGGAAACCCATTTATCAGGATAGAAAAAGAGACTGAAGTGATACATCCCATTATCCAATCTGTAAATCTCCTTGGGAACCCCAATTCATCAAGAATAGTCTTTAGAAAACACCACTCAATAGAGTCATATGCTTTCTTGAGATCAACCTTCACCATGCATCTAGGTGTAATATGTTTTGAGAGTAGCCTTTAATGAGTTCAGTTGCCAGAAGAATATTATCATCTATATGCTTGCCAGGAATAAAACCAGCTTGGGAATCATCAACAACTTCCCCAATAACCTGAGTTAACCTTGTAGTAATCACCATAGAGATGAGCTTGTAACTCACAATGTAGTAGGCAATGGGCCTATATTATTTCACATAAGTAGGATTAGGAATCTTAGGGACCAAAGTCACCGTTGTACAGTTCCATTCCTTTTGCATAACACCTTTATCAAAGAAATCTAAAACCCTAGCATAAACATCATTCTTGATCTCAGGCCAAACCTTCTTGAAAAAGTAGGAATTGAACCCATCAATACCCGGAGCCTTGTTATCATCAATGTTATTCAAAGCCATATCAATCTCATCATGAGAAACAGGAGCAATTAGAAAATTCTGAGAGCTAACAGTCAACTGTCTCCCTCTTCTCAAAGTTACCATATCAAGAGCAGGAAGTAAAGCATTTGTAGACTCCAACAAGGTCTTATAAAAATTACAAATCTCTGCAGTTACCTGAGCTGGTTCTTTCAAGTGATCCCCATTCTCAGCATAGATAGTATCAATCCTGTTTCTAGCTTGTCTTTGTTTCATAGCAGAAAAGAAATAATGGTTGTTACTATCATCAAGCTTCACCCAATCAATTCTTCACTTTTGCTTGTAAATACTTTCCTGAATACTATTCTAGTGCTTAACTTTTTGAATAGCATTAACTTCCATATCAAGTAAACCTCTGTCATCAACATTCCTGGTTAATTCCTGTTGGATTTGTTCTAGTTCAGTCTTAGCAGCTTCAATTTTCTCATCAACATTCCCAAAATGCTTCATATGCAAAGACTTAAGAGCAGTTTTAACCCTCTTTAGTTTGTACCAAACTGTTTGCATAGCATTACTAGAAGTATAGCCTTTCCAAGCTAAACACTCTTAACAGTGTCTAAGAAATGCTCATGCTGAGATAAACAATTGAGAAATCTAAAAGGCCTACCCCTATCAGGAGGAGCAGGAGTAATCTCAAAAAGTAAAGGACTATGATCAGACATAGCAGGAGAAAGATAGTGAGCCTCAACACGACTCAAGTTGTCTAGCCAGGCTTGGTTAACCAAACCTCTATCAATTCTATTATAAGTAATAGGCAGAAGTTGCTTTACTATTCCATGAATAGAAAGCTCCTTTACTTTTAATTTCAACAAATTCCATCTCATCAATGAATCTCTGAAAATCTTTGACCTCATAATCAAAGACTGGATTACCATTCAATCTGTCATTAGTATGCAGAACAATATTAAAGTCTCCAGCAGAAACCCAAGGATTCTGCTGCAAATTTAAACCTTTAATTCCCTCCCACAACTAAGCTCTGTCATGAATAGAGTGAAGACCATATATCACTGTGAATATAATCTGAGAAGAGAGGTCTCTATGGAAAATAGAGCAGTGTATGAATTGTTCATGAATAGTAATAGGCACAAGAGTAATAATGTCAGAATTCCAGCCAAGCCAAATCCTACATCTCTGAGAGCAGCTATAAAGGAGTGGCAATTTTCTTTGCAATTTGCATTTGTTGACTTGCTTGACTTTTGTTTCCAGTAACCCAATTACATCAACTGAATGTTTCTTAAGTATCCTTTTAACATTAGCTACCCTGTCAGAGGCATTCAGACCTCTGACATTCCAGGTAAGAAGAATCATGATTCAGAAGGGGGATTAACCTCACCCCCAACAGGAACAGTCTGATTCTCTGTCAATAATCCTTCAGTTTCATCTTCTAAAAACACCATATATGTGTTAGCATTGGTAATGCCAGAGACAGTATGTTTAGTGCCATGACTCTTATTCTTCTTCCTTATCACCCTCCATCCTTCATCCGAGTTAGCTTGGTGTACTGTAAGGCCTGGAGTGATGATAAAAATACTATGATTAACAGCTTTCTCAGAGATAATAGGGATAGGCACAACATTTTGAGTTTTAGCAACCCATACTTGCTTAGCTTTTGGAGCATCCTGCTTCTTTTGAGCCTCAGATTTTGGGTGAGTAATAGGCATAGAACAATCATGTCCAGCCTTGTTACACTTTTCACAAAAGGGTGGTGTCTAATCAAACACAACCTTTTGTTCAAATAGCTCCCCAATTGGGCTTTCAATCCAAACACTAGAAGGCAAAGCCTTAGTGATATCCACCTCGATTAACAACCTAGCAAAAGATACTCTTAACTGTCTTGATGTGCATTAATCTGCATAGATGGGAACCCCTAACACACTTTCAATTCTGCTAAGAGTTTCAGCCCCCCCAGCAATTCAGAGGCAAGTTAGGTAGTTTCACCCACAAAGGAACTGTTCTAAGGATTTCAGCATTGAAATTAAATTTTTCAGACCACGGCTTAACTATAGTTGGTTTCCCAAAGAACATATGGGGTCCATCACTCATTATAGCATTCATATCATCCAAATTTTGCAAATTGACAATAAAATATCCATCATCATGCCAGAAGATTTCAGGTTTCAAAACATTGCTCCAATTTTCAAAAATGTACCTGTGCATAGCAGCTATGGTTGGGTAGTATCCGACTACATAGAACACAATTGCATTTCTTCATTTAATGTTACCCTGCTCCAATTCAACACTCTGCAACTGAGCCACATAAACTTCCCCTAAAATACCCCCTTCCATAAACTACTATTCTAAGCTTGATTATCCTGCACAGGTTGTTCAGGAGGTTGTTCTTCACTTGCAGAAACTCTCACAATAGCAATCAATGAAGAATCGGGTCTGGAATCCAATGGAACAATAACCGGAGAAACCCTAGTTACTGTTCGATTGGAGTTCCTAGCAATGGATCCAAAATTGATCCCATGGCAAGCTGCAATCACTTCAGCGTCACTTCTGGGTATCAAGCCAACTGAGGGATGAATTGTACCAGGAGCTGGAGTTACAAGTTCATCGACTTCATCAATGGAACCCGGAATGAAAGAAGTTCCAGAATTCCGCAATTGTTCTAGGAAATGCATCAGCAGGAGCTAAATTAGTCTGAGGTTTAGTGTTTTGAGGGATTGGGGTGGCTTGCTTCTTCTTTCGAGCCATTGAAACCAATTGAGCTGTAGAAAAACTGGCAAAGTCAATTCACCATGGAAGGAGAGAGAAGAGAGAAAAGTCAACACTCGGTCAAACCCTCCTAGCCTATTTATTTTGTCTTGATAGAGCTCTTCGATGATTTTTTGTGTTAAGAAATAGTAAAATAGATTCATGTTTGAGATCATATTATTAGATTTGTCTTGATATATAATTTCATAATATGTATTAATTTTTTTACCTAAAAAACAATTAAAAATATTAATAGTATAAGATTTACACTACTAGCAAGTGTAAACTCCAAACATTGCAATTAAATAACAACGGATGGAGAAAGTATATATGTCATTCTAAGTTGAAATGGTCCTTAATAAAAACAGCCTGTTCATTCACATTCTTGTATAAAATCTACCTTGTATTGTAAGTGGTCCTAATATGATGTAGATTATTTTGTGTCCTTAGATTTATTTTAACTCTTCTGTGCATTTTCCTCAATTTGATAATAATCTCGTGCTTGTGTGTTCGATTAGAATAAATTTGGTTCACCAAATCATTTAAAATGTGTCTATGTATAAACATACACATAGTGACATAGTGGTAAGTTGTATGGTTTTCAAAAGTCAGATTGGATAAGATGAGGCTTATATTATACTACCTCCGTTTTTTTAATTAGTTGCCACATTATGACTTTAGCACTATTCACACACTTTTCTTTGACCGTGTTTTGTGATTTATTCGTAATGAAAAATATAGTTATGTAGGGTCTTGTTAGATTCGTCACAATATATATTTTCAAAATACCAACTTTTTATTATTTTTCTTTTTTGGTAATTAAAGATATTAATGGTTGAATTTGTGCATTAGCAAACGTGACTAAAGAAATGTGTCAACTAAAAAGAAACGGAGGAAGTATAGGTTAAAATCACGAGATTAGTCATATTTTGATGACAATATGAGGAACAACCTTGGTGGTTCAAGTTGTGCTTAAGCCTATATCTTAGGGTGTGATTGTGTGAAGGTCAACTTAGTTCATATATGTATTAAAAAAAAAAGTTCATATATGTTACAATAACTTCTGATTATAAAGTTTATAATAAATTCCTAAAAGGGGCATTAACTAGTAATAATCTAAAATGCACTCACACTTGTGCACCGGTTATAAACGTTGTGTTTAATCCAAAAAATTACCACTGTATTTTTTTCATAGATAAAATAAATTTTAATAAGTTAAATATAATCTAATAGAATACGTACGCATCTAGGGCCTTGATTTCTTCAGTTTAAACATATATATAATCATCAAATTTTGATCATTAATAATCAATACTTCATATAATTCAGTTGATAATATTGATCATTAGGAACACTATAGATAAAAGAAAATTGATTTCAACAATTAAGTTATACGACTATCTATCAATTAAAATCAGTTTCAATCAACATTTTACGCAGGCTCTCATGCACACATATGTCTACATATAATATGGGACAGTGCCATATTTAGTTTTCTAGTACTTTGTTTTTTTAAGATCTTTGTTTTTATTTATAAAGTTTTTGATATGTGGCTCCTTGGATGTATTAGCATAAGTCTTAGATGTAATCTTCAATTTATACACTAATCTTTGATTAAGAAGTTCTCTCCTTCCCATCTTAATTATTATGTCGTTTGATGAAAACCAACAAGAATACAAACTATATGAATGACCGGGTTAATTTTTGACATGAAACAACTAATGGTATAGTACGATCCAGCTTAGTTTTGGTGTATTTATAAAGTTCATTATTTTTAATTCGATTTCAAAACTTTCATTCTGTTTGAAATTATTATCAATTAAAAATTGATATATATGATGTCATTTCCTAGTTTAGCAACTGATCAGGCCAAGTTCACCTGATTATTGATCAAACATGTTTTTAATAATTAAAATTATAATTTCTACATAAGGATTTCTAATAATAATTTTATAATAATTGGATTTTTAATAATAATAATAATAATAATAATAATAATAATAATAATAATAATAATAATAATAATAATAATAATCTAATATATATAAATAAAGTAGGCATTTTTGGAGAGCATTTGGAGCGTCACGTAAGAAATATACTTATTTCGACCAATAAGAAGAAAGATTTGTATTTTATTTTTGAATTAAAAAATTATGTCGCCACCTAGATAAAAATAACGAATTAGATTTGATATATCTAAAATTTTAATGCAATGTAAATTATAATCCACGAATTAAATTATTTTAATAAGAAAATAAAGTAAAAATATAGGAAAAGATAAATTTATTAATTCAAAACTACGAGTATAAGAAATCCAAAAAAAATATACTAAAAATATTTATATGATAAACGCTTATAATAAAGTTTGATACCTACATTATAAGATAAATTTGATAGTATTTATGATAAGAAATACAAATTGTTCATTAATTATAATTAAATTAAAATTTGTGATACCAACCACTATAAATTGACACATCATACGACACAAACAAAATTTCGTATCAATAAAAAACCCCATATTCGGAGCGCCACGTAAAAAATATACTTATTTCGACCAATAAGAAGAAAGATTTTATTTTATTTTTGAATTATAAAATTATGTCGCAACCTAGATAAAAGTAACGAATTAGATTTGATATATCTAAAATTTTAATGCCACGTAGATTATAATCCACAATATAAATTATTTTAATGAAAAAAATAAAGTAAAAATATAGGAAAAGATAAATATATTAATTCAATACTACGAGTATAAGAAATCCAAAAAAAATATTCTAAAAAATATTTAAATGATAAACGCTTATAATAAAGTTTGATACCTATCATTATAAGATAAATTTTGATAGTATTTATGATAAGAAATACAAATTGTTCGTTAATTATAATTAAATTAAAATTTGTGATACCTACCATTATAAATTGACACATCATACGACACAAACAAAATTTTGTATCAATAAAAAAACCCCATCAAGCAAATTTTGTGTTAATTTTTTATCATCAATGGCCGGGTAATTTTTAGCTTAATTTTTAAAATCATATGTTTAAATTAGTATTTCTAATTATTACTTACATTGTATTAATTTGGGATACTCAACGATTATATATTTATGTTTTATTTACTAAATATTTTTTTACATGCAGATCTAACATATCATACGACACAAATAAAATTTCGTATCAATACAAAACCCCATCACGCGAATTTTGTGTTAGTTTTAGGTTATCAATGTCTGGGTTATTTTTAAAATCTTATGTTTAAATTTATATTTGTAATTATTAGTTACATTGTATTTATTTAGGATACTTGACGATTATTTGTTTATGTAATGGCATACGATTAGATGTTGTATACTTAACATATGGATGGCTTTGGTTATTTTTGGAGATGATGAAAAAATTCCAATGCATAGATTTGATTTTATATTGCAACAGTTTTTCATTTATTGGTAAATATATTGATTTATTTTATATACATGTAAAGATTTAATTTTTATCAATTTCAGTTTGGCTAACATTTCACGGTTCAATTTATCCATTGATGTAGTAGGTTGGTTGTGGACAAGGTTGGTGATTCTATCGAAATAAAAGATATGGTAAAACACTGAATAATGATTTAGGATTTAAATTATTAAAAATTTATCATTTCACATCAAAGATTTTATATGACGGAAAAAATATCATATTTACAATTTATTTATATTTAATAAATTCATTATAAATTAGAGTAAAAATAAATAAATATTAAACTTTTGCAATTTTGTCTGAAATTATTAAATACAATAAATCAAATAACTAAAAAAATTAGATGAAAAAACCGTGCATCGCACGGGCTTCCATCTAGTAATAATAATATGGGAAATTCTCAATGGTGACTCCCAACTTCTGCTACGCACCAATAATAACCTCCCTTTTTTTATTATACAAAATGACCTTAGTTAAGAATTTTATCCCCCTAATAACATTATTTCATTAAATAGTTAATTAAAATTAATTATGGTTAATTTTTTTTTAAAAAAATAACAACCACCAACCCATCCACCCACACCACCATCTCCACCAACCAGCCACCCTATCCTCCTTCCCTTTTCCTGCTGGCGACCTACTGCCTGACCACCTCTAGACCGCCGAAATCGGAACGATGACCACCCCCAGACCCCCAGATCGCTGAACCCAAACCCCCAGACCGTCGAACCCAAACCCCATGACCACTTTATATCGTCGAACGCCCCAAACCCTGACCAGTTTCCGCCTCCTTCCTCTTCCCCTCATTCGCCACTAGCAGAATCGAAACCACCCTCGCCCGAAACCAAAACCCAGTAACCCCCACCTGAACCGAAATCACTTTCAGATTTGGGTAGGTGGGGTGGTTTCGGTTTGTTATTGGCGGAGAGGAGACTCAGAGGAGATAGGGGAAGGGAGGGTTATGGGTTATGGTGGGAGGAGAAGTTATGGTCTGGTTCTGGGTTTGAAGGAGGTGTCGGGTCTTGGTCTGGTGGGGGGTTTCGATTTGGGGTAAGAATGAGGGTAGAAGTGGTGGTGGTGGCTGGTTGAAGGTGAAGGTTGCGGCGGCGGCTAGTATCGTCGGCCGGTTGATGGTGAAGGGGGCGGCGCCGGCTGGTTGACGAGGTGGCAACGGCTTGTTGAAGGTGGCTGGTTGGTTTTTTTTTTTATTATTTTTTTATTTTTAAATAAAAATCTAACCATAGTTTAATTTTTTAAATGATAAAACACTCATTAATGTCATATTTGGGATAAAATTCTCTAAAAAGGTCATTTTGTATAATTAATTTTCAAGAGGGTTACCATTGGTGCGTAATAGAAGTTTGGGGTCACCATTGAGAATTTTCCAATATTATTATTATTATTAAATAATGATGTTGCACTCTCTCCATTTCACAAAAATTTTCTCAGTTATAGATGTACATACCAAGAAATAATTAATATGTAGTATTATATATGTTTGATTTTGAGATTTTCAAATGCCAAATTTAGAATCCCCTTTATGAAAAAAAAAAAAAAAAAAATCGTTCCTAATCTCAACTCGACTAATAAGAGAGCTATGGCAAATCATTGACAAACATTATAATTTCCTAAATGAACCAGCTTTGAAAGTTTGGATTCACCTAGGTTATATAAACGTAGTAATGCTCAACTCGTCTAATCTCTATATGGCTACATCTAACAGTACTTTATTTTTAAAGTCTATTATTTACGACTCTGCCATACTAAAAAAACAACAATTAACCTAAGCTATTAATTAAATAACCATAAGTTAGAAAGGATGACGCAAATTAAAAATGGAATAAGTATTAGCGCATAGCATCTATGTGCTTAGAAAGTGTATAAAATGGCACTGGTTTTCTAATGGTACAATTCAAAGTACAAAATGTACGTACCACTTAGATTAAATGTACCAATGTGCTTTCAGTGATACATTTTCGGAGTATTAAATGTACCACTAGCACAGTTAAGTGGAATATTCAAGTTTTCTAATGTCTGATAAATTACGCTTCTACCCTCTTATACACTTCGTTTGTCAATAGGTGTCATGCTCTGATATGCACTCTTAAAAATGATATCACAATATTTGACTAAAAGGTGTACAACTACTATACACAGTCACAACTTTTGTTGTGTATGTGGTCCTTAAATTACTACATGTTCAAAATGTTGTATTAAGTTATTCCTAACTGCTAACCTCATTTTCAAATATATGTCACCTTGTACTATTTACTCACCCAATCAATGCAACTACCGTAGTACCAGGGACCAATTCATTGCTACCTTCATTTTTTATTTTTTATTTTTTATTTTTTTTTGAACTAATCAAAAGAATCTTTAATAATACTATACTATGTCCTGTTTGGCAAAATAGCGGTAGCGGGTAGCTTTTAGCGGTCGATTAGCGGGTAGGTGTTAAGTTAGCGAGTAACTGTCAATTAGTAGTGGGAAGAGGTTAGCTGTCAAAGTAACAGTTGATAGTATGAGTGTTTGGCAAAAGTAGCGGTTCCAATACTAAAATACATCAAAATTCATATAAATATTATTTAAAAAGTAATAAAATTTGTCAAACGCTACCCGCTATTTCTAAACGCTACTATTTTTAACGTTTGAGAAAAGCTACCTAAACGCTACCTCTATCGCTATCCGCTATTAGAACCGCTACCTTGCCAAACACTCTCAAATTTTTTTTAATAGTGTTTTAACTGATCAAAACGCTAACCGCTACCTCAAACGCTACCACCAAACAGAGCATGAGAATATGAGCTCATGAAATCAGTAATATATTTTTTAAGGGGTACCTTTGAATTCAACTATTTTAAGTTGGTATAGTGGTACTACAATTAAGTATTTAACTATTATCGATTTTATATTATTTATTATTTCAACATAATTTGTCATGTAACTCCCAAGTTAAATTATATACTCCGTACGTAGTATATATGGTGTATAACTAATTTTAGTATGTTCTTCTTTAATACAACCAATTAACAACACTAAGCTGGGCTAAGCCCTAACAGAAAAATTCGAAACAAACTCATTACATAGTTACATATAAATACAAATTAAATTTACGTACAAAAGATATAAACCTCTAGCTACGATAACACTATGTCTAGCTCTGCTATGAGCCTATGAACATCAAGTAAATAACAAAATGAGCACGTGTTGTACTAAGACAAACATCTAGTACGTTGGAGGCAACACAAGTTTAACTAGAAATACACTGTATTTTTTAGATTAGACGTGAAGCGATTACATATAAGCTGAACATTCTTCTTAATCTCGCCACATGTACAAGCTTCTTCCTACGTCCTATATACATCAGTAGAAATGTAATTAATGAGAACATCAATTTCCTTCTGAAGGTCATGCAATTGCGCCATCCCCCCATCAAGGAGTGAGTGCAACATGTAACTCATGTTTAGTGAAATAATAGTAGTGCTAGACTGCTAGGTATAGTATTTATTTAATTTGGTGATGACAAACATATTAGCTAGAGTTGATTGCAATAATGTCCAAGATATATAGTTCACGACAATGATTTAATTTCGACATATCACAAATTTGCAATCTATATATTTGCCAAAGAAGAGTCTTCTCGACAACTTTTATATTTATGATATGGTTAAATAATTATTTATCGAACAAACTGAGAAGACTTATATGTGTACTGTATATTATATAGTGTATAGCTAGTGTATCAGTGTATGTATGTATGAATGGATAATTTGTGTAACATAGCTCATATTTTAAATAGATAGTTTCAAGGCTAAGAGACTAAGTATTTGGCATGCATAGATAGGTCACAATCAATTTCTTCCAATGGCAATGATTTATCAAATAGTATTTCAAATCGTCCAAAGATTCTAGAATGACAAATAGGGGAATGTCAACTATATATATATATCTTGCTCATATATATAGCTAAATGTGGATATGTACGTAGGTTAGGTTTAATGACGCCAAGCTTTTTAACGGAAGAGAGAAAGTTCTCGACATTACGTCATTCACATCAACTCGACATTAGGATTTTTTTTATTCAATATTTACGGATTAGGTACTTAACTAATTGGGATGAAGTAGACGCTAAGCTTTTTAATGGTAGAGAGAAGGTTACTTACATTAAAACATTCGCCTCTACTCGGCATTAGGATTTTTTTGATTCAATATCTGCGGATTAGGTACTTAACTAAGTTGTAAAAAAAAAAAAAGTACTTAACTAATTGGGACGAAGTAGGGGGAAAGGTAAGAAAATTTCTACCCCCACACACTCTCAATTGATAAGATTTGAACCTATTAAGCAAGCATAACCTTGCTTGGTGTGTATAAATTGAGGATTTGGTTTTATTTATAACTTTAATAACAAAATCTCAATACTTGAATTTTATACGGTCCATCTTTAATAAATAATAAAAATAAAATTAAATTAGCTTTTTCAATAACAATTCACTCAATTAATTTCCTCAATAATTAAAATTTGTTTATTTTTATAAGAATAAATCCCGTATGTTAACACAGATAATGTTGACAAAACTATTTTTCCCCAAGTTTCTCACACAGACCACCAAGAAGTAAAATACACGTCATAAGATATGTAGAATTAAGTGGACTAGGACTACTACTTACTAGGAAGTACTATTGTTGTAATTATATAGCCATGATCATATAATTTGTCAAAAAAAAACACCCACTTTCCGTTGCTTCATGAAGAAGTTGTACGCAATAATACTAGATACATCATACATACATAATCAAAAGAAAAAAAAAATCTACCTTTATATCTATTAAAATTGATAGGTTTGTCATTAAATCAAAGGTCTCCATCTGTTAATTAAGCAACCTTGATTTTCTTAGCAATTATGTAACAAATCTTCGATCATGTCCCACTAACAAAAAGTACCCTTTAATTTAACCACACAATTAAATATATTAGGTATAAAAAGCACAATCTTAATTTAATTAATCAGATTTTGGAATGTGGTTAATCGATAAATGTATATGAGTATATTATAAATTTATATTAAATAGTATAATGACTAGTAATAATGTAATACTCCAACTACAATAGTATAGTTGATGGTCCACCTATTTTTTTAATTATTTGATCTCTCTTTTTTAGGTATTAGAGAAATATTTTTGGTGCATTGACTTAGAATCATGGAGCATCCATAGAGTAATTTCTTAATTATCTTTCTAAAAGAGTAACTGCTTTTTATGTGTTCAACTGTGCTTTCACATGGTATATAAATTTTATGTTAGTCTTTTAGGGTTAAGCATATACGCTAATTTGTGTCAACAATGCTTCTAAAAGCCTTTACAATAAGCCATTTTTTCCCCTGAATGTGTAAATGTAATGGTCTTTGGCGCAGTTCGTTCCTTCCTTACTTCTTATGGCGTGAGGTAGGGTTAAACAGCATTCAAATAATCTAAGTGCAGAATCAGAAAATTATTTTCGGGGTTAAAGTTTTCAATTGAGCTTAAATTTAACCTAGTTTCAAAGATACATTAAACATTTTTACCTTAATTTTTAAGAAATATGAAAATTGAGGGTGTCAGAATTCCGTTGATCCCCTTATTTCTGCCCATGCAAGTAATGATATTATGATACACCCAAATGGTGTGATTTTTTCCGTGCAAGTAGGAATATTAACGGTGTATAGCAATGTATAAATTTGTTAACAATTGACCATGTATAAATAGAATTGACGATAATAATGATTAGTAGGTCGGGCAGCTAGGGTAAGTATTAGGTTATTGTTAATGCATCAATTGATCAATAAAAGAACATACTAATATATGTTTAGTGGTATATCTGATTAACAAAATAACAATTGTGCTACTATCATCATCATTCTCGATTTAATGTAAGGTACATTTGTAGACTTCACGGTTGAGGACCAATTTGTATTCAGACATTTTATTGTAGACTTTGCGGTTGAGACAGATTCATATTCGGAGATTAATAGATTAGGACCTTATTTGTATGACATTCTGTAATAAAAAAAAAATAATAAAATAATATTGTACTTCCGTAATTCACATACCAAATTATTTTGTTTAATTTCACAATTGTAGTTAAATTGACAATATTACTTTTAACTGATACGAAGTAAAAAAAAATATTTTTTTTTCTCAAAATAAAAGCCAAGAAATAAGAATAAAAGGAAAAAAAAAATATCTCATCAAAATTTAGGATTCTCAGGAGTGATTTATGAAGCATATACCAATAGTTTGAATTTCGCAATCATTCTATCATATGCAAGAAGGTAGCCCATAACATGCAATAATAAGTAGTTTTAACGAACACAATAACACAATTTATCCAAATTTTTTTGCACCTAAATATTAATTTGATAGTTTTTTATTAACACGTGGGGAGGTTTTCTAATACAAGTATTATTACTCTTCAATATTTTTCAAATGGTCACGTGCTCCCACGCATGTTCTCACGTGATGAAGTTTTCTCTCTCATCACAATATCACTCATAACATGGTTATGATGGGAGTTGTTAACTTGTTATGTTGTCTTCTCTTTAGCCAATAGCAAATAAATAAATATCAATATTAATATTTGTTATTTGTTAATTAGATTCGTAGTTGGAACTTGATTTTCATAAACAGTAAAACACATCATTGCTACCATCTTGTCTACTAATTTTTCCATCTATTCTATATAATTAGCAATTATTATTATCATTGTAATATGAACTAGCTTTGATTTTTAAAATTTTTTCATTATCATCTTCCTTTTTGTCTATACATGATTGTATATAGATGTACTATACAACTTAAACCATATAATATAAAGTATACAATTACATTTATAAAATCATACTTTAGACAATAAATATATTGTGTTACAATTTGGTCCATACATGGTAGATCATTTGTAGGGCCATAGTAATTGAATTATATTGATAATCGCTAATGGTATAGGTATAAAAGTTGAGGAGTTAGTGTTGCTTTTAGCCGGATTTGTAGTGTTAGGTAGTTGTCGACTAAAATCTAATTTTGAAAATAAATTGATTTCGAAAATCACTGTTTATTGATTAATACAATGTACCATTTAAAAAAAAATTTAAAATACAATGATTCATGCATATTTGCATACTTTAATACGAAGTAACTTATAGATCCTCTCAAACAAAATACAAGTATAAAATAACTTATAGACCCCCTAAAAGTATTGGATGAAGGTTCTAAGCAACATTTGGAAACATATTTAAAAGAATTATTTTATTTAGAATTTCAACCTAATTGAAAAACTAATAACGTTTCTGTATAAATAAGGTATCAAGTCTACGGAGTGAATTTTTAGAATTGAATGATCACGACAATTATGAGTGTGTTCAATTCACATAAATTTTCATTTATTATTTATAGATAGACATATGAGCTTAATTAATTAATTTGTACTTAATTACTAATTTGTACTTATTAAATTTTCACCAAGTTTAATATTTGAGCTAGGTTTGTGTTTGTTCACATTTCTATTCATCATTAGTTCATTACCACTATCATGTACAAGTACAAAGTATTGATAGGAGACAGTTATGAAATTATTTTTTAAAATTTTAATAGTGAAATATTCTTCCATCTATAACTTGTCTTGTCCGAATTAAGATAAAATAAAAAAGTAAGTTAAAACAACCAGACTCTAAAACATTGTACTTAGTTACTTGTAGTTAGACTGGAATGAGCAAATTCTTAGCAAGCTATATGATTGGCTTGTTTATTTGTTTATCTTACCATACAATTGTTTGCATCTCTCATTTAAGATTGATGAAGTTCTTACAAGTTGATTGAACATTTTCTTTTGGAAAATTTGATTTTTACTGCCATAAAAAATTCGATATTGGCTTTTACTATCTTTTTTTATTTTTTATTTCACCACCACAAAAAAAATCTGAAAATTGGTTTTCACCACCAGTCATTAGATTCTGTTAAAATTAAAAATATAGAGTCGATGGTAATATTAAATTTTTTTATAGTGATAAAAATCAAAATTTTCTTTTTTTCTGCGCAATTCATGTTGGGGTTGACCGTTGAGTGCCAAATATTTGATGTCCACTACTACTCTATCTAAATATGGGTACATCGTACCGGATATGTTTACGAAATAAAGTATTGAACGTGCTAAGGTCAAACCAATTGATTATGAGATATACTACATTCATTTTAAGATAGTTGCACTAATATGTCAAAAGGTTATGTGATTTGTGCATTTGTCTAAAGGTATATTTTCAATGTATTATTTTTTTTTTATAACTTTTAGAAAACGCATAATTAAATGTATTATTGACCAAAGCATTATGTTAGCAAGTGTGAAATTAAATTAGAGCAATTATTTTGAAACGAAAAAAAAGTAATTTAATTTGAAACTCCACATCAATTAAAACAAACATTTCTTTTTTTTAACTTAGTGTATGTGTAATTGTGTATCCTTTAATCCTTTATGCTCCAAGCTTCTAACTATGCATGGTACACCAATGCTAAATAATTATGGTATATTTACTTTTTTTTTTTTTTAATCTCAAATCCGTTAATAATAATAATAATAATAATAATAATAATAATAATAATAATAATAATAATAATAACACATGACATTTGAATGATACGTATAGCTTTCTACTTTTTATTTATTTTTTATTTTTTTATTTTATTTTATTAATCCATGTCACTAAATATTAGGCAATATATATTGAAGTAACATTGCTAGAATATCAAAATTGGTAAAAAGTATGAGTAATCGGTTATAGGTAATGACTAACCCTAAATCATGCATGTTTGAGGCACTTTAATTAGATATTGTAATTTGTTTGAAGAAATAAGCATTAGATTATGTTTTGTTTTTACTAATCTAAACTCTTCCTTCATATTTGAGAGTATCATCAAGACTATTGTGAATAAAACGCCTTCAAATCCAATACTAAGTAAAGCTGTAGGACATTAGGACATATGAAGCTTAGTCAATTACGTTGAATATAAGATATTGAGATTTATCAGTGGTTTTGAAATATGTAGTACAAATAGAAGATAAGAATGAGACTAGTCTGTGATTAGGCCCAGATTGATCATTTAACTGATCCAAGCCTATGCCTTAGCCCACTAACACAGAGTGAGCCAAATTATGTCAATACCTATTTGGGAGATAAAGAAGTGTTGGTCAAGCGGTAAGGAAAGGAGTCAAGGACCTTTTGACAGTGAGGTTGAGATTCGATCTCGATTGGCCTGATAGGACAATTTTTCTTACCCGATTATGCAACTTTCATCTTTGAGCTTGGGAAAAACGGGGCAAAGACATATGATGGGCTGAATTGGGATCAAGCCAAAGAAATCAAGTTAGGTTGCAATTGGATCATACACTAAGTCACTAACTGTGTAAAGTTGATTGGGCTGCACCATATATACTATTTTGGCCAATTTTTCTATATGGGACTAACAATCTTAGATCCGTCCTAAATTTGGCTTTGGCCATTACCCATCCCAAATTATTACATGGAAATTTTGTCAAGAATTACCAATCAAAGCACGTATTTTTGGAAACAACTACCTAATAATTTTTTTTTTTTTTTCAAAAAACTACTACAAAGTTGTTAAAAGTTTAACTAGCACTACCACTCTAATAATTCCGGCTAGAATCTTCGGCGTGTAGGTCCCACTTTTAGCCTTCCCCTCCTAAAATCACCATCTGAATTAACTAAATTACCATTCATAAAGGTAAAAAGTAGGAAAATAATCTAATATGATTAATATAAGAGTAACTTTAAATAATTTTAGGGTAATTTTTAACTCGTCTTACAATAACTTAATGAAAGTCCGCCTTAATCAAGAATTTGTGATATCATATATGGCGAGTTTGCAACCAATCCATGAATCCAACAAAATATGACACAATATTCCTTAATATTCAATTTTCATGTATTGGTAATAAAAGTCAGTTTATAGATAGTACTCCATAAATAAATAATGTGCAAAGTCAAATTGATGCATTTATTTGAAAAAAGGAAGAGTAACAAGCAAAGCAATAGATTCAATGATTTTAGCTTAAGCTTACAAATAAGAAATAACACAAATTTTTACAAATAAGTAACAAACTTTCTGTCAAAAAAAAGAACACAAATTTTTATAAGTGGCTGGCCACACCATGTGGTCAGGGTTACTTATTCAGGGGTTACTCAGTTGATCAAGGATTACTTAGTCAGTGGGGTTACATATTCTCACATAGAAAACGCGCTAACCGATTGAATAACCCCAGAATAAATAACCTTAGCTTTAACCAACTGAGTAACCCCTAAATAAGTAACTCCGGCGAAAACGCGCTAACTGACTGAGTAACCCTAGAATAAGTAATCCTTGATCAATTAAGTAACCCTTAATAAGTAACCCCAACCACAGAGGAAAAACCAGAAAAAAAAGAAATAACAACTTGACAAACAAAGCAATCCATCCCTATCACTTTATATATGATGCTACGAGTATCATTGAATTTTTGAAATTACTCTATGATGCTATGTGCTATCATTGTCCTTTAAACACATAAATAAAAGATGACAAGATCAACAAAATCTGTAACAACAAACAAACGCTACTCAGAAATTTCACGTTCATTCGCCATATAACTCCATCAAACAACCGTTGGCCTCTATTTTTTTGGCTCATCACTTTCGACGAAACTTCGCCTCCTAAGCTCTTCTCCCATATACAACAACTATATAAACACCAAATAGGCAATGTACATCAAAACTATCATACAAAACATGTGGCCAACATATATCGCTTCAATAATTCGCATCGAGATTTTACGAATATACGATACGTTAGTAATCTAGGATAATGATGTACCGTCCCATACCGAATCATAATCATCCTGCCAAGCCGCTTGTTCGCAGGCGGCTGACGAAGTTGCTGATAAGCGTAACGGTTCAGGGAAGAGTTGGGTCGGTTCAGCTGATTATGTCATCGGAGAATACTGTAGGACATTTGATAAAGGCGGTGTTGGAGGTGTATCAGAAGGAGAGGAGAAGGCCTTTGTTGAGTGAGGAGAATCATCCTAGTTGCTTTGAGCTTCATATACGAGTACTTCATATCTTGTAGATATCCTATGACTTGCTTATCAAAAACATTAGATGTTGTACGACTGCTTATAAAAAAAAACACTATTTTTCCTATAAAAAAAACATAAAGAAGGTAATCGAGTTATATTTCCCATTTAACGTGTTAATCAAATGACCACTTACTCAAGTGAAAGTTTATGGACTAATTTAATAAATTCCTTAATTATTCTTGCATGAAATTTATTGTATACTTTAATTCCTCAACATTGCATAATAATCTTATATAATTAATAAAGGACAAGTTAGAAATTTGTAAGTTTTTCTGTCTTAAATGTTAACATACTAATTTTATTTATCATGTGTATTGTGTTCTTTTTTGAATAGTTTCAATGACTATCTAAAAATGTTTACGGAGTAAAAGGTAGAGTAAGTGTTTTCTTTTTCTTGTTGTTCACTACGTAATTGTGGTATTGAGGGAGAAAAACATTTTATAAAATATAAACTAAAAAACACATATTTTTAGATATAATTGCTTTCACCTTTGTTTGCATATCATTATACTTCATTATTTATATTAGTTGACACGTACATTTTATTTAGGTGCATTCATCGATGCATAATTCAAACAATAATATCTTCAATTATGTACAACTAAAAATTATAAGAATCTAATGTTTGGAAATAAAAAATGTCAAGATGCATCTAACAAGATAACACTTTACTACATTATTTTTAAACGAATAAATCACAAAATGAAGTCAAACTAACTTATGCGAATAATGGTGAAAGTTAATTAAAACGAGTCAATTTAAATGAAATTGAAGAAGTATATACGGAGTACTAAACTGCATTCTACTCCAAAATATATAAATATATAATGGTGCACAAATTTGTTGGTTTTGCAGGCCTGAAACAAGAGGAAGAACTGATAAATTTGGGCTCAAGGAAATTCTTTTTGTGTCAGAAGCCTGTTAAAGAATGCTATGCAGGAACATGCATCAACCAATCAGAAAAGATGGACTTATTTCCATTTCTATGGGCCAAGCTCATGGAGCTCTTGCTATAAATATTAATATCGAAATCTCTGCACTGCAACCAAGCCATAGTAAGCTTTTTTAATATTAGACGATACATTGATATAGGACATATTGTAGCTTTTAATAATACAGTATTACTATTATGTAAAATTTATATAGGAATCACAATTCACATTTCACAATAATAACATTGTACCAAACTACCAATAAATATGTATTTATCTTATTATTTACATACAATTAGAAGAGTTTGATATATATATTAAGTTAGCAACTAGCAAGAGATCAACTTTTCCCTGTTTTAGGAATGAAAAAGGAAATTGGAGGTTTAAATTCTGTTTTCTTTCATTATTTTAGCAATCAATATCATAAACGAGGTACAATACTTCGTATATTGTTATTTAAAAGTGGTATTAATAAGCATTAATCATATTCTTATAATCTCATCCTATAATAGGTTGAGGTGAGGTCTAGAGATCAAATTTTGTGGGATTCATTTGAGAGATTTTCCTTATTTCCCCTCTTAAATGAGCCCGTTCTTCTTACCATAAATAAAAAAAATAAAAAAAAATAATTTTTTTTTTTTTTTTTTTTTTTTTTGGTAATGAGAAGGGCTCTATCGGATCGGAACCTCTCACAGGTTCTCCCGACCTAGATTAGCAGGCAAGACACTTTGAAAGTGGGGGGGGGGGGGAAGGTAAGGGAATCCTCACCCTAAAGTGCCTCTAGTGGGGTTTGATCCTACAAGCTCAAGGTTGTGAGATGCAAACCTTACCACTAGATCAAGCTATACTTGATTCGTGCAATAGATACGTTGGACTTATATAGCATGAAAACAAATACGATTATGGATACAATACGGACACGAAGAAATGACTGTACATTTGAAATTCACGGGACATTGTACCGAAAACCATTTCAAAATATTTGAATCATTTTCGACAATATTAAATTGTAGTTTGTTATTTTAAGCATCTTGTTAAGTAAAAAGCATCTAAGGGTATCACTTATCTAACTTATTTAATTTATGAGAACTTGCATAAACTTATCATAATATATCTTAGTTGTAAATTGAGCTTAGATAGCCCTTATTGACTCTCATAAGGCTTATTTTTCTTGAATTATTAAGTACACAAATAATGTGAACAAAACATGCATATATGATTCAGACAAACTTCATTGCATCTCCACTCAGTGATGGATCCAGGATTTACAATCAGGGGTAGCGCGTGGTTGTTTAAGAAATTTAAAACTGAAATTAAAACCGAACTCTATTTTAGGGATTCATATTGAAAAATTCCCCCAAAAACAATTAGCAAAATAATTACAATTGACATGAGAACTTATTCAAAAAACAATTACTAAGATATACAAGTATTGTATAAAAATAATTACAATAATTTTTTTTTAAAAAAATTTGCATAATGGTATGGAGTATCAATTATTTAAATTTTAAAATTAATACTAGTAATTTTTTTCCCAGACAATTCGTATCTAATTTATCATTATAGTTAATAAAATACTCCATACTCAGTATATAACTTGTGAAAATGAAAAAAAAAAATATTGATGATATAAGAGTAATGGAAAATTTTAAATTATTTTTAATCTTATTAATACTTTTCTTACATCTGTACGTAGTAAAAGAAATACAGTTCAAGGGGAAATCGATTTGGAACAAAGAGCAAGGATAAGTTAAAGTGCTTAGAAAGGAAAAAGACAATGAAAAAAATAGAAAAGTGGGGATCGAACCCCCTAATGGCCTTGCACAACCAAAATTTTAGTAAACTCTCCTTTTACACTGCAACAATAGTTGGCATTTGTTATAAATCTGCAATTTAAAAATTTTATACCAAATTTCTGGGGTAGCACATGTCTCCACTCTTGAAATCCCACCCTATCTCATCTTTTTCATCAACAAGCTCCATCTTGCTCACCTGGGAGGCACAACCCACCATTTCTTCCAAACTTTACTTCAACGGCTCAATTCAACATAATTCACCAACATTGAGAATTATCATTCTAAAGATCATTAGCAATATACTAATTGCGCACACTTTCAACCTCGAGAATACTAGAGTTTATTTTCTTAGCCGAAGCATTTGCTTTTCTCAAGGTCATCTTTCTTGTGGTAGAACAAGACATCAAATACATTGAAGGCAACAACCTCAATGTGTTATACCCAAGCTAAGCTTGGTTTAGTGAAAAGGAGAGCACCTTCCAATCATGAGGTTGGAGGTTCAATCCCCACTAGCGACAATTTGGGTGGGGGGGGGATTCCCTTACCTTTCCCCCACTCTCCCAAAAATGTAACATCCCGTTCTTTTAGAATTAGAAGCGTTAACGGAATTACGCCTGAACGGGAGGCTACTTAACTTTGATTGACAAAGTCAAGCTTTACTTAGGTCTAAAGGTTAAGTTTAAGTAATTCAAACATCCAAATTAAGTTGTTTTAACCTAAGCGCAAACTAAGTGAAGAAAAAGAAAATAACAAACGAACTTACACTACTAGAAAATAGGCCATTTCCGACGGCAAAATTCCGTCGGAAACACCCTAAATTCCGTCGGAAAACACTGTTCCGACGGAATTTCCGTCAGAACGGGTTGTCGGAACACCCTTTAGAAAAAACGGCCAATTCCGTCGGAGCGATTATTTCCGACGGAAATAATTCGCCGGAATAAGTTTTCCGGTACCGGAAAGTCCATCGGAAATTTCCGACGGAATTCAAATCCGCTGGAAAATTCAATAAAAAAAAAAAAAAGCCCCCCACCCCCACCCACACTCACCTGCCCTGACCACCCATCCCCACCCACCCACACCCGCACCCGCACCCACACCAGACCACCCCCACCCACGAAGACAACCTACCTCACCCACCAACACCCACCCTACACCACCTACCCCACAGACCAGGACCACCACCCATCCCCCCACACAGACCACCCACCCTCCCCTTAACCAACGCCACTCACCACCAGCCCCCACCACTTCAGCCCCACCACCGTTCACCCAAAAAATAAAAAAAACACGAAAACATCACTCACTAAATTCGTAAAAAATCAAAACAAATTACGAAATTAAGCCAAAAAAATCGAAAAATTAAACACAAACAAATCAAAACCAGTAGATTTTACATATTTAATTAGAATTTCATGAAAAAAAATAAAAAAAAAAACCCGACAATTATACATTAAAAATTAAAGAAAATACAATTATCTAATGAAATTTATAATCAAAATTACAATTACATAAACAACTAAGTTAATCTACAATCTAACTTAAATTTAAACTAGATCTACAAAAATATGAAACTTTCGCGCAAAAGCCGAGATCGAAAACGCTTACACCGTTGTTGATGTTGGTTGGTCGTAGTTGTTGATGAATGCGCCGTTGTTGTTGATGATGATGAATGCACCGAGATCGAAATCCTTATTTTATGAATTTCGCCCAAAAAAAGGAGATCAAAAACATTGAATTTTTGTGATTTTCGAACTAGCATGAGAGGAGGGAGATCGAATTAAAAACAAGGTGGTTCGTTGATGGAAAGAGAAAGGGAAAGAGAAGAGGAAAGAGAGGAGAGAGAAAGAGAAATGAGGGAGGAGAGAGAGGCGCACAGAGAAATGAGGGAGGAGAGGAGAGAGAAAGAGAAATGAGGGAAGAGAGAGGCACATTAGAAGAGAAAGAGGGAGGGATTAGGGGAACGTCTTTTTTAGGATTTTTTTTTTAATAATTACTTTATTTCCGACGGAATATTTCGTCGGTATCTTCCGACGGGTTTTAATTCCGTCGAAAATATTAATATTCCGACGAATTATAATTCCGCCGGAAAAGTAATTTTCCAAAGGAATATTCCGTTGGAAACCCTTATATTTCAATGGATTTTAATTCCGTCGGAATTAAAAATCCATCGGAACTTCTGGCGTTTCCGACGGAATTAAGTCTCCGTCGGAAACAGTCCGTCGGAAATCGGCGTATTTCTAGTAGTGTTAAATATAGGAAAATCAATTACATTCAAAAGCCAAGGGCAGAACAGTCCTTATCGGCCAAACTGAAATCAAACTAAACCGAATTCCAAGTAATTAAACAATCAACTAACAACAAAGGCACACAAGCCCAAAAGTCGGGTTCTAAACTCTCAATTCCCAACCCATCGTCACATAGATCAAATAAACAAATGAAACCTGCAAACTATAACAACGTTCCACAATTAGTGGGGAGCAACTAGCAGTTCTCCCTCAAATCAAAAATAGAAGATTTCAGACTTAGATTAATAGAAAGAAACCACAACCACAATTAACTTGAAAACCCAAAAGAAATCACTTAAAACCATCAAACCACACAAACTATGAAATATTTCATAATCAACTTAAAACGGGAAATCGATATTAAATCACTTAATTTTAATCATAATTTATATAAACTTCAAAATAAGTAATAATTTCATAGTTTCAATACTTCAATCTCAAAACATTCAAAACAGTAGAACTGGCACGCAGGGATCGCTAGTGGCCTCGCAATCCACTTCCTAAGGTTTGTTAGGACGAACCCCCGATCATCTCGCAGAGACCGTGTCTAAGATTGGCTAAACTCCCGGCTATGGGTAGATTCCAATCGGCCTCACATTACCCCCAGACGACAACAATTAACCTAAGTTGAGCTACCTAAGACTCGCAATCAAGGTAGTTAGCATGTTCATTAACCATCGGGAAGCAACTCGATCTCACACCCGACTATATACGGCCCCACACACAATTCAAAATCAATTGAAATATTTAATATAATATATTTCACTTAGAAATCTGCAGAGAAGCATAAATGGTCTTATACTCAATTAAAATTGCATATTAAATCATTTTTCTTAAATTCAATTAAAACTCCATTTCAAAACACACTTCGGCTTAATAAACCACAAAAGGTATCATCTGAGTACGAGAATATAATTAATGATCAGAATTAACAATTAACTGCATTCACAACTCTTGGCGAAGTAATGCTAAAGACAATGTTATTCTTCTCTAAAGCATTACGACGTCGACAATACAATTACAACTCACACATATTCAATCACACATCGAAATATTTTACTTTAGGGGTTTATAATACCCAAAAATTCACATATGATGACTTATTTAAAATGTAATTTCAACTAGTATATAATACTTACAATAAAAATTCCATAAATTCATTCAATTAAACCAAAAATCCAAACGACCATTTCACAAAACAACCAAAATGGGACAACAACATATCAGTCCAAAAATCATCATAAAAACCCAACCAAACATGCTTCAAATGAGAAATAAAAATTAGAGCACATACATATACTCAATAGACATCATATAAAACCATTTCGGGGTTAAAATTCATTACTTAACAGGCTCAAACAAAAACACAAACACATCAGCCCCAAGTTTCGTTACAGCAGCACCATTCACACAAATCACCCGCAAAACCCACCTTAAACATGAAACTAAGCTTAGCCCATTATGGTATACACTCTAAAAACATTATAGGTCAAGATAGGCACAAGATTAGGCTTAAAAATTAGGCAACACATCACTTTAATTCACTCATTTCACACAGTTCACAACAGACCTGGCAGCAACACCTCTTCTTAGTTTTAGGCCATTAAAACTAATTAAACTTGATTGGAATCGTGCAAAATTAATTAGGTGATATCCTAACATGATACTAATTTATTTTGGGCAAGAAAACCAATCAAACTAATCAGATTTATGACCTCAAACTCACGCATAACATGCTGTAACTTCAGTCGCGGATTTCGGTTTCCCATGCTCAATAACAAGTCCAAAACATGTCCATAATCAAGGTTTAACACATGAAACTTACACCTAACATTCCCTAATATGCTACTACACATTAACCAGCAAGAATAAGCCTAAGAAAATAGGTTAAACATGCCTCACAACCACAACAAAACTCATGACAGGTATGTAACGTTTCAGCAGTGCCTATGGTGCATTTTGAGCCTCAAAACCATGTATAAACTCATTAAAAACATCATTCAAAGATCATACAACATCAAGGCTTTGATATCAATCAAGTTAGGGCACATAAACATGGATTAAAATCACCAATTCAAGCTCTACACTTACACAAATTACAGCAGCCACAAAGTGAATGAAAATCAGAAAATAAACCTAATCCTAGCCATGTTTCTACCTATCAATTCAACCTTAAAACCCAATAGTTCTAACCCAAGGGAGTAAAGCTAGTTACCTTGATGTATAGGCCACCAAAATCAGAAGAAAAGGAGAGCAACACCACGCACAAACAGCAGCAACAAGACGCACAAACGCCCACCCAAGCAGCCTTGTTCTTGCTTCGTTTTTATGTTGTTTTAGAGGAGCGATGGAGCACGATTTTTGAAGAGATTATGACAGCAAATTAGGCTTTGATTTCCACCTTGAATCCCATGAAAAATATGGGGAGAAGAGGAGTGAGTTGCTGCATCTTTTGGTGGAGAAAAACTGATGACTTTTGGCCTTATTGTACGTGAAAGGGGAAGGGAAAGTGAAAGGTTTTGTGCAGCATTAGTTGGTGATTGAATGATAATGATAGAGGTATGAATAGGGGGGTTACTAGAGCAAAGAAGTGCAGCAATAATCCCCCTAGGCAGCCTTGTGAAGAGAGTGGAAGTTGGGCATAAAGAGGCCTCCATGCAACACTAGATTGGTTTACATAATGGGCTAATTAAGTGATTACTTTAGGCTTCTAATTAAGGATTGGCTTAACTAATCATCAAATTAACCAAGTGGCTAATGGTAAGGTAGTATAAACCCGATCCATAAACAATAATCTAATTGGCCCGAAACTAGACTTGGAAAAGAAAGTGGCGAAAAGCGAGTTGAAAATGCGTTTTATAAAATGATATAATAATTTTCATTATTGAAACTTAAACAATAATATCAATAATAATTAAATAGTAATAATGAAAACAATAATTTAAATCAAAATACAAAAATATATATAAAGTTCATATTTACAGAAAAGCGACCTAAAAAGACGAAATGCAAACCAATAATATTATTTACTTATAATGACCTAATTAATAAAAGGACATTATAATGAGTTTTATAAATATAAATTAAAGAATAGTTTATAAACAATATCAATTTGATAAACGAGTTGAAGGAATCACCCATTTCAACTTTATTTATCGATATTGATATGATTGAATGTAAAACGTCTTAAAACCTTAAAATCATTTCATACCTATCAAATTGGCACTCCGGTCAAGGAATCACCCATGATGACTCGTATCAATTGCAATAGGCAAAATATCAAAATTACATATAATGTAAGTGTAACACTTACTGAATTGACGCTTAAGCTTAACCTTAAGGAATCACCCTTTAATGCTAATATCAATTCAGAGAAGTCAAATATAGTTGAAATGATTAAAATTCAATATAAAACCTTTTAAATAATAACTTTCAATCTTTTCGTCAAAATATTATAATTAAGTTTACAACCCATAAATCAAAATAAAGGTTTTTATAATTAAATTAACATTTCAATTTAGAAATTGAGATTTAAATTAGAAATTAGGTTTATAGGTTGAAATGCACATAAAATAATGATTCGAAAATACGGGGTGTTACAGAAGCATTTTCTTTTCACAAGGTCATCTTTCTTGTGGTAGAACAAGACATCAAATACATTGAAGGCAACAACCTCAATGTGTTATACCCAAGCTAAGTTTGGTCTAGTGAAAAGAAAAGCACCTTCCAATCATGAGGTTGGAGGTTCAATCCCCACTAGTGACAATTTGGGGGGCGAGATTCCCTTACCCTTCCCCTACTCTCCCAAAATGTCTAGCCTGCTAACCCGAGCCGAGTTGACCCATGAGGGATTCCGGCCCGGGCCCTTCATCTAACCTTTAATAAAAAATAAAAAAAACAACCTCATTGTTATGCTTGGCTAAAAGTTTTTGGGTAGCCCTATAACACTATAATTATATATATTATTGCAACATTCGTCTTCTTCTCAACAATTTATAGTAGGAAAATTGGATTAAAATAATACCAACTATTAACTGTGTGTGCAAAATAATACGAACTCAATTATTTGCTTTTAATGGTACCACCTTTTGTACTATATGTGCAAAATAGTACGCCGGTCACCGAAAAAGTTATTCGAGGAATATTTCATTTATATTTAATATTTTATTATTTTTTTTTATTATTTATATGTTTTCTTTTCAAAATACATATTATGTAACAATTTCCTTTATAATCCAAATTAATAACACCCCACCCCTTTTTTTTTTTTTTTTTTGAATTGTCAATGTGTATTAAAATATTTTTTTTTTTCAAAATACTTGTAGTAATTTCTACTATCACGCAATAGTAAATAGGGTGTTTAAATGCATTATTTTGTTGATATAATTTTTTATTTTTTTTGATATAATTTTGTTGATATAATTAGTTTCAAAAAAGTTTAAAAAATCCAAAAAATCCCCACATTAGAAATTTTGAAACTAATTATATCAAAAAAATAATGCATTTAATTACCATATTTACTATAGTGTGGTAGTAGAAATTACTAGCGGTATTTTGAAAATAAATATTTAAATACATATTGATGACAATTAAAAAAAAAAAGAAAAAAAAGCCTAACAAAGCGGTGGGGCATTATTAATTTGGATTGTATTGTAAAGAAAATTGTTAACATAATACAAGTATGTATTTTGAAAAGAAAACAAAAATTAACAAAAAAATAATAATAAAAAATATAGACGGAATATTCCTCGTCATTCTTTTCTGGTGACCGGTGTACTATTTTGCACATATGGTACAAAAGGTGATACCGCTAATAGCAAATATTTAAGTTCTTATTATTTTGCACACACCGTTGATAGTTGATATTATTTTTAAGCCAATTTTGCTTTTTAGTATTGGAGTATTCAACACATCTATTGCGAGACAAATCGGATAGCTAACTTATTAGTCAATGTTGGTTGATTGGAGATAATATGGATTTAGTAATTCCCATAACTTCATAAGAAGCACTTGCATAGAAGTAGTAAGTATCCCAATGTGCATGGTGGCATGGAAGAGAGTTGTGAACTAGTTCCACTTCAACATCTCCCTTAAGATTAGTCCACTTCCCCAAAACTAAAATTCGTTAAACCTAGACTAGCTCCACTTAATAAAAATGGAAAGCAACTACTTACAAAGTTGTAAAACACCCCGTTAATAGTATTAAACTCATCTCCTTACTAAAAACAGAACAAATTACCTGTCTTTCATCTCTCCTTCACACGATTCTTTCCCACGGCTTCACGGCAAAACCCCCCCAAGGTCGTCGTCGAAATTTTCGCACCACCAGCACTGCCCAATCTTCCGTCGCAATTTCTCTCTCCTCTTGACGGAAAACACCGTCATCGTCGTTAACAGAGTGACAGAGGAGAGAGAAAGTGACAGAGAGTTCCATTGAAGAAATAAGATCATGCTCGCTCTTTTCGCATGGCTGATTTCCTTCTTTGTCGTCGTCGCCCTTCTTGTCGTCGTTGTTTACCAGGTTCCCTTTTTTCTCTCCTCTTTAATTCAATTTGAGTTTCGTAAACCCTTTTTGATTTTGGGAATCGCGTTTCTATTTTGTTTTAATTTTTTGATTAATTTGATTTTATTTAGTTATTGTGATCCTTTGTTTATTAATGGCAATAGCAAATTTGGGAATACAAGGTTTAGATTTTGAGAATTTTAATGGTATATTGGTTGAAGTTGCGTTATCTGATTTTGATTCATTGCCTGTTTAGAAATTTAGATGTTCATTTCAAGTTTTTGGGGTTAGAATTAGAATTCTAAGTTGGGAAAAGCGTTATATTTAGGATGTAGATAAGTGTGGGAATGCATACATTTTCATGGGTTCTAATTGAATTGAAACACTGTAAAATAGCTATGGATTTTGGGTGTGTAATTTGGTTAGATTGCTGATTAGGAGAAAGAAAGGTGATATGGAGTTACTTTATCAGGAGGCAACCAAAATTGGAAATGGTTGGGATAGTGGAAGATTGATGAATCGTGTATTCGTGTTAAATTTGGGATGATATATTTTGTTGATATAAACTATGGAAGTCTTGACAATTAGTGAGGGAATTCAGTTGACTTGGTATTGCTTGTTTCTTCAGTATATTTGGATATATCCTCACCGGGAATGCTTTATGTCGAGACTATGGTTTGATTGAGCTATTTGGGAGGAGTATCTTTGTTTAATAAAACGGGCAGTTTGGGGACTTTGCCGTGTTGTTTTCCTTTGCTTAAGGGTTGTTCATTTCGGGTTTGTGATGTGGAATTTGGACTTTTCTTGAGTATAATTGGAGAAAAGGTTTGGTTTTGATTAAATTGATTGATTTGATGGAAAATTAAAGATACTTGTCGACCGAAGTTACATACTGTGTGATTTAAGAAGTATAGAGATGGTGTATTGCTAGGTGAATTCTGAGTTGGTTCTGTAAGTAGATGGGTTTTTGAGATACTTATTAGTAAAAGCATTAAAAGATTACGATTTCGGTGGGGAATACTATTGGCTGTTGTATTGGAGAGTAAATGAATTTGATGGAAGAAATGCATGCTTTTTATTCTCGGTTTCGTTTGGATGTGTGGAATATAAGGGTGTAATCCATATCTCTTGGTCTGCCGCCCTTGTCATTCATCAACATGCCATTGTTTTACATTCTACATGCAAACAATCTCACACAATTTCTTATTGATCTTAGCTTCACTTGCATCATGTAAGTGACAAGTTACAGTTAGCTTTGAACCTCATTTTTTATTTTACAGACAACTTATTCTTGCTTGAGGTAGATCATCTGCTGAATTTCTCACCGGGTCAAGAGTGTTGTTGATCCATATCATACTTGTTGAATTTAAATCTCCTCATCCCATTGAAAGGAAAATTTACTATCTTGCTAAATAAGTCTTCTCTAACCTTTATATGGAATCAATTAACTAATTTGCATCGAAGTGTTCTATTAGTGCTGAACTATTTAATTTTACTTTAAAGATCTATGAGATTTGCTAAATGACAACTTGTTCTTACTAAGACATATCTTTCTCTTGAGAATCAAGCTCTTGAAGATAAAAGATTGAATTGAGTCTTGAAGGTAGAAGATTTTGGTCATGGCATTATCTTATATTCTTGTAGAGGACTTTTATTTGCTATTTTTTTGTAGCAAATTATTGCAGTCAATTTGAGTATTGATTTTTCCCCGGAGGCAAGAGTGGTGGTGGTGGGGGGATGGGGGGGGGGGGGGGGGGAGGTACTTTTGGCTTAAACCTAGAAAAAGCATTGTATTTCTGAGGCACAAATTCATTACAATTTGCTCATAGTGTGAAAACTAAAAAGTTTGCTAGAGGGAGGACTTTTGTTGCAAAAACTGAAGCATCTGAAAGAATCGGTGGTAAACCTCAAAGGGCTAATATGTCTTGTACGGGGGGAGATTTAACATCTGCTTTGTTTGAATGTAAATATCCTTATGGTTTAAGGGTAAACTTATTGAAGCTGATATACAAACCTTACTTTGACGAAACTTGCAATTGAATATGAGATAGAGTTTCCATCTTCATGTGTTCCGAACGAAGTCATACCCTATCTTGAAGTAACCTTTGGTGAAGTGTTTTTCCATGGAAAGATGTATGTGGACTTTGGAACAGTGTTTGAAGGTGCTGAGGCGCAGGGCGTTAAGGGTCATGCACCTTTTGTGGTCTAGGCGAGGCGATTTTGATGAGTTGCAGCTATAAGGCACACCAAGGCGTAGTTTAAGGTGCACCCCCTTAGGCGCACAATTTTTTTATTTAATGTTTATTATGTGCGTCTTACTTCAATGAGGCGCACCAAGGCACTTAGAGGCGCACCTGAACTCTGAAACGCCTTGATACTTTTTTATACATTGCTTTGGAAGCAATCTCACTCTTTTGTGTCTCCTACATATATTCTAGAAATATTTGGGTTGGAGTTTTTCCTCTGTTTACGTGATTTGGAGGTTATACTGAAATATTTGGGTTGGAGTTTTTCTTCCGTTTAGGTGATTTGGAGGTTATACTGAAATATTTGGGTTTGGAGTTTTTCCTCTGTTTAAGTGATTTGGAGGTTATACTGAAATTGTGGTCTGTTATTTTCTCTTTTAGTAGCTACAGAAGATTCTGAGAATGTTTTTCTTAGCAGCTGAGATCTACTACATATGGGAGGAAAGAAACAAAAGTAGATACTGAGTGAGGAAGTTGCATGATGATGTGCTTGTGAAGGAGCTTGTGTATTGTATTCATATCACAGGAGGTAGTGCAAGCAAGTTGTCTGTTTAGCAGCTCATATAGGAACTTGGAAGAGGACAACTTTAATGTCCTTTTTTGTTTGAATTTTGTTTTCTGAGTGGGAAATCTCTTAGCTAGTCGAAGGTCATAAGTGTATTGATGGAAAGTAACAAAGGAAGATTCTGAGTGGTAATTGGGATAATGATGTGCTGATTTAAACTGTTTTCATATTAAAGTAAGGCATGGCCAGTGTCTATTTGGAAGCTTTTATGGTCTTATAGGGGCAGCTACAACTTTTTATTTTTGTACCTTTTCATGTTTATGACATACTGTGTTTAAAGCTCTTCATATTTTTGATTTAAGACAATTAAGTGCAAGATCAAGATGCAATTTTCTTTGATTAGCAAGGTCATAAGTGGAGTATTTTGTTATAAGAACGTAAGATGGAGTCGTAGGGTTAGTTTGACAATTCAATTGAAGAAAAAACTTGAAAATATAGCAAATATAGTCAGGTGCTTCAAATCATCTATGTAATTGTTGCCTTGTAGGGGAGGAAGTATAGCTGTCTATGATATTGTGAAGTTTAAATTAAAAATAATATTTCATCTCTTAGGTTGTGCAAAGAAATGGAAAAAGTATGTTACTGTAAGAATATCGACGGTGGCTGCGCTTATAATTAAGGTTGAAAGGATATCAATTGTGCGAGTGTCAACACTTATAGTTTCATCATTTCATGAATAGAAGCTTTTCTTTTCATTAATCCCTTTGAAGCATTCTGTGGATCAGCCTAAGTATATCTTTTCCTCGTCTGTTTTCTCCTCCAAATGTTTGATATGTTGGCCAAGGATTGACTAATGCTATGTTCTGACTTGCTTCTGTCTTTGTGTATAAGGGTTTTTTTTTTTTTTTTTTTTTTTTTTGTTTTTTTTTTTTTTTGGGATTATTCCTACATAATTTTTCGTATTGATTATTATCTTTAAAGAGAAAAAAAATCATTTGATGTTTTATTTGAATGTCTGAGGATTTTTTATACCTTCTAATTTTGAAATTCTCATCAAACAATGGACACAGAATGTTTTACCTGTTTTTCAGCTGTACAGATGAAATTGATAGCTGTATGCTGCTATGCTTTACAGTAATTTGTAATAGACTAACCTTAGGAAGGGCAATTTGGGAAGTCTAGTATTTTTGGGTTAGAAGTCTTTGGCCTTAGTATAAATAGGGGATAGAATATGCAGTAGGACATTATGTAAATTGTGAGAAAATATGTTGAGAGAATGGTAACCTCAAGTTACTAGGAGAGTGAATGAGTGATAACCTAAAGTTATCAAGGAGAGTGATAATATACAAACCAAAATTCCAAGCTTTCATCTTATTATCCATATAATACACAAACCAGAAAATCAGTCCATAACATAATTATGGTGACACTGTACAGCTCTAGTTTTGCCAGAATATAGTCACTTTTCAACATAAGTTTTTATTTTATTTTTAATTTTTTTAATTTTTTTTTATAGTTGCTTTGCCTTAGTGATGAAGATTATGTTTTACCTAAGAAATATGTTTAAAGATCTGTTCTTACTGCTCAGAAGTTTCTTGCAGCTTATGTGCTTGGCAGACCTTGAGTTTGATTACATCAACCCATATGACTCTGCAATTCGGATAAATCAAGTAGTTTTGCCAGAATATGTAATCCAAGCAGGACTTACCCTCCTTTTTCTTCTGACGGGTCATTGGATTATGGCACTTTTATGTGCCCCGTACCTCTACTACAATGTCAAAACGTAAGCTTCTTTGCTGCTTTTTTGTTTCTTGTTTTGTTGAAGGGGAGGAAGGGGGGATGCTCTTTGCAACTTTATATTTCAATTGCATTTCACTGTGGCTGTGTAGTATGAAGTTCTTGTTCATTTTGTGTAGCTTCATATAAATGAGTTGTAGCCCTTGTAGGTCACAATTCTTATAATGCTAGCATTTGAGTTGCTATCTTTACAAAAAATAATGGGACAACATGTCAGAAATTGAGTTAACTTATTCTTTCGATCGATAATTTTGCCTTCTCTCCTTCGAGATATTAACCTAGTCTTGGCTTCTGTTATCCTCAGCTTTTTTAAGCAATTTTCAGCAAAAATATTTTTTAAATCTCGGTAAAGATAAGTTGATTTAAGCAAAAGAAATAAGCCAAGTTAGATAGAAGTTCAGCAAAATAAATTCGTTACAGCCTTACAGGCTTACAGCAAATATAAGTTAATGCCTTGGTAGAGGTTTTTGTGGACAATTGGACATTATGCTAAGGGGTTGCTCCATAATGATTTTATTTCTTTTTTCTTTTTCGTTTCTATCCATTAATAATATTACGTTCGGTAACGTGGAAAGTCTAAACCACTTTTAGTGGTCTTGTCAACGTGTAAAACAGACATCCACAGTTCTCACGCCAAAGCAAGATATACAAAATCCTCTATCTATATTTGTTCTCCCATTCTCCACCCTTTTGAGATCAACTCCAATAAATTGTAGGATAAAACTACCTTAGATTCCAGCTTTCTCCCATTCATATGTTTGCTCTTATTTCTCAGTCTTCTACATGTCAATCCCACGACTCTCTTATTCATTCTCATTCAATCATGGCGGGTAATAAAAATGCTGGTATTAAAAATTTACAAAAAAAATGCTGGTAATAAAAATGAGCTCTACATAATGAAGTTGGGATCTCTCTTTGGATTCCAACAATTGAAATATTTTTTAATCAGTTTATAATTTGTCTTACATTTCTGTATTGTCTCATCTGGTAAGATTTTTTGAAGTATTGGTAGAAAACATAAAGGAGGAGAATGTTGAAATCAACATGAAGGAAAATAGAGAAAGGTGACAGTGAGAGAATAAAGCAATTTATAGTCGTTCACTACTTATATTGTTATATGCTGTGAGATGGTTGCTTGCTGCAGATATGCCGATTTAATTGACTAGAAGAATAAATCCTTAAGCCAATGAGTAAATTCTTAAGCAATTTAGGTGTTGTTTGCTATCATTTTCTATGTTTATCGGACTCTCTATTTCATCTCAAGCACCTATTTTAGATCCTCTATATTCTGGTATGGGTATGGACACTTTACACTTCTTTTTGGACCAGTGTCATGGAAGTTTTCTATAAAATGGGTCTTGTACCTGAGTTGAGGTACATAATCTGTGCTTATCTGTAGTAAAACGTATCTGGCTAGATAAAATGTCTCATTATGGGATCAGGCATAGCTTATTAAACCTACCTCCTATTTGGTGATCATGGCTTGCAAGTTGCAATAGACATTACTGTCAACCGTATCAATGTTAAGTTTGATTCGTAACCACAGTGCTGAATATATAATGTTGTGATTCCACAAATACAAGCTTGATTTTAGCTCAACTCATTGCTCTGCATTGTTTAGGTACATGGACAAGAAGCACCTTGTAGATGTGACCGAGATCTTCAATTTGCTAAATTGGGAAAAGAAGAAGCGTCTTATCAAACTTGGATATCTTTTGCTTATCCTGTTCCTCTCATTATTTTGGTAATGACCTTTTGCTCCAGCTTTTGAAATCGTGAATGATCATTTATTGTCAGAAAGTATTTTTTTGGTAATCTAGTAATACCAATAACTAATTAAGCATATTCATTGTCCAATATTTCAGGATGATTTGGACTACGTTGGAAGATGACGAAGAACTCTATTAGGTCACAATTATTTTATTGTTGTCCCTTTCTAAGTCTTGCAACATCAAGACTGAGCTTGCGGCTTCTTCAGGGACCGGGTTTTCCTGCAACTGCTAGTGCTTGAGGCGTTTCTGGATTTGGCTGCTAGTTCATTAGGCACTCACTTCATAATTGATAATGTATTTGGAAATATGTCAAATGATAGATATTCCATACTTTTCTTTTGAAATTAGACTTTCATTTTATATAGATTAATCCCTAGTTTATGAAGCCTTTTTTCCTTCATTTTCTTCTGTGTATTATTGGTTTCTTATTCAAAATTCTATTGTGGTAAATTATTTACTTCACTCGTTTGAGTATTTTGTTACACCATTATGTCCGTCTATTCTCCATTTTGACACCTCATCATCCTTCATTGTCTTGGGCCTTCTTTTTGGTCAACTTATTTCTATTTTTTATAGGAAGTATTTCGTACAAGTCTTTTTTTTGAACAAATATTTCGTACAAGTCTAGATAAGGGTTATGTAATAAGTTCAAGAAAATAATATTGTCGCATTTTTTTTTAAAGATTTTCATTAACAATGGTAAGTTAATTTTTTAAATGGGAGCCTTTCTTTACAACATACAAAGTATAATTTTATACTTAAACAAACTAGTGATCAAATAGAATGTGGAGAGCGAATAAGAAATTTATAAATGTTACTCCCTTCGTCTCTAATTTTTCCCCATTGATAAGATTTGGGTAAGATTTTAAAAAACTTTGACCATACATTTTCATTAATATAGTCATGCGAGATTTTGTTGGATTCGTCTAGTCTATTTTAATAACATATCAAGTTATTATAATTTTCACGCATATGAAAATAGAGATATATACATTTTAAGACGCGTGTCGTAAACCATGAAAAATCAAATGAGGAAAGAAAAAAAAGAAAAAAAAAAAGGACAAACTGTTTGAGCTTTTGCTTTGAATGTTAAAAAAAAAAAAAAAAAAAAAAAAAAACTTTGCAATATTTGGGCTATGAAGCGTTGAAGCCCAACATCAAAATCACATCCTGAATATCTTCACACTTTTATGCTCTCTCATTTAGTTCATTTTCTCTCTCCACTAAAATCTGTTGCTCAATTTGGTATCAATGGCATTGGCAGTATCTCTTCAATCCACTGGTTCTACGTCCTGCCTCCATGCTAGAGCTTCCGTTTCTCCCCATCCTCTCAGGTCTCTCCTCTTTTTCTCTCTCCTCTTTTTTCAATTTTATTTATTTTTTTACTGTAACTCTTCAATTTTTGCAATTATAGTTGCGCAACCAGAGTTTTTATTGGATTAAAGCCCCAATCTTCAAGTAATTCCTCCAAATTTCAGCTTCTTTTTTGTAATTTATATCAATGAATTTAATTTCTGTGGAATTTTTTTTATTTATAATCGATGAAATTGTGTTTCAGGTCTTTTTGGAAGTGCCAGACCTAATTTGACGGTTGATTTCTATGACAAAGTTCACAAGAGTCTACATTACACGTAATTTCCCCTTCTTTTTTGCTTTTTTTGTCGAAAATTTAGCAAATTAATTTATTCACCTATTTTGCAAATTTGATGTAACCGATTGGAAAGATTGCGTAAATTTATTACTATATGTATCACCAATCGATATGGTTGCTAATTTGTGCTTTTGGGATAGTAATGACATTACAAATGCAATTGGTAGAGTACAATAGATTGGATTGTTTTGAATTGTTCATCAATGAGGATCACATTGTGATGTTTTGTGGGAAATTCGCTTCTGTTTGACGTGTAAAATTAATTGCTGTGTTGCAATACCCAGCGTACTTAACAATGTTGTTCGAACTTTGGATGTACTTTTCAAAGTCCTATATCCAAAAGTTTGGATGGATTACATGATATGATACAAAGGTTTGGATGGATTACTTGATATGATACATGTGAAATACTTAGTCCACCTTTATGTATAAACCTCATTCGTGTAATGTAGTAATCCATATATGTGAATTACTCACTCCGCTTCTAAATATAAACCCCATTCGTTCAATTTGAGCATATATTTAGTAAAGGTGTATAGAAAATAAGATTGTGGGTTTAGTTGATTGAAGGTGAAGCGTGAAGAAACCAAGAAGAAAATGGGGCTTGGTTGATTAAAGGTGGATAAACGTATACAAATAGAAGAGAAATGAGAATTTAAACAAGGACAAATTCTTATAGTGAAATGAGGTAAAAAGGGACAAGATCTTTTAGTTAAGTAAAGATAGGTACTAAATCTTGTAGTGAAATGAGACTCTTATTAAAGGACAAAAAGAAACTTGTACATGTTACCATTATCTTAAATGAATTAAAAGTATTGCAAAAGTTTATCGCTTGCTTATCCCCCATGACGATTAGATTAATTGTGCTATCTTATTTGTATCAATATTATAGTAATGTCATGAAGAGTTATGTGTTAATACCCTTTGTTTATAGGATGAGAGTCATGAGACATATTTATATTTTTGTTTCAGGTGTAATACTAAACCAACACGAGGAAGGGTCAATATGATGCCTATTGGAACACCCAGAGTACCTTATAGAACCCCTGGTGAGGGAAGTTGGCAATGGGTGGATTTATGGAATGCCCTTGTATGTCTTCAGAACTTCACTTTATTCCTATAACTTAAGGGTTTCTCTTGTGTTAAAGAAGTTAGGAAGAATGATTTGTGTTGTGTAATGTGTGTTGCATCTCATCATTTCACCATTCAGAAGTTTTGTTACTTAGGTCTGATATTTCTTGACTATTCTAGTATATCTTTCATCATTTGTGATGATAGAATTTGCATCCCCAATCAAGTAATGTCAGTCTTTTGCACACATTTTTAGGGGGTGAATAAAAATTGAGATAACTGGGTTTGATTGATTAAAATTGAATAAGAAAAGAAGATAGTGGGGGTTTGGTTTATAACTAGGTAGTTCAATAACAAATAAAGGTGAAATTGGACTCAGGACAAGATTTTTGGGTGAAATTGTTATCTGAAGACAGAGAGAGTACATGTATCCATCACAAAATTTGTACTAATCATATGTATGTATGAGAATTGTACCATAGGTTTCCCAGGTAGTAAAATGGAAAGAAAAGCTTTTGTAATAAATATCATTGTTTCCAGTTCTCTATTATTTACCTGTATCCTTTTATTTACAGTACCGTGAGCGTGTCATATTCATTGGGCAACATATAGATGAAGAATTCAGCAACCAAATACTGGCAACCATGTTGTATCTGGACAGTATTGATGATGGCAAGAGACTTTATATGTACATCAATGGTCCTGGTGGGGATGTGAGTTTTGTTCTTGCCAAATATATAGAACTGGTTGTTTAAATATATAGTTATTGGGTTTGACGTCTCACTCATTTTGAGTTCGGTGGGTGCTTGTTGCAGCTAACACCAAGCTTGGCAATTTATGATACAATCGCGAGCTTAAAAAGTCCTATTGGCACGCACTGTGTTGGTTATGCCTATAATCTTGCAGGATTTCTCCTAACAGCTGGAGAGAAGGTAATAATTTTCTGTTCCTCCTGTTTAGACAATTGTAACCTTTTATCTTTATCATGATGCAGGATCATCTAATGTATGGCAATGAATCAATTCGGTTTCTTTTTTTTTTTCCTTCCATCTGAATTTTTTTTTTTCCTTCAATCTGAAATTCAGAATATATTAATGTTCAAGCATCATATGTTAATTTTCCAACTCAGAAAATTCATGATTTAAAAGAACTGGTCTTGCAGCTGTTCTGAAGACCTCACAGAATCTGAGAAGGCCCTGTATTCCTATTTATATGCGATATACTATCAAACGTTTTTTGTTGCTCAAACATGATCTAGTGATTTGTAACTATCCCTAAAATTAATTCAGGGTCAACGTTTTGCAATGCCTCTTTCAAGAATTGCACTGCAATCTCCTGCTGGGACTGCTCGTGGCCAGGTATACCTGCATCATATTTATTTTGAAGGTGTTCTTTCCAAGGGACAAGTGGTATACCCTTTTGCTGCTTACATTTGTCGTTTTGCAGGCTGATGACATCCGTAATGAAGCTGATGAACTTCTTCGGGTCAGAGATTATCTCTACAGTGAGTTGGCTAAAAACACAGGTCAACCAGTAGAGAAGGTACACCAACTTCTTCTTAATTTACCTGTTTTTACAGATGATATATGAAAGACCACAACAATGACCGAGTGCACATCCTGCTGTATGATTTCTGTTATCTTTCTGAAAAGCGTGTTGCTTGCCCTGTGCAGGTTCACCAAGATTTAAGTCGGGTGAAGCGTTTTAATGCTCAGGAGGCTCTTGAATATGGACTCATTGATCGTATAGTGCGGCCGCCTCGGATTAAGGCCGATTCACCTCGGAAAGATTCAACAGCAGGTCTTGGTTAGTGTGTGTTGTCAAGCAATGTAGTTATCCCTGTTGCATATCTGTTTTGTGTTACCAATCGGATTTTGTGGATGATGTTTAGTTATTAATGAATTTGCAATGTATATCTCGTAATTCAAATCTTTCAAGAGTTATAGTCATTTTTTTGTTGGATAATACATCCTTGTCTTCCTCTTCCTTGCATAATTTATTAATCAATTGATTAGGACTTGGACATGGGTTTGAAATAACTGGCTAATATATGTGCACTCTTGTCGCGTGATTGTTGTTAGCCTGCTAAGCCATCATTAGAGCCCTCATCTACCAAGGGTACTATCACGACCAAAGCCTATGTTAGCATGCATTGTCATCTAGCTGGCATCATTAGCTGACTCTAGGTCTATGCCTCTTTCGGTCATTGATGCATCCACTCCCCCAACCCCCTCAAATCAGCTGTGTTTTGTTTCTCGGGGGTTAGGCTGTTTTGTTGTTTAATTCAAAGTTAAGGCATCATTGGCTTGGTCAAAATAAACTAAGGCCCTGTTCTTTTGAGCTGAGCTGTTCTGCTTTGCCCTGTTGCCCTGCCCTAGTCTGCTGAAATCTGATCTGATCTGCTCCTTAAAAATAATTAATTATAATTAATATTTAATAAAAATAATAATAATTATTAATATTTAGTAATAATAACTAATATTTATAGATAATAATAATCAATATTTTATAATAATAATAATTAATTGATAATATTAACTAATATTTAATGATAATACTGCTTAAAAATAATAATTATTAATAATAATAATTAATATTTAATAAAATAATAATAATAACTGTTAATATTTAATAATAATAACTAATATTTAAAGATAATAATAATTAATATTTTATAATAATAATAATAATTAATATATAATATTAATTGATAATAATAAATAATATTTAATTTAAAAAAAAGAAATCAAATAATAATAATAATAATAAAATAATGTGATAACAACAATAATTTGCCCTGCTTTGCTGAAATCTGCTGTGCGCCCTGCCTTGCCTTGCGTTGTTTTGCTCTGCTGTGCCTAGAAGCTCAAAAGAACAGGGCCTAAGCTATGCTTAACAAGATAATTACTTGGACTGCAGTGATGGTTGAACAATATTTTTTTTGTTATTTTTTTTAATCGATTCCCCTTATACCCTTATACAGAGTATATTTTACTTGAACTCAGATATTCATGTCCTACACGGTAGAGGTGTCAAATCGGGTACCTAGATGGAGTTTGGGTTGATCCACGACGGATCGGGATGGGTTATATTAATCTAACAAACCAAATTAAATCGGGTTAAGCTTAGTTAGATTCGGGTTAAAGTTGACTTCAAGCATGGTCGGATACAAATCAAACTTAGGTCAAGTCAAATTCGGGTCGAGTCATATCGAGTTAAGATGAACTTGGCTTTGGACTTTATCGGGTTTATTTGGGTCAATATAGATTTATTTGACTTTGGAACGGGTCATTTTGAATTTAATTAGATTTCGGTTCAAATCAATTCAATTTCGATTAAAATTTGAATCTAGTTACTTCGATTATTAGCTCATTCTTAGTTAAAATTACTTTAGTTTTGGTTTTGAGTCGACTAATTTGAATTCAGATCCATCTAAGTTTAAGTCGTTTTAGCTACATTAGAATACATGTCATGTCATTTTTGTTATTGGAGTTTTTCATTCATACATAGTGTTTTGGGTTTCATTTAATTAAGTTTCATATTGGCTTATTAGAATTGTTATAAGATTGACAACTCAAATTATTACTGAAAATGACTATTTATCGCCTTGATCGGTGATTATCGCATCATTGTAAAATATCTTTTTCCTTACCGTTTTGCATTTATCGCCGTCTTTGCGGCTATTTATCGTCGTCAATTCATTGACAACTTGATTATTAGAAGTATTAAGATTGTTTATTATATTAGCATCTAAATCGTGATTAAGAATACAAGATTTTCAAATTTTAGTAATGTTTGAATTTCTTAATGAAGTTATACCTCTTCATTTCGTAATAATTGCAACACATTTATTTTACGTTGGTTTCATAATAATTCTAACACCTTATTTAGTAAGGACACATTATGTTACTTGAGTTTGACGTATAACTAAAATAAGTTTTAATAAGGTTCATAAAGGTTATCCGAATTTAAATAAATTATAACTAAAATAAGCTATAATAAGGTCTAATAAGTTAAAGTATGTTCAGATAAGGGTTTGTTCAATTCATCTTATTTTCTCTTATATCAAGACTATAAGTTCAGATAATATCATATAATTTTAGATAGGTTTATACAAATTCAGATTAGTTAAGACAAATTCAAATTGGTTCAAATAAATTCAGATAAATTTGGGTAATTTCGGATACCTTCAGAAAAGTTTAGATAATTTTTGAAATATTATTAGTTCAAATAATTTATGATAAATTAAGATAAGTTTAGATAATTTAATTTCAGATAAATTCGGATAAGTTCAGATAAATTAATATAAGTTCAAATTATTTCTTATAATTCAGAATTTCAAATAAATTAAGATAGGTTCAGATTGATATGAGTTCAGATAAATTCAGATATGTTTATAAATTCAGAGTTGTTTATATAAATTCAGATAAGAGAAAATTAAGTTAAAATAAATTCAGATAAGAGAAAATTAAGTTGAAATATATATATATATATATATATATATATATATATATATATATATATATATATATTATGGTATAATGATAATTTAAGATTGTTTGACATAAGAATACTAAAATCATGGACTAATATATCCATCATTGTACCGTCTGTATAATGTTGTCTCCATTCAAACACTCTAATTGCTTTGCCGCACCACTCTTTATTTCGAGTCGGTTTTAATTGGGTCATGGGAAGTTTCAAATCGGGTAATTAAAGGTTGGGTAAAAAGAGGTATATTTCGGGTCTAAATGGTTTCAGGTAGATTTCGTTTCGGGCTAGATCGAATTCGAATTTTATATTATCGGGTCTTATTGGTTTCAGATTAAATATGAGTCGATTCCAAGTTGGGTTTAGATCATAAATTATCGGGTGGAATCGGTTTCGAGATAACGTCGGATCGACTCCAGATCGAATTCGGATAAAAAATACCCGGGTCCAACTAGTTCGAAAGCAGCTCGGATTTAGGTAAACCTTTCGGATCGGGTAAGTTTTTTACACTCCTACTACACAATCAACACAGATACTAGTCCCTGCTATTTTTTGAAGAATTTTCATAATTTTGGTCTAATATGAAGTTTCCAAGTGTTCTATCTATGTCTAAGTGTTTATGGTCCAATATGAATATTGAGGTGAAATGAAGAACGAAAATTTGTTAGAAAGGACTTTTTTAGAGGTCGACTTCATGAGAAAGGACTTTTATAGAATTCCTCGATTTACGGGTTGAAATAATTGTTTGGTTAAGAGTTTGGGAGTAAAAAAGTGGCAAAATATTACTATAAATGTCTTGCTTTGTGTGCTAAAAAATGTATCGGTTTGCATGTCATTATTTCTAATCATAAAATTACTTGTTTTAGATTTTGGGGGTCATTTTAGTACAGAGTCTAATATGAATTCAAAGTCATAAAAAATTAATATAAATGTCTAGTAAAGATGTACCATACAATGTAGGTAGTAAAATACTTCATTAGTTCCAAATGACAAACAAAGAGATCTGATAGCTAGCAACCTAGCCAGCAAAGATTTACAAAATATTAAAAAAAATTAATGATGCAAAAATTAGTATATGTATACAAAGAACTAAAAAAAAAAATACTCCTACTAAAAAAATACTCCTACATGTACGTATCCCAATTTTATTAGTAGTTCATCACGTTGTCCCTAATCCATTCTTCCCTCCATCCATTATCACTGTCGTCGTCATCATCCTCGTCGTAACCATCGGATCCATTATCACTGTCGACATCATCATCAGAACCACAAGAATAATCTTCATAACTATCTTCACCGTACGATTCGATGTCAATAATTAAGTGTTCACGCTCATTATCACAATCATCATCAGTACTAGCACCGCAAACATTCTCGGAAACCGACGGCGTATTGCCGTGGTTGTCGTCCGAGTTGCGGCCGCTGTTCCATCCATTGAGTAGAATAACAATAACAAGTAAAAAGTTAAATAGCAAGTGAATGTAGAAACGATTATCTAAAAACAAAAGAACAATTTGACGAATGATCGGAAACAAAAGGGTTAACTTTTGCACTATTTAATTGACCTACTTCGACTAATGAATTCATAAGAAATAATATAGGGCCGTGGATGGTTATTGGGATTGTTATAATATGTATTAAAAGAAATAAAGAAATTAGGTGAGATTGAAATTTGATGGTATTGATATTTTTAGAATTATTTTTTATATGTTTGTGTGTTTTTTTTAATGAATGATAATCTGATTTTTGTGGGAACTTATATACAGTAGCATACATATTTGAATATTCGAAGAAAAAAAAAAACTCAAAGAGTATTTAACAATTACAATAATACGAAGTGTTTAATTATGATGGAACCACATCGGAGAGTTCGTGGAAAATATAATGGTCAAGTGCAATGCAAAATAGTAGTTTGCATAAAAAACAAGTCCATTAGACTTTTGACTTGGTAGAAAATATAGGGTATCAAATCTAAACCTTTTTTTTTATTCGTCATCTTGATATTCGATTTGATTGGGTCCAATACGAATTAAAATTCGATTTTGAAAATTTGAGTCCGATCGGATATGATTTTCAAAAATCAAATATTGGCATGTATATATGTCCTAAACTCCTAATATCGTCATTATTTTATTTTCTTTTGGATTATTGCATTTAGACCTAGTTTTTATTTATAGTAGTTTACGGATATAAATATTTCTACTCTCTAATTTTTTTTATTATTTATTTTGTTTTGATAATAATGATATGTTATGGAATGGGGTATAAACCGTATAATGAGACCTGGTAATGAGTAAATGAGAACTCGCCTGGGAACCAATTTATTGGATTGTTTTGAAATTATTACTTGAAGTGCAAATAACCAGTAAAGTTAATCGTATTTTTTTGAAGTAAAAACATTTTTGTACAAAACTTTATAGTAGTAGATGATTTTGTTTAAGTTTTGATGAACAAAACACATTTCAAATAGTAGCATTAAGTAAAAAACTATCAAATACTCCATCTTTTATAAATAAAATGGAAAATAATATAAAGGTTTACATAATTTTCGTTCATTAATGAGGGAACGAGAAAATTTAGAATTTTGAGAAGTTGCAATATTACAAACATGTCATTAATGAGAACGAGAAAAATCTTGGTCATCCGATTATGTAGATCTAAGTGTCCAGATTAATTCTTTGTTCTCATTTTAGCTTAAGGTTCTGTAGGTGTCGATGAGTTAGCTTATCTCAGATTATGTGAATATACTTAATTAGCAGAATTTGCGGATTTGACATGATGTAATTAATAAGGACAAGTTGCAAAGTAAGCTCCCAACAAATCTATAATGGACCTTGTAACTTTGTAAGGCGTGTTAATGATCATTATAATAAAAGGACAAAGACAACCACAATTTAGATCAAGACAAGTTCGAAGACAATATGAATTGACCCATTAAAGTTGCACCCCTTAGAGACTATTGACTCTATATGGTCCAAAACCATCTACAAATTGGGGATGAAGGCATGAAATCAAGCCCGTTGATACATTGATCTTTACTTAGTTCTTATTAAAACATGTACTTATTTGCAATTCATAGAGACATGCATACAAAGATTTAATTAGCTCTATAGTAATTATTGCTAAGTTGGTTAATGAAAATGCATGCATATAATCAATACATTTTTAAAATCGGAGTTTTTTCAATTTTGCTTTGTGAATATAACTTATTAGGTGCAAGTGTGAGTAGTGTTTGCCGCATATTAAAAAAGAAAGCATAGGGCTTTTCATTTGAAACTCAAACGAGCTACTCCTCCTATTACCCATTGAGTTTAGGATGAAACCTCATTGTGGGCTCTAGTTTGTGGGCTTTTAGGCTTCTATCTGACTGAAATTGAACTCTTAGACCCTGTTCTTTAGAGTTGATCATGGTCATCAATAAGGCCAGATGTAAATGATGTACACTAATTAGAAAATAAAAAAATAAAAATAAAAAAATAAAGAAAAAAGCATAGGGTACCTTCGAGGATTGAAGCCCCAAACAACGAAAGATGTACCAATGAAAGGGTGACAGTTTTTCAATTTTTTTGCAGCTTTTTTATTCTTTTTATATCATTAGTTATTATTATAAAATAAAATTATGTATTTAGTATTATTATTATTATATATTAAGTATTGCTACTCAAAAAAAATAAAATATTAAGTATTACTATTCCCTAAAAAAACTATTAAGTGTTATTATTATGATCGGTAAATATTAGAAATTGTTATTAATATTATTATTAAATTATAATTCTTTATATTGTGAATTATTAATTATTATTATTAAATATTAATTATTATTAATATTAATAATTAATAATTATTATTATTATGTTTTTAAACCCATTTATTATTATTATTATTATTATTATTTTAAAACAGAGCAGAACAAATTTGAACAGGCAGAGCAGAGCAGATTTGAACAGAGTAGTAGATCAGAGCAGCTCAAAAGAACATGGCCTTAGTCAATCTTGTATCCTCCCAATCAACATTCACTACCTAATTAACCCCTTCTACCATCATTGACCATATACCATCTCTTCCACTTCACTAAGAAAGTGCTGGGTTCACTTGGATTTTGCCCTACACCAAATCGGAACTAGAAACATTAAGTTTGAATTATTCGATTATTCAATCAAATTTAGATTGAATTTGGGCCTAATCCAATCCAGCAATTTCTTAATTGGGCTACAAATATTATCAAATTAATCATTGAGGGTCCATTAATTGGTCCATAAACCCATCAAAACAAGATCCATGTTTAAATCTTGACTAATCTGTTACACGGCCGTACCATGCGGTCCATGGCCCAGATGAACATATTTATTGAACGACAGAAGGTGAAGGTTACAAAATTGTTCTTTTTATACTTCCTAAGCAAAAATGAACTTATACGGAATACAGTATTTATACTTCCAAAGCAAAAATGAACTCCCTTTGTTTTTTTTAATGCAACATTGTGAATGTTACAAAGTATTATGTAATTGAGTTATATTTGTTAAATAATGTATAAGTGGAGTTTGTTAAGAAATTAAAAAATGATTAAGAAAAGGGCAGTAGTAGGGGTGTCAAAATCTGTTTTCTTGGTTTATTTTGAGCAAAAAAAATAAGCTCCGTGCTTTTTCTGGGTGGCCGGTCACTCAGTCGGTTAAGGATTACTTATTCTGGGGTTAGTTAGTCGGTTAACGCGTTTTCTGTGTGAAAGTAACCTCTGACCGATCGAGTAACCCCTGAATAAGCAACCCCTGACAGACTAACCTCTAACCGACCGAGTAACCCCTAAATTAGTAACTTCAGAATAAGTAACCCTGACCACATGGTGTGGCCATCCACATATGAAAATTTGTAAATTATGTTTATGTGAAATTGATTTTATTGATATCTTTCTATGCTTATCTTTCTATTTTTAACATAGGAAGCTGCTAATGTTTTCTCTATAAATAAGAAACTTCTATGTTTTTTGTTTTTAACCTAGAGAGCAGTTTTGAGTAAGTTATCAAGCTATTCATATTAATTTCGGGTTTCACGTCGTCTTGCTTTCCATACTTGTATTAGAATTATAGTAACGTACTCATTTTGATGTATTTGGTTCTTGGGCTGCGAGAATTCGAGAATGTTCACTTTACTATAATTGAGAGACTGTAGAGAGTAGGTGGGGATTTGAATATGAGATTCAGATTGAGAAAGTTACGGTTAGTTCCTACTGGGTTTCGGTTAGGAACTAAGGGACAAGCTAAACAAGTTTCCATTCTTGAGGTAAAGATCGAATTGTAATAGTAGGAGTTTCGAATGAGGTTTTACTTTTAGTTGGGTCTTGGAAAGTTTCCCTTCATAAAATATGATGTTTTTTCGTTAAGATTAATACATCCTCAAATCTCCCTCTACGTAAATACTATATTTATATATATACAGATACCGTAGATATAGACTTGAGCGTATTACCGGCACGTGAAAACGTAAAGCTTATTTAACTACTCAAAATGGCAGCAAAAATTAACAAACTTTAATTAAAAATAATGAGAATAACCATAATAATTGTTCCGAAATACTCCAATGAAAACATGTCTAACTCATATATAAATTAACTCCTAACTAGATGATCCCAATCCAAACTTAAGCATGCGCACGATTAACTCCACGCCTGAAATTAAGATTGCTTACCAATAATGGTATACAGGGCAAATCAAAACAAAAAGAAATACGGGTTAGCAAAAACGCTAAGTACATATAAGTATAAGGCATGTAAATACTTTTATTAGGCAAACATGCTTTTGAGATTTTAAGTTTTATTTAAACATGCCAAAATGTAACTTTATCAATATTCATCACTTTTCAAAATTAGACTTTTCAAATTTATTCCAAAATTAAACCTTCCAAGTATAGTAATATCTATTAGTAGAAACTTTCCAAATCAATAGCTTTCCAAATTTATGAACTTTCCATTTTAAGACATATTTCCAAAACCAATTTTCCTAACATAAGTGTGCACACCCTCCAAACAAGTTAAACTATACTCGAGGAAAGACTAGATCATACAAAGTTTATGGTTCTACTTAACCAATCCCGGGTAGAGGGACAATAAATATTAAATACTCAGGCCCATAATAAGCTACAAATTTTAAATTAATTCCTTTAATTCAATAGCTTGAATCAATTGATTCATAAACAACTTTTATTAAATTAATCAACACTTTTAAAGATCAAACATTTAAGTCATAAAATTATATTTTTAACTCATCACAAAAATCATTAACTCAAATCTTTCATACGCAACATTTTTTTAAACAATTATTAAAATAAACATTCACCAAAACATGCATTCAAAACTTGTATCAAGGACCTAGCCACCTATACGTACCTTGGTCACGAGAAATATAATTAAGGTACGACTACTACGCTTGTCCAGGCCACGATCGAGGGACTCCTCCTATACAATTAAAATAACCTTAATTAATATAAGGTTAACAAAATAAACACAAAACCATAAACACCATTCTACTTGTGCATGAACTACCTAAATATAATTAACCTTTATAAGAACAAATCTTGTTTATTTTTAAATAACAAATTATTTTAGTATCAAAATAACAATCTTAGTATCATAATAGTATTGTTAGTACCGGAAATTGATACAAGTAATCATAATATTATTAATAAAAGAGAAAGAGAGGATTATTTATTATTTTTTTAATTTTATTTTTTTTATAAAACAAGGTGCATGCGGCAAAGAGGGTGAAAGGGGAAGGAAAGTTGTGTAGCACCTGGTAGCAGTAGGCGAAGGGGGGGCAAGGCAGCAGCGAAGGCGGTAGTGGTGCTTGCAGGTGGCGACAGTGGTGGTTGTTCGGTGGGCAGCAAGGAGAAAAGAAAGCAGGAAGGAAAACAGAAGAAGGAAGAAGAGAAGGAAGGGGAAAAGGTCGTGTGTTTTGGGTGAATAAGAGAGGAGCAAATTCTGATTTTGGTGTGGGTGGAGGATTAAGGGTCTATTTATAGTGTTTAGAGGGTAGAAAGGATAGAGCTTAAGGTATGGTATGAGTACTAGAAAATATGATAAGTTTTGGGGTTTGTGAAAGTACTTGAATCAAATTAAGTCTAGCTTAGTGGTTGGGTATAAAAGATGAGTAGAAAAATTAGATAAAAGTTCATTTGATTAGAGGATTGGAAGGAGGAAGATAGGAATAAGAATAAGATAATGAAGAAGGTTTAATGTTAAGTTAAAAATAAGATAAAAATCACATAATAATAATAATAATAATAATAATAATAATAATAATAATAATAATATTTTTTCCCAAGTTTTTCGGCCAGCTACTGATTTTTATAAAATATGTTTTTTTTAATTAATTAATTCCTACGAAAATCATAATTTAATTAAGAAAAAAATTAATTTTGGTAAATAAATCAAGTTTATCATTGCTAAATAAATTAAATAAAATACCTTAGATAATATCAAAGCCAAAATTAGTTGTAACGCTATTGAAATTGTTAAGTACAAAAATCCGGAAAATAATATTTATTAGACACCTGATTGTGACTCCCCAAAAACCAAACTCAGTGATGAGTATCTTTCACGTCTTTGATTAACGAGTTCGATAAAGAGTTGAAGAGTCTCGTGAAGTTTCCTTAAGTCTAGACCATTTCATCCATTTCGTGTCCTTAAAAATAATTCGTTTCGTGTCCAAGTCATAAAAACGTCCAAAATAGATTATTTTGATCCATAATTCTATTCCAATTGTTGCTTAGTTGTATGGGGCTTAAAAAGAGCTTTCTAATGATATATTATAAGCCCAAATTCGACTTAAAATGAATAACTTATGGCCAAAATACTAAACCGAGCCCAAACCGAGCCTAGGTCCACCTTACCAACGAACCAATGATTATATGAGGGTCCAAATGTCATACTCCTAATCCTAAATCAATTAGGACTCTTTTAGAAGTTTCTAGAAGGTTTTAGTTTATCCTTTCCGAAAAGATAAAGATCAAAGAGTTTGAGATCAAATAAAACTTCTCTTTTTGATAATCCTTGTTCTATACAAATTCATCTACGTTCAGATATACTTTGCGTAGAAAACCCATCGGAAACAAAACTTCGAATAAAATAGATTATCTTTTAGAGCCATCGCGCCACGTAAGGACCATCGCATAGCGATAGGCCTGTCGCGGCGCGGTAGAATTCAGCGGGGCGCGACAATTCTTTCGCTTCACGTCAAAACCAGTTCTATTACGTTCCAAATTATGATATTGTCTGATCGTCCATACTCTCTTTTTTCCTTATAAATAGAGGTCGTTTTCCCTGCTTTTAAAACGGGTAGAAACCATCAATTATAAGCTACAACCATCTAGCTCCAATCATCATCAATCTTATCTATCATCCATGTTCTTAGCCTAAACACATCCTTGATACATCTAAATCATCCATAATACCTCCTTCGCGAGATTCGAATACTCTAAGCCATCCTCGACGTTGCCTTCGACCTCGACGTGAAAGGTTGATAGTCCTGAGGGTTTGGTCCCAAATCTCTATGTAAATTCATTTTTGATTTATTTACTTTATTGATTTTAACTTTCTTTGATTTAATAACGTGTGTATTGTTTTGATAGCAAGAAGGTTGAGGCATCAAAGTAAGTAATTCAATCACCCTTATTATTATTCTTTGATTTTGGAGTAGAAATCATGTTTACAATGTTACTTTAATTCTTAGTATCATGTTTTGGATGTTGATTTTGATTTCTAGTATCTCTTTTAGGTTGGATGCGTACCATCATCCCCGAACATCCAGTCATGGTTCTGGACCACTATGTAGTTAGCGATCTTCGTGATCGTGAATAGGGTGTAATCTTCACTCCCGTGAACGATCTACAAGTTCCTAAAACTTGTTGACGACTCTTTTTCTCTAGCTTCCTTTCCTTGGAACGTCGTCATGCCTAAAAGCATGAACCACATGTAGGGCGAGGGTTGAAAAATTCCCTAAAGTTTTTGGCGTCTCCACTAGGGAGGATTTCTAAATTGATTCTTAATCTATTTTAGCAATTGATTTAGAATGAGTGGATGAGACTTGAAAGATTCTAGATATTCATGTGCGTAATTTTGATTAACATTGTAGCATAAGCAAAAAAAGGTACGCATTGGAAAGACCATCTGTAATGCATCAAAACATAGGACATACACGTAGGAAAGGCTGGGAATATTTTTCACAACTAAAATCGAAAAGATGCTACGAAAATTTAGAAAAATTGTTGAAGATTGAAATTCCTCAGAGCGTCAGAACCATCGCGAGGCATCAGTGACCAACGCCGCACGACAGCACTATTGCATCGCAACAATGGTGTCGCCGTTAGTTGGACCCTGCCGTCCAGCGATATTGCGCCATAATTCAGTATTCGTGTTTTGCCTGATTATAGTAATGTCTCGACGATTTTACTTCCTGATTAAGTTTTTCCGACTTTTCTAAACCCATATGTGTTTTTTTTATATGGTTTTATCCCTTGGGAATTCACGCTCCTTCCACCCTAATAAACGCTCCATGCAATAATGGGTGCATCTAAGTTTGTTGAATTCACCAAACCATGGAGTTGAGTTTAACTCGCGGGGTCCCGTCCATCGTGCCAACCCTTCTAAGGTAAGGCTTCCGCGCGATGCATCTGGACTCTTAACCATGGACCTTCCTGGACACCAAAATCCTTGACCTTAGAGAACTAGAGCCATGGTTAGGTGGCAAACTCATTGCATCACGGTGTCACTATTTGACTACTTGTGCATATCTTACTTGTGCATAGCTTGTTTATGATTAAAATAACCTTTGTCTTAACTTGATTCTTGTACATATGACTTGTATTTACTAACCAAAGGACTTTTCTTAATTAATTTGGTTAATTAAAATATGCTCGACCTAGAAGACTATAGGCTTAAACCTTCGAAAGAATGGCTGAAAACAGATTGCGGTGACGTTCCAGTTTTGGCGCGCCATTTTAATCTTTGACGCTTGACATCAACTACCAACGCGCTGCGACAATATTGTCGTTTTGCGTTGGAACCAACGCCATGCGATGGTTTGGCTACTTCTTTCCGAGTCTTCGCATCGAGTTCCACTGTTACGATTAACCAGTTTAATGACAGTATATGGTCTTTCCCTGGTCTTGTATGAGTTTTAACCACATTTCTAGTCACATGGTCATGACAAGAGTCTTTGCACACACTTTGTACATACTTTCTTCACACCATGACCATGTCTTAGGTCCATGCATAAGTCATCTTTTCCGTCATTCGAGTTGAGGGTCAATCCTATTCTCGGAAATTTTCATGTCTTTCCACAAATACATAATTTTCCTTACATAACTTTTCATACATCACATACCTTACCATGAATATACACCTTCCTTCTTAGACACTTTCCACATTCACATGCTTTCCCCTCATACACTATGATCTTTCCACAACTATGCATGTTGAATCGAGTTTGAGTCAAGTAATTGACAATAAGTGTCCACGATTTCCCTTTCTACAGTGTTTGATCAAGGAAATAGGGTCGATTAGATTGAGACAACTCCTACATTCAAGAGATCTTCTTTAGGAACATGGTTCGAAGGAGGAAGTAACCAATGACAGCCAAGTAGGAAGATGTTGACAAACTTCAAAAGACCATGGAAAATCTCGCCGAGATGGTCAAAGGGCTCACCATTCGAATGGAGAAAGTTGAAAATCCTAATAAAAAAGTTTCACCTGAGACAATCAAACGCCTTGAATAGACGCTAAGCCAAGTTTCCAATAGTTATAAGTATCTTGATATGAGTACCAAGGGAATCTCACTGGTTAAAGAACTTCTTCCGCACAAGTTCTCAGCTACTGACATTCCTATTTTCAAACCCACAGATAACCCCTACTCCCGCCTGAGAGCTTTTGAAACAATCATGGGAATCAAGGGGGTTGATAAGAAAGCCTTCCCCTCACTTTTCTCTCTTTCCTTGGAACCAGTATGTCAACTATGGTTCTTTTCTATGGACTATGAGAAAATGGTTACTTGGAATGGTATTACGCATACTTTCATTGGCAGGTACATGTGCAACATACAAGTAGAGATTGACTATAGAGAGCTTGAAATCCTTAAGCAAAAAGACAATGAAGGCTTCACCGAATTTTATAATAGGTGGAAGGAAGTTTCTGCTAAGATGATCAAGGCCCCATATGAAAAAGACTCTATAAGAATTTTCATAAAAAACCTTCAAGACAAGTATTATAAGCACCTAAAATTCAACCTTTAAGCACCTTCAAGCCTATCTATGACATAGGCATTAACATTGAAGATGACCTCTTGAAGGCTAACCACAACGGCTACAATGGAAAGAGCAGGAAGAACGACAATCCTTCTTCCGCTTCTTCCCATATCAACTACATTAATAACATCGATGCCGATGTAATCTGGGCCCTTGATAAAGATGCTTCAAATGCCAAGAAACCCAAAAGAGAGTTCACACCTATTGGAATATCCTATGATGTTGCTTTCGATTGTCTCTACGATCGGGGTTTAATCAAGCCTATTGGTCTCACTGAAGATCCCACACCAGAAAAGCGATCTTCGAGATGGAATCCCAAATCTTATTGCAAGTACCATCGAGGAAATGGTCATACTACAGATGAATGTTACAGGTTTCAAAACCTCATTCAAGATCTTATTGATGCAAACAAGCTTCAATTCCTTCCAGCCAGCAAGAAGACCGAGTAATAATGAGACAAGGCACAAGGCACTTCGATTATAGGATTTTCATGATTTATTATTTCTTTCTTGTTTTCCCCTTTCCCTTAATAAGTCTAGCATAGACACTTTCTATCATTTTCCTTAGATTTACTTCATGAGCTTGTCATTACCTTTTCCATTTTAATAAAATGAGTATTTCTTTCCTTGCATATGGTCATTGCATTGCATTGCATTGCATTTTATTAAAAAAAAAAAAAATTCACGCTGAGCTAAACACAAGGTAGACCGATGATTTGAGGCACCCCTTGTAGCCACGTTATATCACCTTCAGCCTTTCGAATATACAGTCCTTTCTTGATAAACCATTTTGAGCCTCGTCTAATGATTGACCTTTCTTTTTTCAACCCACATCTACCTAACTTTAGGATGGGATGGTGTGTAACTTATGCAATTTTCAAAGACAAGTACAAAAGCTTGGGTGAGTTTTTATCAAAGTCCCAAAATTTCTAAAGTTCAAAAAAGCAATAAAAGTGTGAAAAAGGGAAAGTGTTCCAATGTCTTTGATATGAACATGTCTCGGATTGCGTCTCTTATCGAGTGCTAAGCACCATGCCTGAGAAACATGAATGTTAAGTGAGTGATAGACCGCATGATCAGGATTGCCCACACTTATCCAAAGAAAATTTGAGAACAAATCTCAAATGCAAAAAAAAGTTAAAAAAAAAACAACAACAAGATTAAGAGCGAGAAACCTCAAGCATACAGATACCCAGATTCAAATGCAAGGTTGCACGCCCTAGGAGCTTATTTTGGGTCTTGAGCCTTTGTCCCTTCTTCTTCAACCTTTAGCCTAACCCCGTTACAATCCTTGAAAGACATCCTTGAGGTTTACACACACTGTACTTGTGCAAGGTTCAGTTAGAGCTACGTTCGGCCTGATTCTTAACGGATACATAGGCAACCTCACATTGGGGTGTGACCGTAATAATTATTCATTCACATTCACGCATGATCATATAAAGGGATCTATAATGCTCATCCCTATGCATTTAGAGCTAGACTTGGGGGCTTGATCCCTACTTCATTAGCCAACCCAACCTAAGAGTCACCATCATTTGACTCTTCTTAAAATATTTTTTCACACCTTTAGCCTTTGCAGCCTAACCTTAGTGTCACTTTCATACACATCACAAATACATATCCAAATAATCCTTCCCTTATTAATAGGTCGTCGACGAGCCTACCAAAGATAAAAACCTAACTTGGTCTCTATAATGGGTAGAAAGGGCAAGTAAGGGTCGATCCCACAAGGACTAAGGGGAACACTAACAAATATCGATTTGTGATAAGCTAAGTCAAGTATTTCTGCATTATGAGTTATAAAGAAAAACTAAAAACAATAATAAAAAGGATCTTGGGAATGTATCCACCAATGAAGTCATTCACAAACTACAGTTGAACATACAAGACATAGCAATTTGGGGATAAATTAGGGGAAGTCATCTAAGGCACCCAACTACTCTCTCAAGCCAAAGGGATTACTTGAGTCATGAATACAACCTACTTTCATGGTTACAAAGCATAAAACAAGTGTTAAAGCATAATCATGATGACATGAACATTCACTTGACTAGAAATTCCTATTCTCATGGCATTATAAGTCAATCAAGCATAAGGGAGCTAACTCAAGTTTATCTCTCGATCCTTCGTTGAGAAAGCTTAGATAAATAGTTCTAGCAATACCCACTTACAAGAACTAACAATGAAACCACTTAAGCTCAACTAATTAACATCCCACATTAGCTAAATCAACACATGCAAACAAGTATTTGTGAATTCATCAATGGTTTCAATCATCACAAGTAAAAGAACTACTCACAAATCATAAAAATTGCAAAACTAAAGGAATTAACAACTAAGAACATGAAATAAAACACTAATCTAACATAAACAAGTAATTAATGATGAAAAGATACAAAATATGTAAATAAGATAACAAAATAGGAGAGAGAGTAAGAAATTCTCATTGATATTGCAAGGAGTATTCAAATCTTCAAGTCTCCTTCCTTCAATTCTTCATAATCCAAACTTTCAACAAGTTTCTCTTACTTTCTCTCTCTAAAAACCCAAACCTAAGCTAAAAACTACATAATTTTTTTTTCTTAAAATTAAGCTTAGGGGTCTATTTATATCACCCCTAAATTACATAAAAAGCTCCGTAAAAAAAACGCGCTAAAAAGTAGAGGCGCGGCCTCTCCAAGTGATTGGAGCGGCCGTGCCACCTTAATAAAGGTGATGGGCAGAATGTTTAGCACTAGATAGGCGCGGCCTCTCCAAAGGAAGGTCGTGGCCGCACCAAGTGGAGCGGCCTCTCCTCAAGACTGGCGCGGCTGCGCCTAGCGCGTCAACACTTCAGTAGAATTTTGAAACAGTCATTACTTCTTCATTATTCATCGAAAAAAGGCATGTGACCACTCGTTGGAAAAATCTTGAGATGAAATTTAATATCCAATTTGAATCACTTCCAAATGTTGAGTTGATCAAAAGTTATTGTCAGTTGAAGTTGGCCCTTGCAGAAACAATCCTTCAAGGCTTTCCAAATTCAGTTCTTTTTAAGGCATTCATCCTTCTTCTTTAATATAACTATCAACCAAGCTTTCCCTTCTCCTTGCTCACCCATGCTTGATCACCTCCATAGTGCTAAAAATTGCTACATTACATCAAAAACACAAACAACCCGTGAAACATGGATGGTACAAAAATTGCATAAAAATAGGATAAATAGTGAACTTTGATGCCGAATAATAACGAAAACAAGGTTCAAAACCAACCTAAAATCATACCAAATAACAAAATATCAAATCCTCCCAAGCTAAGTTTTTGCTCATCTTCGAGCAAACTAATCACGTCAAACCAAAGGAGGGAAATGACTTGCTAAAATCAAAACAAGAAGGGGCAATGAGGAGAATGCACAAATACTACACTAATCCGCATGGTAGCAACCACAATCACTTTTAGCGCAAGTGAGAAGCAATTTAAACCTCCAAGTTGCCCTAGAGGATGAGTTTTTATCTCGTGAGGGTTTCCAATGAGTATACCCCACAACTCACATAATCCACAACTAACACATCATAAAAAATCACACAATTTCAATTTTTTTCGCCCAAGTCAACTCATCGGGATATGAGAAAACAATCAAGACAAGTGAGAAACTTTCTAGATAGACCAATCATACAAATGTACACATGAGTTAGGGGTAAAGAGGAAAACTAAGCAAGATTGAACTAGGACACTTTCTTAGACCTTTTACTAGCTCATTAGAGCACATCTAGATATTCCAAGGTTTTACCAAGCCCTCTTTCGGTTATAAAATCTCAAAATGCTAGTCCACCTTCCAAATTGCACACCCAAGGCCTTTTAACTATACTCTAACTCAGGAATTTCACATGAACAATGGTGTAAACAGGGTGTGGGAGGCATCCATGAGTTGACCTCTTTGATTGAAATTTTTTGAGAATTTTTAGATAACCTTTTCTCATTCTTTATTTTTCTCACTTTAAGAATTTTCTTTCTCTCTCTCTCTCATTTTTTTTTCCGATGCTCTCGCCTCTTTTAACCGTGAGCGGCTCTTTCTTTTATTGAAAACACGTGGCTTATTACGCCACTTATTACACATAACACAAGTAGAACCAATTCCCTAATAGAGTTTTATTTCGGAGAGGAAAGGGGGCACGACAAGGGTACAAGGGACCGCAAATTGACTCAAACATATCCTACTTTGGACAAATTAGACAATATTTTATACTAGATGTGCAATTGAACATTAATTGGCATTTATCACATATACACTAATGCAATCAAGATTAATAAGCCTCTAAATGACCCTAACTCTTGCATACACCATTCTAAAAGAACTAGTACTCATCGCTCAAGAGTCAAGCAAGCAAAACATATAAGCGTCATTTGAGTCTCATCGTTTGGCAATTTTATTTTATTTTTTATTTTTTATTATTATTTTTTAATTTTTTAATTTTTAAAGTTAGATTAAAGAAAAAAAAAGCATGAATTTCCAAATGTACAATTATGAACTAATTCAAGCATCAAACTAACAATCAACCCCCCTTCATGAAAGCGTGAAGCTAGCCCCCCATGCTTAGATGAAGCATTGTCCCCAATGCTTTGAAAAAATAATCAAAGGGGAAAAAGGGAGGGAAAGGAACACAATCAATATCAACAAGTACATTTAATCCAACATCCATAACTACAATGAAAAACCACAACAATAAAATCTAGCCCCAAGCCAAACTCTTTAACAAGCAACCAATGATAAGCAAAAATAATTATTAAATTAATAGCTTGAGAAGGGATGAAGAAAGGAAGTAATATTACTCAATTTGATGCAAAACTCTTCATAAATTCTTCAAAACTTGGTAGAGTATGTTGTGTCTTTCCAATGTAGCAAAAAATTTAAAATTCTTGTGAATATGAGGCTATAGGATGTAATTTGGAATGGAGAGATCATAGAGAGTACCTATTGAGAATCATATCATAAATCTCGTTAGTTCAAATCATCATACAATTAAAATCCATGCATATCATTATTAAAAAATAAACAAAAAAAAAGAAAAAAAAAGAAAAAGAAAAATTGCCTTTCTTTCGGTCTTTGGCTAGACCTTAGCTAGTAAGTAATTTGTCAAACTCCTAAGGAGCTTATCATATGCATTTGAGCACACTTCATCAATTAAAACCATAAAAATAAGAAGAAATTTTTAATGAGAAGAAGAAAAGGATATACATTAATCTACAAAGTTTGCGTCATTATCACCACATTCTTCAAATGAGTTTGCATCATTAAAATGGTCATACGTCTCATGATTAGCCATCTCCCAATCATAAGTATCTTAAGCTAGCCACTCAAACATACTCCATTTCTGATTAATGGTTTTAGACATAAATTGACCTTCAGACATATATTCAACAACAACTCGCGTTTCACCATTTAAACCTTCAAAAATTAATTCACAAATATCCACCTTTAAAAGTCTATGACCATAATTATAACCAACATAATCATTAACCCTATGGTAATATCTCCAAAATATTTCATTCTCGTATTGGGGAAGGGAAAAAAATTGCCTTTTATTTCAATTGAAGAAACCCCAAAATAAAATATAAAAAAGAAGAAGATAAGGAAGAAAAAAAAATTATGTACAAAGACTTAGACTCATCGATTGAATCAATACTTAGCCAATGTCAACCGAAGTCCCCGGCAACGGCGCCAAAATTTGATAGGCCATCGTTGAGCCTACCAAAGATAAAAACCTAACTTGGTCTCTCTAATGTGTAGAAAGGGCAAGTAAGGGTCAATCCCACAAGGACTAAGGGGAGCACTAAAAAATATCGATTTGTGATAAGCAAAGTCAACTCTTTTTGCGTTATGAGTAATAAAGAAAAACTACAAACAATAATAAAAAGGATCTTGGGAAGGTATCCACCAATTAAGTCATTCATAAACTACAGTTGAACATACAAGACATAGCAATTTGGGGATAAATTAATTAGGGGAAGCCATCTAAGGCACCCAACTACTCTTTCAAGCTAGAGGGATTACTTGAGTCATGAATACAACCTACTCTCGTGGTTACAAAGCATAAAACAAGTGTTAAAGCATAATCACGATGACATGAATATTCCCTTAACTAGAAGTTCCTATTCTCATGGCATTTTAAGTCAGTTAAGCATAACAAAGCTAACTCAAGTTCATCTCTCTATCCTTCGTTGAAAAAGCTTAGATAAATAGTTCTAGCAATGCCCACTTACAAGAACTAACAATGAAACCACTTAAGATCAACTAATTAACATCCCACATTAGCTAAATCAACACATGAAAACAAGTATTTGTGAATTCTTCAATGGTTTCAACCATCCCAAGTAAAAGAACTACTCACAAATCATAATAAATTGGAAAACTAAAGGAATTAACAACTAAGAACATGAAATCAAACACTGATCTAACATAAACAAGTAATTAAGGATGAAAAGATACAAAAATAAGTAAATAAAATAACAAAATAGGAGAGAGAGTAAGAAATTCCCATTGATATTGCAAGGAGTATTCAAATCTTCATGTCTCCTTCCTTCAAATCTTCATAATCCAAGCTTTCAACAAGTTTCTCTTACTTTCTCTCTCTAGAAAATGAGAGTTTCTCTCTCCAAAAACCCAAATCTAAGCTAAAAACTACAGAAAATTTCTTTTTTCTTAAAATTAAGCTAAGGGATCTATTTATATCACCCCTAAATTACATAGAAAGCTCCGTAAAAAAACTCGCAGAAAAATAGAGGCGCGACCTCTCTAAGTGATTGGAGCGGTCGTGCCACCTTAAATCAAGTGATGGGCAGAATGTTCAGCACTAGATAGGCGCAGCCTCTCCAAAGGAAGGCCAAAGCCACGCCAATTGGAGCGGCCTCTCCTCAAGACAGTCGCGGCCTCGCCTAGCGCGTCAACACTTCAACAGAATCTTCAAACAGTCATAACTTCTTCATTATTCATTGAAAAAAGGCATGTGATCACTCGTTGAAAAGATATTGAGATGAACTTTTAATCTCCAATTTGAATCACTTCAAAATGTTGAGTAGATCAAAAGTTATGGTCAGTTGAAATTGACTCTTGCACAAACAATCCTTCATGGCTTTCCAAAAGCTTTTCAATTTTTTTTAAGGAATTCATCCTTTTTCTTTAATATAACTATCAACCAAGCTTGCCCTTCTCCTTGCTCACCCATGCTTGATCACCTCCATAGTGCTAAAAAGTGATACATTACATTAAAAACACAAACAACCCGTGAAGCATGGATGGTACAAAAATTGCATAAAAATAGGATAAATAGTGAACTTTGATGCCAAATAATAACGAAAACAAGGTTCAAAACCACCCTAGAATCATACCAAGTAACAAAATATCGCTTATCATTACAATCATCGCATCACAAAGTATGTAATTAGCTTCTGCGCCTAAGTTACCCATATACTTTCATTATTGAATCATCAACCGAGATAGTGTAGGATGCCACAATCCTTGCACCATGAGATACAACGATTAATGCATACACTTGATTAAGTCCATTCAACATACATCATTACTCGATTCATTCTTTTCACCTTTTTTCTTTTTGGGGATGTTCAAAAACTTCATTCTTCACCAACACTTTACCTCTTTTCATTTTCACGTCTTTCTTTTCAGGAGAAAGTCGATACCCTCCACAAAAATGACGAAATTTTTTTTCTTTTCTGCATTTTCGAGTCGCACGAGCACAACATGAACACACGAGTCATGCACATTGAGTCACCTCATGTCACCACATCGAGTTGAGTCTGCACACACGAGTCATGCACTTTAAGCTATGTCGTGTCAAAACACATCGAGTCGATCTGATTACATTGAGTTACACAATGAGTCAAATACGCCAAGCCTTGAGTCAACCTCAAGCCAACTAACTGTTAAGGTCATTTGGCAAAAAATTGGGTTTTGTAGGGCTAAGGCACATCACCTATACGACAATTTTTTCCAAGATTGGATTGTCATCTCAATTGGCAATGTTTCCAAGAGTGGATTGTCGCGCATCTACCTCAACTAACAATTTTTCCAAGATTGGATTGTCACCTCAACTGACAACGTTTCCAAGAGTGGATTGTCACGCATCTTCTTCATTAGGAAATTCTTTCCAAAAGAAAATTGTCACAAGTCATTTACTTTGGCAATTTTTTCGAGATTGGATTATCATACATTTATCAAATCTCGTGGCAAATTTTTCAAGATTGATTGTCGTCCCCCTTGGCAATTTTTCCGAGATTGGATTGCCATTCACCCAACTCACTATGTCCAAAATTCCCAAAGAGGATTGTCATGGGTCATTATTCAATGTTTTCGGTAAAAGTTCTCGACGTATTGTATTCATTTCAGTGGTGGCAAATTTTCCCAGAATGGGTTGCCATTTGGCTTGTTCGGCAAATGTTCCAAGACGCAGATTGTCATTTGTGGCAATATTTTCTTAAATGGATTGTCGCATAGCATTGACAAATTTTCCGAAGTGGATTGTCTTTCGAGAGTTATGTTCCAAGGCGTGGATTGTCGATTGTAGCAATGTTTCCCACGACGGGTTGTTACGCAGCGTTGGCAACTTTTCCTAAGATGGACTTTGGCAATTTTTCCGAGATACAGATTGTCATTTCATCGTGGCAACATTTCCTATGGTGGATTGTTACGTGGCATTGACAACTTTCCCTGAACTGGATTGTCGCTCATCATTCAAAATTTGTGTTGGCAACGAACTGTTCCAAAAAGTGGATTGTCAACACCCCTAAATACGCTTAATTTGTAAAACTAACGCTCTCTACAGGTATCAGCGTTAAAAAGGATGATTTAGGATCGCAGAACGTTCTAGATCATTCTCTATCCCTTTCGACTTACTTTAACTAGCGTTTTCAAAACTTACGTTTCTCCAAACTCAGTCAAAGTGGGGGCTCTTGTAGACACCTGATTGTGTCTCCCGAAAAACCAAACCCAGTGATGAGTATCTTTCACGTCTTTGATTAACGAGTTCGGTAAAGAGTTGAAGAGTCTCGTGAAGTTTCCTTAAGCCTTGACCGTACCCCTAACCTTTACTAAAATGTTTTAAACCCAAAATCATCCATTTCGTGTCCTTAAAAATCATTCGTGGCGCAATGGCTCTAAAAGATAATCTATTTTATTATTATTCTTTGATTTTGGAGTAGAAACACCCTTATTATTATTCTTTGATTTTGGAGTAGAAATCATGTTTACAATGTTATTTTAATTCTTATTGTCATATTTAGGATTTAAATTTTGATTTCTAGTATCATGTGTAGGATGCTTGTTTTAATTTCTAGTATTATGTTTAGGATAACGCTTTAACTTTGTTATTAGTAACATTCTAGGATTTGTTATTAATCCGTTTAGTATCATGCCTAAGATCTTATTACTAACAATATTTTGATGATGTTCTTATGATGATGATTGTTATATTAATCATATGTTGCTTGATTATTCATGATTTATTGTTGTTGCTTGATGTAGACATCTACTTTTGGTCCCCAGTCCCGACCAGAAGTGCTACGACAATCAATAATTCCATCTTTGTGTTGGATTGAAGTGAAGAATGCTTATGAACTATTGATTAAAGCCTAAAACACATAAATCAACTAGCTTGATCCAAAACGAAATGAACCAAAGCTTGTTAACACTAAGCCCAATCAGCAATTAGTCCTAATCCTGAGATTAAACCTAATTTTGATGGATTTAGAAGCGCCTAGGTTAAATCCAGGACTGCCGCAGGAAAAACTGCGCGCAACTCAAGGAGTCCCGCTGGCTTAGCGCGCGCAACTCACAGGTAGGGGTGTTCATATCCGGGTACCCGAAAATCCGGGTAGTTGATAAGTTGGCCCGTGTCCCGTCCCAGATATTTTTTACAATTCAAGAACTACTTTTTTTTTTTTTTTTTTTTTTTTTTTTTTTTTTTGTGAAAGCTGAATTTGTATGTATAAGAAAGTAAGAGTTTAAGATAGCACGGTTTCTAGTCAATTTGAGGCCATTTGTTTTTTATTTTATTTTTTAATTTTATTTAATAATTTATTATTTTTATTTTACTTTTTTGCATTTTTCTTTCCTCGTGTCAAAGTGCCGTGTGAATGGTTGTTATCTGAGATCTAGTGAATACTACTACTATTAAGAAGGGGGCATTTTTGTTTATCAAGTTTATCTATAAATTCAGTACTACATTAATTCTTTTAATCGATCTGAGAAGTGAGAAGTCTGGCATTGGAAGTGTTAAATTCTTCTTCTTCTTTTTTTTTTATTTTTTTTATTTTTACTTTTTTAACGGGTATCCGGGTACCCGATAATTGCAAAGCTTGTCTCATATCCCGGCCCACGAAAGTGCTATTTTACCGGGACGGGTACCCGACTCGAAAAAAACAGAAAATTTTGAAAATTTCCCGTTGGGTTTTTTGCGGGTCATCAGGAATTCAGGACGGGACAACCGAGTCGGGTTTTTTTGAACACCCCTACTCAGAAGGTTGCGCGTGACACCCAGTGCAACCTCTAGTGATGCGCTTGCGAATGATTCAGAATTTCATAAAAATACTGAATCGAATCTTACCATAAAGCCACGCGCAAGATGATAGGTTGCGCTGCCTTGTTCAGCGCGGCTTAGTCACTTACGCATAGCGGCCGCAACAACCTATTCAGTTGCGCGGGCCACATACTGTGGCAGAATGTTCAAAACTCTAAAGTCACCTATTTCTTATAAATAGGGGTTCAATACGAGCTTTGAAACACACATAAATTAACCTAAAAAGTCAGCAGAAACTTGTGAACTTATGCACTAATCATCCCCTTGTCCCAAACACTAACCCCTTTAATTTTTTTTTCTTACGGTGGAGGTTCCCGAACAAGAAGGAGTCCATAAGTGTTCTAAACAAAGATCTAGCAGGGAAAAGTGGTAGATTCCCAAGCACTTAAATAAATCACCTTTCTTTTCTTGCTTAGACAACTTTTAATCAACTAATTAGTGTTGGTTGATCACCTAAAATAAACTTTAATTAATTAATTTCACACAGTATTTTGCGTTAATTAAAGACTAGAATTGGAATAATTAATTGTTGTTTTATCGCTTAAGTCAAGGCAAATCTTGTTTATTTTGTTCCTTTCACGAATTTGAATTAAATAAGAATAACGACATTCGTTGCAATGTAATCTTTATGTGTTTGACGTGTGTAAATAAAATCAACTAACTTAGTTTTAGGTATCATGTTGCATATATTGTTTGGTAATGAAATTGTGAAAAATGATGAGCTAGTAAAGGCCGCACTTGAGCTAGAATATCGATTCCTCCCTAAAAAGAACGTTATTTTAGTACCCTCGCTCCCGAAATCATTTCTGGTACAAGTAGACCAATTTGGGCATGGGTAAACTTATGATTCATGCTAAATATCCCTTGAGCCCTACTTGGGAGAAAGGCATGAACGAGGTTTATGAGTTTTTCTAAAACTCGTTGGCGACTCCTTATTGGTTTCTTACAAAAAAGCGTAATGATAGGATCAACGCTAATTCAAGGTCCCCAAACAGTCAGAAATTCAAATTTTAACACACCCTAAAAAGTAAAGTCCTAGGCTTTTAAAGGGCCATGGGCATAGAGGAGAAGGATCTCCTACGATGGGCACACCCTCCTCACACTTGATCATGCCCCTTTTTGCAGGTTTAAAGGGAATTTATATTTGAAATCATGCCTAATAAGATAATTAATAATTTGCTTTAGGCTAATATGAGTTTAATTCAAGTGATCACCAATATAGATTTGATTGTGCATTAATAATCAACCAATGTAGATTAAACAGGTTTAAGATTAATTTGATGTATGTATGTTGATCGAAAAGCGCACATGAATATCATAAGAATTGAGTAGAGGCCTATTTACTAGTAGAGAAATGCTCATTTGCGTCGCCTCATTTGCGTTGCTTGTAGAAACAAACGAAGCAAATGATATAATTTAAGTTCAGTTTAAGTTATTTGCGTCGCTTATTTATTAAAAGTGCGACGCAGAACACTGATATAGGTTATTTGCGTCACTTATTACTAAAAGAGCGACGCAAATAATAATGTCATTTGCGTCTCTCTTTTAGGAACAAGTGACGCAAATGATTTTGTGAATAATTTGCTAACCTATAGTGTAATTCCAAAACTGAAAACAAAATAAAAAACCTTTCTAACTTTTCTTTGTTTTCCCAAAACTTTTCTAAGTACCTCCTTCCTTCGTTCCCAGCAGCAGCATAAGACACGAATTCGAGCAAAAGTTCGAAGGTAATTAAGCTACCTCCTTCATTCGTTCCCAGCAGCAGCATAAGAAGAATTTTCGAGCAACAAATTCGAGCAAATTTTCGAGCATAAACGCACAGGTAAGTGGCCCTAAACTTGTGCAGCGGACGTGAATTTAGGTTTTTTTTATTGTTATTTTCCATTTTTTGATTGAATTCGAGCAAATTTTTCGTTTTTAATTGATTGTTATTTTTGTTTTGTTCAATCTTTGCTTCAGAATTTAGGTTTATTTGGGGCCAAATCTAGTTAATTAGCCTGGAACTGGGGAGAATTGAATTGGGTATTGTTTTGTCTTTGTTGAACAATGTTTTCCTGTCAGAGAATATGGAGTGGGCAAATAGTGTTGGACAAAGGGAGGGTCAGTGTAGCACAATCAAGAAAAGTGAATGAAGCCTTTTAGATATAGACTGGACCTATTGACGAGCCTTGTAAAAAGCTTGCATTTTTATTGCATGTTATTTAATCCTTTCCCTCTCTTTATCTGTTGTGTGCATGCCATCTCCTATGTCTTAACATATTGGACCACCTTCTTTCCCTTGTAGTTCAGCAATGATGAAATTAAATCCATCCATTTAAAGATTTGTAGCCCTAAATTGAATTTGGTTACTCATTATGCACTTATGCAGTTACTGGATTATTATCCCTCAAAGCAATTTGGGAGAATGTGCCACCATCTTGGAATGGTTTTCGTGATCCTTGTGGTGATCGCTGGGAAGGAATTGCCTGCAATAATACCCAAGTGATTTCGATGTAAGTCAGATCTGCATCACATTTAGAGACAGCCACAACCATCCTTAATACATTTCTTGATTTTATTTTGAAAGTTTTTTCTCAGAACTTTATCAAGCATTGGGCTGAAGGGCGTACTGTCAGGTGATATCCGGCAACTATCTGAGCTACAAACTCTGTATGTTTTCTGAATTGGGAATTGTTTTTGAATTTTAAGTGAATTAGGAAGTTGCTGGTTTAGAATTGAATTGGGTATTGTTTGCATCATTGGCTTAGATACCCGTTCAGGGCTTACTCACTAGGAGTAAGTTCTGAATAGTCCCCGGTTTGGGACTGTTCTTGAATGTTCTATCTCATTTAGGTTGTAACTAATTGAAGTGTTTTTGGATCTAAGAAAATCATCCCATGTTATTTTTCGATTGTTCTGTGGGTACATATGTCGATACTCGATTATCTACATTGTGTGCTTGGAGAACTATAGGGAAATGTTGCCGAATTTTCTTTAGAACCAAAGCTTTACCAAGTAGTTACTAATGAGATAGGACATTCAAGAATGGGTTAGGTTGGAGTGATAAGGACCTGATTGGATCATGTCATTGCATTTACATGAGATAAAATTTGAATGAAAATGTTCTATGCCTTATAATCTTATTCATTGTTAAGGAATTATGTATGCTATAAAATATAGCCATTATCTTAAAATTAATTTTCATTATACAGCGGGTGAAAATGGATCGAAGTTGGATGTATGCTAAACGAAATTCTACAAAATTTTTAAGTGGAATTGAGGAGTTTAGTAGTGTTGCCTTAAAATACCAAACAGAGAATAAATCAAAGATTATTCTTTGTCCTTGTTGTGATTGCAATAATTCAAGGGGGTATCGTGATATAGATGATATTAAGGATCATCTAATCCGTCGTGGGTTCAAAGAAAACTACACATGGACATGGCATGGTGAGAACATAGGTCATGAGGCAAATTCTAGTTATTTTGCAAGGGAAGATGAGAGTAGTTGTGATGGCGATAATGAAGACCAGCGTGAGGATATGGATACTGCTGATATTGTTGTTGAAACTGAGGATGAAGTGGAGAAGGATAGGAACTGAGATGATGCATGATGTAGAAGACCATTTCATAGATGATACCCATATATATGACCATATCTTAAGAGTTGTAGAGACACCGTTATATCCTAGTTGTACAAAATTCACAAAACTTAGTGGCATTATGAAGCTATTCAACATAAAGGCGAGAAATTCTTTGACCGACAAGAGTTTTACTCAGATTTTGGAAGCCTTAGTAGAAATGTTACTAGAAGGGAATGAACTTCCAAACTCCACATATGAGGCTAAGAAACTTATGTGCCCTCTTGGTATGGAGTACGTGAAGATACATGCATGTCCTAATGATTTTGTGTTGTATCGAAATGAGCATGTTGATTTGCATGAGTGTCCAAGGTGTGGAGTTTCTCGTTATAAGATGAATGATAATGATGAGTTGTGTAAGAAACGAACTCCGGCTAAGGCATTGTGGTATCTTCCAATTATACCGAGATTTAGGAGACTTTTCTCAGATGAAAAAAATGCAAAATTATTGAGATGGCATGCTGATGGGAGGAAGAAAGATGGGTTAATGAGACATCCAGCTGATTCTCCACAATGGAGGAACATTGATCGAAAGTTCAAGGTCTTTGGTCAAGAAGATCGAAATCTGAGGCTTGGGCTTTGTACAGATGGAATGAACCCATTTGGGACACTTAGTACCCAATATAGCACTTGGCCGGTTCTTCTAACTATCTACAATTTGCCTCCTTGGTTATGCATGAAGTCTAGATACATTATGTTGTCCCTTTTAATATCTGGGCCTAAACAACCTGGGAATGACATTGATGTGTATCTAGCGCCTCTCATTGAAGATTTGAAATTGTTGTGGAATGAAGGTGTCTCGATGTATGATGCATATAGTAAAACCAATTTCACTTTACGTGCCATGATTTTTTGTACAATAAATGATTTCCCAGCTTATGGGAATTTGTTAGGGTACACCGTGAAGGGAACAAAACCTTGCCCCATTTGTGAAGATGATTTGGAGGCATTGCGCCTAGACAATTGTGGCAAGCACGTATACATTGATAATCGTAGACATCTTCCTGAAGACCACCCTTTTCGGAAGAATAAAAAGGGTTTCAATGGAAAAGTGGAGATGAGAGAAGTTCGGGGCCCTTTACGTGCAAGTGAGGTTTATATGCGAGTGAAAGACATTGAAAATGAGTTTGGTAAGCCTTACAAAAGTAAATCAAAAGGGGGCTATAAGAAGAAGTCTGAGTTATGGTCTCTCCCATACTGGAGACATTTGGAAGTTAGACATTGTCTAGTTGTAATGCATATTGAGAAAAATGTTTGTGATGCCATTGTGGGAACATTATTGAATATGCCAGGAAAGACGAAGGATGGAGTTAAGGTTAGAATAGACATAGCTGCTATGGGTCGTTCAGAGTTGGCACCCGAATCTCGAGGAATACGATGGTATCTTCCCCCAGCTTGTTTTACCTTGTCTAAAAAGGAAAAAACAAGCTTCTGTGAGTCATTGCATGGTTTAAAGGTCCCGGCGGGATATTATTCAAATTTTCGTAGACTTGAGTCGATGTCTGACTTGAAATTGGTTGGCATGAAATCTCATGATTGTCACATCTTGATGCAACACTTATTACCAGTTGCAATTACAGGAATTTTGTCAGATCAAGTGAGGTATACGATTACAAGATTGTGTGTCTTTTTTAACACTATTTGTAGCAAGGTCATAAATCCATGTATATTAGATGACTTGCAAGCAGTTATAATTGAGACAATGTGTCGATTTGAAATGTATTTCCCCCCATCTTTCTTTGACGTGATGCCCTATTTGGTTATTCATCTTGTACAGGAAATTAAACTTTATGGACCCGTTTGTATGAGGTACGTGTATCCTTTTGAGCGACTAATGGGTGATTTAAAGAGAAAAGTCATGAATCCGGCCAAACCTGAAGCCAGTATTGTCCAACGAACAACAGTTGAGGAAGTGACAGCATGGTTTGCTCAGTTTCTTGCAAGTGCACAAAAAATTGGGTTGCCACAGTCTCGACATGATGGGAGGCTCGGAGGTGAAGGTACTGTTGGTAGAAAAAGGTTTTCAATGGGCTGTGATATGAAAAATAAGGCTGAGCTGTTTGTTTTGCAAAGTCTTAGTGAAGTTCATCCTTACTTGAATGAGCACATGATTTTTCTTAAAAATGAATACCCTTCCAAAACTGATCTTCAGCTGATAAAGGAGCATAATTGTTCATTCCTTACATGGTTCAAGGATCGAGTGATGTCTCAATTGTCCACCACACCTAATGATGTATCTGACACATTGATATGGTTAGCATATGGTTCTAAATGTCAAGTCATTTCGTATGAGGGATACGACATCAATGGATATTCTTTTTACACTAGTCGACAAGATGACAAAACAACAATGCAAAATAGTGGTGTTAAAGTAATAGGTTTGTCATCTGAATTTGTTAGTAAACATGATAAAACACTAGTGGATAGGAAGAAATTTTATTATGGAGTAATTGAAGAAATAATAGAGTTAGACTATGTTGATTTCAAGATGCCTCTATTCCGATGTAAGTGGGCTGATATTAGTCGTGGTGTAAAAAAAGATGAACAAGGAAACTTGAACCTTGTAAATTTTGGTTGACCAGGGCATCTAGATGATCCATTTATATTAGCATCACAAGCAAAACAAGTGTTTTACATGGCTGACCCAGCTGATCGTAAATGGTCAGTTGTTTTAGAAGGAAAAAGAAGGATACATGGCATTGAAGATGTGGTTGATGAGGAAGAATATGATGAGCAATTTAATGAGTCACCACCTTCTGTCTGGAGCATCCCTCCAACAGTTGATGATTTTGACATAACTTTAAAACGTGTAGATCATGATGAAGGATATTATGTTGCAAAAGAGAAGAATTAAGTAAGTATGAAATCTGGAATTTTGTGTTATTGTTTTTTCTTACAATGTGTTACTAATTTATTTGTTACAATATGTTACTAAATTAAGAATGAAGTATGAAATCTGGAATTTTTTTAACATGTACATGTTTATAATTTCTTTTTTAATGTTTACAACATTGCAGATAAATAATAATGGATGATGAGGATATGCAAAATGCTGAAAATGAGCCACACAATCAATCACCATCACAGCTTGACTCTCAGAAGAAGAAGAAAAAGAAGCCAAGAGGTCCTTCAAAGGGCCTTAAATCGAAGAGTGGGGTTCCTAGAGTGCTTGAATGGGATGAATTCTATCGGCCAATTGGAAAGTGGATAACAGAATACAAAACTCATTTTGGTGAAATAAGTCGTGCAAAGGTGTCTATATTGATTAAAGATTGGAAAGAAGTTCCACAAGGAATAAAAGACACTTTGTGGGAAGATGCTAAGGTATTATTATTTCTTATTTCTTATTTAATGTATAAGAAGTTCCACAAGGAATAAAAGACACTTTATGGGAAGATTTTGTTTGATATCGATAATGTTTTACCAATTAATAATGCAATGTTTTATTATTTAGAGAGAGTTTCATATCGAAGAAGATGAAAAAAAGAAGAAGGTCCTACACACTTGTGGTCAGCGATAGAAAGATTTTAAAGCAAAATTGGTTAGCGGTTGGATCACTTGTACTAGGAAAATGCCGGATGACAAAAGAAGCATAGCACGGATGAATTTCATAACTCCATATGTGTGGAATAGTTTTGTAAAGGAGCATAGCACGGATGAATTTAAGGTGTGTAAATGTATATATATACATCACTATAAGTCATAAAGATGCATGTTAACAATGTTCCTTTTTTATTCTAAAATAGGAAATAAGTGAGAAGGCAAGAAAGAGCCAGTCTTTCAACCAATACCCGCATCATTTAGGAGCCAAGTCATATGGTGAAATGGATATTGTATGGAAAAGAAAAGGGTATATTCCTTCATCATCTACTATTTCATCTTGCTCTTCGGTTGTGTCTAGTTTGCCGGATAGGACATATGCTTGGCTTTTAGCAAGATCAATAGAAGATGATAAGGGAAATCATTATTTGCCTGATCAGAAAACAAAAGAGGTGAAAGAATCCATTGTAAGTGTATATAAAAGTCTTTATTTCAATGTTAAATCTATTTTCTTAAGTACATATATTGCAACAAAATCATACTAACTTTATGCTTTTGTATAGGATGATTGGAAAAAGCAACAAGCTGAAGGGAAATTTGTTCCTAATAGGAATGATGATGTCTTGGCCCGTGCCCTTGGAAGAAAAGATCGTTATGGTCGGGCAATAGCATTTGGCAGTGGAGTTGGCATTAAAGTTGTATGGGGATCAGGAGAGCGGCGTAGTGGCCGACGTGGTATGCAAATTGGAGATGTTGAGTTGGAGGAATTAGAGGCAAGAGTAACCCAAAGGGTGCGAGATGAGACTGTACAGGAGATGCAGTCCAAAGTGGATTTCATGGTTCAAGAGAAGTTTATGTTTTTGGCTAAAGAGATGGGTATTCAAATTACAACTAAATTAATAGAATTGAATAGCATAGGCCAGGCTACTCCACAAAATCGTAGTAGTTGTCACTCAGGTGGTGGTGATGCTCCACTTGCAAACATACATGATCCATTTGCAAACATACAGGTATCTTAAAATCTTTATTTGATTTTTGTTATGGCATAATTCCACTATAATGTTCACTACTTCGTAACATGTATTTGATATAATTTTGTGGGTTATATACAAGGAACCGGTTGCATGTAAGCTATCGTTGATGAGTGACTCTGAGAAAGTCATTGTTGCTGAAGGTACATTTTATCCAGAGTTAATCCTTGATCATCATAGTAGCCTCCTACCTGATCATGTGAGGATAAGTGTTGATGATTATTATGATAAGTTCAAAGAAGTTCGGGTCCCAGTTCCTTCTGCATTCATAAAGAAACTCAAGAATGCTAATGGTACTTTTACACAATGGCCGAAACACTTGGTTTTCCTTCTGCATGATAAGGTAAATTATATTTATAACAATTATTACATAATTTTGAAGTTGAAAAATATAGTCAAATTTTTTAATGTATCTGCTTAACTGTTAATTAGGAAATCATCCCAAACAAGAGTGATGGCAATAGAGAAATGACCAAAGAAAATGTGCAAGTCAAAAGAAAAGAGGTTGATAGTGGTCACGAAACAAAAGAATCCAACACCAATCCAAAAAACACCTTTCTTGTGGATTTTGTGTTGGAAAACTTGACTCAAAAGTGTAGGTGTTTGAATGATTTCTTATATTCATTTCCCGAAGGTGAAAATGTGATGAAGATGATCGGTGATACAAGAACCTTTAGTTATGAAATTGAAAGGGACATCATTATCAAACGGGAAGATGTCGATCAACTTCTCACGGGAGCGTGGCTTAATATTTCAATTTTGCAAGTTTTTATGATGTAAGATATTCAAATTTCAACCCTCCTAAAAACTTTAGTTTATTACCATTTCTAATATTATTACATGATATATATGTAGGGCTTTGAGTGATTATTCTCTCGATACGGCCGATGTGTTTCCCACTGGATTCATGTGTCCAGAGATGATTTCAGAGACCTATTTGCATAGTGATGCTGATCGCGTCCTACTATACGTGAGAAATGCAATGGAAAAACAAAAAAATAAGCACTTCATCTTATGCCCATACTATGAAAAGTATAAGATTAGAACTTTTTTTCTATTTAAACATTGCAAAAAAAAAAAAATGTTGGTAATACTTAATTATTTACAAATTTCTGTCTAATTTATGTAGGAATCATTGGGTTCTTCTGGTATTATGCATGACTAAGCGTGAGGTCTACATCTTTGATTCTATGAGGCAAAAGCGAAATTTGGCAATTAAGTTTCCAATGACAAAGTAAGTTTGTTTGTTTATAGAGTCATGTGAATTTATTTAAGGTTAATAAATGCTTTTATATAATTTGCACAAATATGTTATTTATTTCAAATGTGTAGTGCTTTTCGAAATTACAAGACACTAGGTGGACAATCTAAGGGAAGTAAACTGACATGGCATTTGAGACAGTTTTAACTTAATTCCTTACCCAAAATATACTTTCTTAATAATGTTATGTATAGCAATTAAATTGAACTAATTGTTATAATGTATGTAGTGTCCTCAACAATTAGGTGGACGTGAATGTGGCTATTACGTCATGCGTTATATGTTCGAAATAATGCAATATCATCATAATAGTGAGGACCTTATTACGGTATGAGCTGTCAAATATTTCATTTTTACTTAATAAATACAATCTGAAGTACTTACACTTGGATTAAACTTTTGCACTGATCTTTTGTTTGTGTTGTGCTAATAAGATTTTTCAAGATCTACACCGTACACAAATGAGGAGATAAACGAGGTTTGAGATATTTGGGCAGACTATTTTGTATGCAATGTTGAACTTTAGATCTACACTTACAAAACTCCATTTACTTGTTAGACTCTTGTTCTATTTGTTAGGATTGACATGAATGTATGTATTTTGTTTACCAACAATTTGGGTTGGTGTTGGTGGTTGTGTTGAATGATGACTATAATGTCAATGGAATTGAGTTGTAAATTTATTGGACAGGTTTTTGATATGCTGTCGTCATTCCCAATTTTATATTTGAATTCTTTATTATTGCTTCTTACTTTTTATTTTGTATCATATATTTATTTATATATCATTTGCATCGCTGGTCATTAAACAAACAAGCAACGCAAATAATTCGCTTTTGAATTGTCAAACAAGATTCATTTGCGTCACAATATTGTAAAAAAGCGATGCAAATAACTAGAATTTGCTTCACCATTTAACACTATTTGCGTCGCGTTTTTATTGAAAAAAGACGCAAATAAATCTCATATGCGTCACTTATTTATAAATAAGCGACGCAAATAACACTCGTTTTTTGTAAATAAGCAACACAAATAATTATCATTTGCGTCGCACTTTTATAAAAGTTCGACGCAAATAAGAGTTATTTGCGTCGCACCAATGAGCGACGCAAATGACTTTTAAGTCATTTGCGTCGCGAACACTTGCTTCGCACCTAGAACCGACGCAAATACACTCTAAAAGTGCGACGCAAATGAGCATTTCTCTAATTAGGGTGGGTTCAATCTCTTTTAGGTTGGATTCGTACCATCATCCCCGAACATCCTGTCATGGTTCCGGGCCAGTATGGAGTTAGTGATCTCCGTGATCGTGAATGGGGTGTAACCTTCACACCCGTAACGATTTACAAGTTCCTAAAACTTGTTGGCGACTCTTTTTCTCTAGATTCTTTTCCTTGGAACGCCGGCATGCCTAAAAGCATGAACCACATGTAGGACGAGGGTTGAAAAATTCCCTACAATGTACAACATAAATATAAAATATGAAACATCTAATAAAAGTTAATTTAACAAGATAAATTAATTTAGAAATACGATAATAATCTATTATTCAAATAATTAGATACTTATATTTTGGCGCCAAAATTTAAAATTTATTTGGCCTCCCAATTCAAATAATTGAATAAATTATTAAAATAATTAAGAAAGTATTTTCCAAAAATTCAGGGTATTACATATCCTTTACGTGTTTGTTTAATTCCACGGAAAATGGCCACTAAGGAGCTCACTACATACAATTTAACCCCCTCTTGTAGTAGTTCCTTTAAGTAGTTCATCTAAAATATCAGGGTCAGATAATTGGAGCTAGATAGTTTTGGGTTGGCTTTAACTTAGGTCAAGTAAAGTCAAGATCGATTGTAGATCACAACCTATTAGATTATACAATAAGTCTTGTATAATACAAACTTACGTTAACTTTATTGTAAGACAGTCAATTTAAGGGTAACTTTAACAATTTTTATGGTAACCTTAATCCCTTTAAGGGTAATTGTTAATATGTAATGAGTTTGTTTGTATTTTAATGTGTAGTTTCCAATGAATACATGCTATTAAGGCTAAATGATTAATCTAATACATTATAAGTGTTTTTTAACGGTTAAATTTATGTTAGGAATATGATAACTTTTGAAATATATATGGTAACTTTGAATACTTTTAGGGTTACTTAATTTGACTTATCTTACAAGATAAAAGTCCGTCTTAATCAAGAATTTTTGTAGATTACAAATATGTATGGTATAGACCAGTTTTGCATATTTTCACAGGTCATGTCAGATTCTTACAACTCTATAGGATACTTCCCCTATTTTTCTTTTCTTACAACAATTTGACTTTTACACTATTCACATACTTCACTTTAACTAGTTTTGATAATTTATATAGTTAAGGAAAAAAATAGTCATATTTTCCTGGTATAGACTAGTTTTGCATATTTTCACAGGTCATGTCAGAATCTTACAACTCTATAGGATACTTCCCCTATTTTTCTTTTCTGGCAACAATTTGACTTTTACACTATTCACATACTTCACTTTAACTAGTTTTGATAATTTATATAGTTAAAGAAAAATATAGTCGTGTGAGATCTTGTTATTTTCATCTCGATTAATTTTACTTTTATAATATCATGTTTTTATAATTTTACGTATTGGTAATAAATCATGTTTTCTATTTATATAATGTATTGGTAAGGGTGAAAAGAGAAGTGTTTCAAGTAAATAAAAATAAAGGAAATATATAACAATGAGAAAAAAATAAATATAAAATACTGAGTACTTAATTTAAAGGGTGTTTATTGTTGGAGCTACTTCGAGGCCTCAAGGGCGGAAATGGGAATTTTAATCCAAAGGATTGAAATCCCATGTTTGATAATTGGAGATTGGGATTAGAGGTTAAAAATTGACATTGGAATATTTGTCTTCTAATCCCAAAGAATTAACAACAAGGGAGGTTGGTACCAACGAGATTATAATAATTATTAAACTAAATTAAAACAAATAAAATGACCCTTATTCTCAACGAGACCAAAGAAGACATTGGCTAATGACTATATATTTATATAATTTTCAATCTTTCATCTCGCGCTCTAATTCTCAAACGCTCATTTTAACATAGCAAACGTATAGTTTCGCAAATAACTACACTAAAGTCACAATCTACCTTGGCTCAAGCTTCTACATTTCAAAATCATACATTAAAAAAAAAAAAAAACCAATCTTAAAATTAACAAAAAAGTCCACACAAATGTATTAAACTAGTAATTCATCAAGTTGTCCCTATACCAATCTTCCCATCCATCCATGAAAACCTCGGCTACGAAATCTTCAGCTCTTCTCTCGAAATCGAAATCGTATTCAACCACTGTATCCTCCTTCCATCCTATCTCACCATAGCTCCCATCGTTGTCGTCGTTATCATCGTAGACAAAACCATGATCGTTATCGTTGTCATTAACGTAACTGTCATCATATCTCCAGGAAAAACTGCCGTAGCTATCTTCATCATAAGACCTTATGTTTGTAATGAAGGCTTCATTATTACCACCATCACCATTATAATTAACACCGTCACCATCACCATCGTCGTGAAGACAGCAAGCTATGCCGTGGATATTGTATTTCTTGAGTAAAGTAACAAGAATAAAGTTGAATAACAAGTGAATATAGAAGATATTATCGGAAAAGAGTTGAACAATTGTTTGTATGAAGGGAGCTACAATGAAGAATGTGGTAGATAATAGGACATGGAAATTTGAGCGTGATACTCTTATAATGATGTACATTTTTATGTTGTGGATCAAAAATAAATAAAAGTACGAATTTATGTTTGATAATCGCGATTTGAGATTCGTGATTTTTTTTTTTTTTTTTTTTTTTTTCTTTCTTTCTTTCTTTCTTTTCTGGGTACAAAGCAAATATCTTAATGCTTAATATAAGGGGTTTTGCTGTCAGAAGAGGTTTAGACAAGTTGCATATACGAGAACAGATAAGAAGGAAGAAAATGAGTAAGATCTTCAGTTTGGAAAATTCTAGAAGTTGCTAAATGTCGGCCAGTAAAATGTCTTATAAGTACCACGTGTATATCATTTTTAAGTGCCACGTGTATATCATTTGTGTCAAAACAAAATTGTTGACTCGATGAAGTTTGACAAATAATTAATTTGGTAATTTGGGGGAATTACCTCAATTGAATCTCCAGGTTATTGAGGAATGTTAATCCTTCAAATTACAATTTGCTTCAAGATTATGTTTAATCTATAAATAAACTTAATAAAAACACAATCCATTTACTGTGCTTATCTACAGTACCGGGGCTTAGGAACAGTGATAAGTGGCGCTATTACTTGGCTGCTCTTAACTTTAATGCTTTGCCATATTTACCCTATGCATGTGAAAATCTTAGACCTGATCCCCGGCCCGATTTTGGGCAGAAATTTTTGACCCGAGATTGGGTTGGGCCCGACCCAGTCCGGGTTTTGTTGAGTAGGTTAGGGAATGCGTTTTATGCATATTAAGTTGATTTTTTAGGCCAAATCCGAAACTAGCCCCAAAAGCCCGTACAGTCCGATCATTTTGAACGGGTTTGAGTACAAAAATTCCGGCCTGAAACTTAACCTGTCCGAGAAGTGGGAAAAATTTTTTAGCTTCGGCCCGGGCTGGGCCGACGCACCGTTTGATCAGGTCTAGAAAACCTGTCCGGCCTTCTCTTCTAGTTTGATTACTTACAAGTTCTCACTCTCTCTCCTCTGCTCTTCCTCATTTTCGGGGGGTTTTGTTTGCTATAAAGTGTCTGCTAGTGCTCCTTTGTGTACTTTCTTTTTCCTCCATTGATCTGAACTCTCCCTTGCAGCGTGCTCTGAGCTTAATCTCCTCCATTAAAGCAGCTTCTTGAGGTATGATTTATATCCCTTTTATAATCATCTAATATCAATTTGACTTGTTACCGTAGCTTAGGGTTTTTTCCCCCAAATTGGTACTTTGAGCTTTATCTCCCAATTTTAAACCCCCCTTTATCAATTACATTTTCAAAGTTGATAAACCATATTGGTTGGTACTCTATGGATTCGCACCATAGTACCCTATTGTAGATTGCGCCTTTGGAAGCTGGTAAGTGTTGTACAATGTCCCAACTCCCAACACATGCTACTTCTCTTATTTTTCTTAATACAGTACATTGTAGTTTAGGATTTCATTGTTGCTAGCTCTCTATAATTTGTTACACTCATCAAACAGTTGCACAATCACCAATTATCTCATTCAACCACCATGCCCTGTCAAAATAATTGGATAAAAGGAGCCGTTCTCGATTCAAAACAACTACCGAATATTAAATACATAATTCCCCTAGATGTCTTTACTGTGAATACAAGTCCGTCCACTTCAATTATGAAAGTGGAGTTAGCATAGCTAGCAACTAGTGTAATGCGGAAGACCGAACCCACATTACCTGTACTTACTAATCTGAGCTGGCAAAAAAGATTGATAAAGTTTGTCAATCAATAATATTAACTGGCTGCGCCTTCCTATCCCTTTCAATTTGCTGTGGTTGAATTGGAAGATGGAAAAATTGCTCATTTCTGGAAAAAATAAGTTTTTTGCTCAAACTCATTAATTAAGATGTTTGTTTTTTAATCTTTGAAAATCATTTCTCGAACTAGCGTTTAATTGTTAACCTAATTAGGTTCTTAGTGTACTTGGATTTGAAATTCAATATCCTATATGGCTATCAGGTTTGTTTGGAATTATGAGGGTGTATACTTTATGGAAAAATGAGAAAGAAAACTAACATTATACCCTCATTTTTTGGGTTCAACTTTCTTCATAAAAAAATACTTCTAAATAGCAATTTCTTAATTCAGGCATTCTTTTTTGTCATCAAATTGTAAGTTTTGAGTTTTCTTCTTAGTCTGTTTATGATTTAATTTTTATGGGTGTTGATTTTCTGCTTTTGTTGAGCTTTGTCATTCACCTGGGTATCTATGTCTGTGAAATGATCTGATATAACTCATATAATTCTTTTTCTCTTTTCTCTTAAAGTTATATTTTGGTAGTATGATTCTTATATGATAGTAATTATTAGTTCAATTATGCTTGCATTTGTATAATTGATCATCATTTTATTTAATATTTATTATATACTTGTAAATGTATTTTCTTAAAATTTTGTTAAATTCATAGTTGGGTGGGATTTAGGGAAGATAAAAAAAAGGGTAATTCTCTGTTTCTCATTGTGAGAAACATACGCGGTCTCCATCAGTGAAAAACATCACATTATTTTCTAAAATGTCATTATGAGAAACAAAAGTGTTTTCCATAATGAGGAACTGGGGCTCCCTCATAAAAAAAAAGAAAAAAAATATCGTAAGAGGGTTTTGATTAAGTCTAAGGGCATGTCATCTTACAAAGACCAATGCTCTGTGAGCACTGCAATAACAGATTTGCATGACTGCCTTTTTGATAAAACTTATCGAGCTAATTTTGTCATTCATACAGATAGATAATGGTGGCCGGGTTTATGCCCATGCTAACATTTTGGTAAGATCTTTCAGAACCCATATGACTTTTTGCATTTTACGATACTGGTCTCAGCTTGTCAAATTTGTCAATTTTGGCTTGTAAACTTGATCTTTCAGTATATAAATATCGTTGGAAGAGCACGTGTTTTGATTAATGTTATTGTCAATGCATGGTCCAATATTTCCATGTTTCCTTGAATTGCCATAGATTCAGTTTATCTTGACGGAAAAAAGACTTATTTTGGATAAATTTTATGATTTCATTCAAGAAGACAGCTGATAGTTGTATATTGATAGGGCATGACATCTCCAATGATCAGACACCTGGTGAAGGAATCCAAAGGCAAAAATTGACGCAGATCCCCCACCATTCGTGGTGTTCCACATGATGTGGTTTGTCTTTTCATTAATTTTCTCTACTCTTCGTGGTAATATATTGCAGAGTTTCATTTTGTTTTTTTAAATTTTATATAGTAATATTGAATCATGTGAAAGCACATTAGTTTTTAGATACTGATTGCTGTATTTCTGCTGTCATTCTGCAGCTAAAACCCAGAACATATGGAGGAATATATTCTGCACCTTCTGGTATTCTCATGTGTACGTGGTTCCTCATTTGAAAAGAGAGTGTGAGACAAAGCTAGAGAACGTCTTGCTTAACATAGGGAACAGTGCCGATGTTTTCCAGCTTGCTCTTCTATGTGATGCCCCAAGGCTCAAAGCCTCATTTGTTACCGGAATGCGATGAAAGAGGCTCACCCAATCCTAGAAAGAGAGATTCTAGCTAGTGTGGCTGAAGCTGATAGAGTAAGGAGTAATTCCCTGTTCCTCACTGTGAGGAACAAGTTTTGTTCCTCATGGGGTATGTGTCAAGAGCAGAGAGGTCCACCCAAAATTGACAGGCGGTCCCCACTAGTGAAAAACATCACATTATTTTCCAAAATGTCATTATGAGGAACATAAGTGTTCCTCATGATGAGGAATTGGGGCTCCCTCGTGAGTAAGTACACAATTATTTATTCCTAATCGTATATATATGGTGCTCCATGTCTGTCTACATTAATTTTTGTTTATGGGCATATTTTCATTTGGTCAATTCTGGACTAAGCTCAAGTTTTGACCTCTTATAAGTAGTTAGTTTATATGAAGGGATCTAGAGAAAATGGGAGGAGAGTAAAAGTATAATTTTTTTTATTCTGATGAACAGTTTCTTCTAGGGTTTCCTTAGATGCTTTAAAATTGATTTGGGTGGGAATTTTTTGGCACTTAAGATTAGGTGAGATCCATGTTATTAAAATCCCAATTTAAATCTTATAATCTTATGATTTTACGTTTTATGTATGTTACACGATTCGATTTACGATTCTATCCGAATTTACATATTTCTCTTAACTAGCGAAATCCTTACAAGTTTAAAATATGCCTATATAGCTACTTAAAAATATATATTGTCAATTACTGGTTGCTTAATGAGTAAACAACTATTTTCTATCGATAATTAGGTTTCATACTCATAGTTTAAATATATTTAATTAAATTTAGATATGACGTTTTGATTATGCTTGTCGGTAGAATCTTATGATTCTACGATTTGATTTCACGATTCAATTCTAATAGCCCCTTCCGATTCAAAGTAAAATCCCGATTTTAATAACTTTGGGTGGGACGGTGACATTAGATTTTTAACATTTTGATTTCAATTGGATTCAGCGTATAAGCTGATTCAAGTGAAATTATAGCTATTGCTAGGGCTGCAGGAGCAACTGCGGAGGTTTATTTTTGCGGATTATACAAGACACTAAACATGTTTAAAGGAGTTCTTGATGGTAAAAGGATCAACAAATTGATACTTAAGAATTGGGTGGTAAGTGATCCCATCAATCTCTAATTTTTTTTTTTTTTTTTTTTTTTTTTTCTGATATTCAACTAATTGGTTAAGTAGCTTATTTTGTCAAATCATGGTTTATCTCGAAATAATGAGCTATATTGCTTGTTCCTTTTCTATTTCGCTATGCTCTTCCCTCTCTCACAAAGTTTTCACTATTTTCTGTTCCTTGCAGATTCATCAGCTGATGGAGTTCACATTGCTCGACCATGTTTTCTAAAATTGTGCAAGTAATTTTATCATTTTATGGATAAATGGACATTGATTGTACTATCTGCTCCAAGGGAAAGCATTAATAAGGGCCATAATTATCAATGATTAATCTCCTCTTGACTTGAACTAGAGGAATAAGTAAAATTGGCGTGTCATATTCTGATGTGAAAACTGACAAATGTGATTGTTAGTGAGTTTTGACTGCCTGACTGGTGTATTCTAACATGATTATTTACAAAGATCTAGACGTTTAAATATTAAGTGACTGAAAAAAAGTCGGTTTTATATTATGCCTATTTTTTTTGTTCTGCAGGGGAAACCAGACAATTGAGTAGGCAATGCGACTTAGCTCTCAATGTTGCTGAAGCCTTACATTACTGCAGTTCTGAAGGTCGTACACTGTACCATGATCTGAATATATGGTATTAGAATTTAATTGGGGGTATGAACATTTTTACATCCACACTTGTCGTGTGGCTGCTTTGGATGTCTCTCTCTCCGGTGAATAGAGTTTGTAAATACATCTATATTGAATCTTTTTTGAGGTCATTAAAGAGGAACATTGTTAGGTGAATAAAGTTTCAATTCATCACTTATTATTACATCCTAGTTTCTCTGTTCCACAAATATTGCAACAAGTATGAAATTACGCATTCCAAAGCACATTTTATATGTTAAATATGTATAATCATATAATAGTAAAAATAATAAAAAGTTGATATTGTGAAAGTATTTTATGAGACGAATCTAACAAGACCCCACATGACTATATTTTACTTTACGTATAAATTATAATTTGTGGTCAAACAAGCATGATAAATAGTGCAAAAGTCCAATTGTTACAATATTACTAGAACGGAGGAAGTATATAACATTAGCCTATTAGCTCCATTGACAATTGGTACAACGTTGTGCAAATACACAAATAATATGGGTTCGAATCCCATGTAGATTTTGGCCTTGTTTGGCAAATGGTTGTTGGCGGTTGGTTGGTTCACTTGGCTTGTTTGACCATTTGGAATGTTTGGTTGTTTATAATGGCTTTTGAAATTAGCTGTTTAAACTGGGTGTTTATAAAAGTGTTTGGTAAATTTAGCTGGTGGCTGTTGGCTGTTTATTAGATAATTTGTGGGCCAACAAGCCAAAAGCCAACAAAAAAGCTACTCATAGCAGCTTTTTCATTTTGGCTTAAAAGCCATCTTTTTCGCTGATTAAAAAACCAATTATCAAACACTTTTTTTGGTTGTTTGACTACATAAAAAAGCCAAAAGCTAACCAAAAAGCCATTTACCAAACATGGCCTTTATTTGTAAGCTTTGTTGAGTAAATAAATGGTGTGATTATCAAACTACTTTTATGCTTTCGATATGGGAAGAACTGTAATCAAAGTTCTTACTCCGTTCAGTTTGGAGATTGCATTCATATGATATTAGTATGTAAATTCAATCTTACCTATAGTCTTGAGAGTTTTATTTATTTACTTGTGGTATTCCTGTATAAGGCCTATCCTATTATTATTTTAACATAGCAGCCAGGTCATATCCTATAACCATAGATGATAGGTGGAGAGATCAGAGAGAGAAGTTATGAAACGATTCAAAAAAAGGGAGCAAGGAGAAGAGGGGGAGAATGATTGAGACAGAGAAAGGGAGAAAAAGTTTGGGGAAATAGAGGAAGGAGGGGATACTTTATAGAGATTGGGTAGACGATAATACTGTTTTAAACCCTTTCTAAAATGCTCAAGAAGTCGGGATAGTATACTGACTTCTACTTCTTTCAAGGACTACTTTAACTTCGTAATATTGATATTAGCTAATATTAGTCGGGCAACATCTAAACCAATGTCATTTCTTTTTACTTACCTTGTAAGTACCATGCATTTCTGACACATCTTAGTGTAATCTACCACAAACACATCTTGTATGGATTTAGGCAATATAATTCAAATACATTTAACTTTAAATCAATATACACTAAGCATACTTGACCACCACATTTAAAGTGCATGAATAAATTTACTTTTTAATTACAATCATTAACATAAACCAATCTTATGTGCATTTTTATAATTTTCAAGATAACCTCACACAATTAACATTAACTAAATTTTATATTGTAAAGTCGCATGCGCTCCAACGACTAGTAATGAAAAAAAAAAATTAATGTATGAAGTTGCGATGATTGTATACTGTATACCTATTGCATTTATTCTGTATTTGTAGCACATACTAAGTTAATTGGAAAATTAAATCCAAAAAGTAAAGGGTGTTAAAATTTTTATTATTTTTTTTTAATAAATATTGGAACCGCAGGACTACCGTAAAATTTGAAAGTTTAGTCATACAAGCATTATAATTAGGGCTGGCAAACCCTGACCCGACACGAAAACCCGACCCGAACCCGACCCGAAGTTAATGAGAGAGACCCGAACCCGACCTGAACCGAACCCGAACAACCCGAATTCGACCCGATTTGACCCAAATTTCATATTTCGTAATAATATTAAGTTTTACACTATTTTTAATAGTTTCTAAGCATAACCCGAAATCTGACCCGAACCCGACCTGCTGACCCGAATTGCCACCCCTAATTATAATAAGCATTAAGCAACAAGTAGGATGGAACGTGAATTTTATACGGATGGTAGAATGAATGCAACGTGGACAGCAAAATGTCAAGCTCATGAGGTTTTAGTTTAAGGCACTTTAGCAAAATGTCACAGGTCAGCTTCTCCGCCCCACCGCCATCCGCAACATGAGTATGTATTTGTCCTTTGAACAAAAAATGGGTTTGAAACCTGAACGGTCTAACCTAACCTCCAGGGTGGTGTGTGAAAGATTTATGTATTCGTCAAGTGCAATTACTAGATATATAATGGATTAAATTATGAAGATAATTAAGTTTGTCCATTTGGGTCATCGTTATATCATAGCTAGAGGTACTAACAATCTTTGAGCTAGTAAAATAGGCCAAAGTCCAATTGGACGGATCCTATAAGGTCATATAAATGGCCTAGATCAAGTATAAGAGGAAAAGGCTCATGATGGGCCTTCACCCCTAGGTGGTCGGTCAGATGGAGGGATTTGAAGGGTTTTTGGGCTTCCTAACCTAGTCTAATTATAATAAGACTTAGTGCCTAAGTTTTTTCTAACAAAACAGTTTACTGTTTAGTTGAAACCTTAATAAGAAAACACGAGACCCAACCCCTCAAACTCCCCTCTCTCTCACGGCTCTCTCCTCCTCCCTAGCCGACGGTGTTGTGCTGAAGGTGGTTGTGTTCGTGTGGTGTCCGTTTGTCCAAGAAAGGTGGTGATCGCGGTTTTCCCTTTCACTCGACCAATCTAGCATTGGTGGACGCTTGTTCGAACCCCGTGAAATAAGTAAACGAGTCACGCTTGGGGCTCTATTCTCTCCCTGATTTGTCAATCGAATAACTACGTGGAATTCACGCTTCAAAGGTATAATTATGTGATTCTTGTGAGTTATGCATGCGATCTTGTTTTAAGTGCGTATAAATATGATTCATGAAATTCCGCTTATAGTACCTAAAGTCCTACAGTGGTATCAGTTAGCCTCTTACATGAACACGCTTAATTATAATAATACGATTATTTGAAGTCCATATGTTCATAATTTTATAATCAATTAAGAGGGAGAAATTAATTTAATTGTGGTTAAATTATTATATTAAATGTGATTTAACTCTTGAAATTGATTAAATGTGATTTAATTTGCTCAAAATAGCCATAAAGAGGACTGATTTTTTCCCTAAATTGTTTCAAAATTTTCGAAACCTAACCCTAATTTATTCGAAATTTTCGAACATAATAAGCCATGAAAATCCAATTTTGTGTGCTTGTTTTGTTCAATTTCGTTTTAAATATGTTTCATAGCTTTAATTAGACTGATTTATGCATAAAAATGTTTTGTGTATGATCATCAATTCAATTTTAGGAGTTATAATTAAATTGGGATTAATTTTATAAAGAACCCTAATTTTAAAATTAAATAGGGATTTAATTTTAATTTTTGGACTGATTTAATTTAATTTTAACAAAAGTTGTTTTTTATTAAATTAAAAGAAAATTTAAAAAATATTTTAAAGTGGCCGGCAGCCACGGCTAGTTTGCGCAGCCACGGTGGCTGCGGATCGGCGTCAGTCCAACAGGAAGGGAAGGGAGGGCAGGTGGTCCAAGGGGTGGCTGGCGGCAGCCATGCTAGCGTTACATGCTGCTTCCGCGGCTACATTGTTGTTGTTGCTGCTGCTCCTTGCGACAGTGGCTGCTGAAAGGAAGCCAGCCACTGTGGCTAGCATTGGCTGGCCATGCACGGTGGCTTACAGCCAACAGTAGCGCTGCTGCCTTACGGAAGTGGGTGCTGGGGAAGCGCCCAACCACTGTAGCTAGCTTCAGCTGGCCAACCAAGGTGGCTGGCGGTTTTAAAAAAAAATTGTTATAAAAATATTTTCAAAAGAAAATCAGATTTTATTTTGGGATAAAATCAAATTTGAAAAGTTGTTAAATTTGGTGATTATCGATATTAAAGTGGTTAATTTTGGATAAAATCAGTTAGGATATTTTGATCATATTCCAAAAGGATAATAATTGATTTAAATAATGTGATTATCCCATAATTAGATTTGGAAATAATTGATTTTAAAATTATTTGATTAGCTAATAATTAGGATAGAATCTCCTAAATTAGTTAGGATAATCATGGAAAATAAATATGATTTATCTTTCCATATTAAAATTAAATAAGCTTTGATTCTATCTCATGCCAAATTTAAAATATATGATATTTTATAGATGGCAATGAATAATATATGATATTATTTATTATGATTAAAAATATGAGATATTTTAGGAATTGCGTTTCCTTAATTGTGAACATTCGATGTTGTAGTTTAGGCAAGCATGTTGAGTGATTTCTTATATGACACTTTTATATAATATACGATATTATGTTGCTATATATAGACTAGTATGGCTGATAGATTCTAAATACGATCTGCCCATTGTGACGTATTTTTATAATCTAAATGCGGTCTGCGTACCGTTAAGTATTTTTGTAACTTTTCCTTTAAAGTAAATAGATTAGTTATTTAAATAGTCTAGTCCAAAGAAGCCCATGAAGTGAAGGCCCAAAGGAGCAAAGTGGATGGAGATCCATGAAGGTTCAAGTGAGAGCTTTTCAATTCTAGTTGTCTTAGGACTAAGGGGCCATACTATGTCATGTTTTATTTATGCATTAGTAGATCATGCATGTTAGATTTTATTGATGCTTGTGTTGATGCGCTAGAGTTCACTAAATAATCACAACATAATAAATCTAGGTCCCGGTAATATTGAGATTGCTTTTCCAATTAGATACCCAACAACCCTTCAATCGTGAGTGATGGGTCTGCCTCCGCAGGGTGTCACTTATTATCTTAGGTAATTTGGGGTAGATCACGTTCTACGCGTTTAATTGGTTGTGCTCAACAAGATTACCTAAAGTGTTTAGAACCTTGAAACAAATGGTAATAATTAAACATGTGATGGTTAATTATTCAACCAAGAGTTATAATCAGTAAAGAGTTTACTCACCTTGAAAATGTAATGCTTGATGGTAGGGCCTCAGTCCAGTCAACTATTACACAAATAAAGGATCTTGGAATCACTTAATTCAAATGGGATCATTTTATATTGAATAAAGTGTTTTAAAGTAACCTATTTAATTCGTTTATGGTAGTTTAATTTTATTAAATATAATTATTGAACTTTGTCTTATTCTGTCATAGATGGGTAGCCGTAATAATGACAACAATATTTACAACCTTTGACCATTTCTTGAGAAGGATAGGTTGATAGGAGACAACTTTTCCAACTGGGAAAGAATGCTGAGACTTGTTCTGAAATCTGAAGATAGAGAGGATGTCATTGACACCCCATTGCCTGCACCTTTGCCAGAAAGCGCAACTGAGGCTCAGAAGCGTAGGCATAAGGAGACTCTTGATAGAGCTGTGCCAATCACCTACTTGATGATTACTACTATGGAGCCTGGCCTTCAAAAGCGTTTTGAAGACAAGGATGCAAACACCATCATGCAAGAACTCAAAGCCTCATTTAAGAATCAGGCACGAGTTGAGAGGTATAAGCTCCATCGAGATATTTTGGATTGTAAGATGAAGAAGGGTGCAACAGTTTATGATCATGTTTTCAAAATGATCGACCTAATTCAAAATATGGAGAAACTAGGGCACCCATATAGCAATGAGATGGCTACTGACATCATTCTCCACTCACTTCCAGAATCCTTTAATCAGTTTATCATGAACTTTAACATGTCTGATGCTGAAAAGACTATGAATGAGTTGCATGCTATGCTGGTTAGTGCAGAGAAGCAAAACCCCAAGGACGCTAAGAAAGAAGTTCTTATGGTCTAGAAAGGGAAGGGGTTTAAGAAAAAGGGGCAAGGGGCAAGTGCCAAGACCAAGGGCAAGAAAGTTGCCAAGGCTCCTAAAAAGCCCAAAGCGACTCCAAAGCCCAATCCTACAAGTGAAAGTGAATGCTTTTATTGCAAGAAAAACGAGCATTGGAAGCGCAACTTCCAAAAACTTGACTACCTCAAGAAGAATGGAGCGTCGACCTCAGGTAATATATTATAAACATTTTAACTTTCACTTAGGTATGTGATACCAAGTTGCAGTGCTAACATCATTCATGTTGTGTAGAAACTACAAAGAAGTGAGGCTAGCAATGGAAATAGAGCTTGAAGGTGCATGAGAAGTGTTCAAGTGGCGAGAGATAGCTTCATAGTTTTAATTTCAGAACTTTCATGATGATTTTAGACTTATTTCCGGATTTTTAGACAATTTTTCAGTTTTTGTTAAAATATTGATTTGGTTTTACTTGGCATGGACAAATGTTGATCCATGACTAGGTAATAAATTGTTTTCATTTTGCTACCTATGCTATGAGTTAATTTTATTTATAACATTGATAAAAGGAGATCACAAAAGCAAAATAGATGATTCAAAACTAACCTACTTACAACATAGTAAGTATAGGTCACATAAACCAATTGCACATCCAAAGATTACAATTGGACGGACTCTTATCCTCATTTAATTATGAATCACTTGAGAATTGCGAGTCAAGTTTGTTAGGTAAGATGACCAAGTCACCTTTTAGTTGAAAGGGTGAAAGAGCTAATGACCTTTTGAAACTCATACATATGGATGTGTGTGGACTAATAAGTTCAAAAGCTATATATAGATTTAACTATTTCATTACTTTTACTGACGATTTAAGTAGATATGGCTATATCTACTTAATGAAGCAAAAGTTAGAATAATTGAAAAGTTCAAGGAATTCCAAAATGAAGTACAAAATCAGTTTGAGATAAACAATTAAAACACTACGATATGATTGTTGTAATAAAATATTTAACTCAAATTTTAATGATCATCTAAGAGATTGTCGAATTACTTCACAATCAAAGGAACACCACAAACAAATGTGTTAGAAAGGAGGAATCAAACTTTGCTTGACTTAGTTTGATCCATAATGAGCTTTAATGAACATCACATATCGTTTGACTTAGTTTGATCCATAATAAGCTTCAATGGTCTTCACATATCGTTTTGAGGATATGCATTAGAAAACAATTGCAAATATACTAAACAAGAAGCCCGTCCAAAGCAATTGAGAAGACGCCATAAAAGTTATGGAGTGGAAATGTTCCAAAGTTGTCTTTTCTCAAGATTTTGGTTTGTGAAACCTATGTAAAATGTTTACAAAGGTGACAAAATAGACCCTAAAATCAGATAAATGTTTCTTCATGGGTTTTCCCATAGAAACAAAAGGTATTACTTCTACAATCCCGCAGATAACAAAGTGTTTGTTGCTCGCGTAGTGTCTTTTTAGAAAGAGAATCTCTTTCTACAAAGCCAGGTGGGAGTAAAGTGGCTCTCGAAGAGATTCGAGACGAGCAACAAACGGATGTGGATAACACCACATCAGAGGCGAAAGTGCATGAGATGTGGAGCAAGCTAATTCGACTAGCAAGAATCCTATCGTCCCACTAGAATGAAAAACTTCAAAGAGTTGAAGAGTGTATTTCTAATGTTACTCATACCAATAAGTAGGTAGTTCAGAATCAAAATAACAAACAGTTTGTTAAAATTCTGATAAATTGAGGATTTTAAAATTTCCTAATGGAATGCATGGAACCCACAGCCTACAAGCAAGATTTGGTGAGCGCCAACTCAGGAAATGGCTTAAGGCCATAAACTCCAGAATGGACTCCATGTTAGAAAATGATGTGTTAGTCCTGATAGACTTGCAAATGGGGTCAAACCCATTAGTTGCTTAAGTCTATTCGGATTCTTCTAGCGATTGCTAATTTTTCAATTATGAAATTTGGCAGTTGGATATCAAAATCGACTTCTTGAATATGTTCTTGATGGAGGATTTGTAAATTACACAACCTAAGGGTTTTGTTGATCCAGAAAATCCTAGAAAGTTTTTGCAAACTTCAGAAATCCATTCATGGATTGAAGCAAGCATCAAGGAGTTGGAACATTTGTTTCGATGAGGCAATTAAACAGTTTGATTTCCTTAAAGAACGAAAAGAATCTTGTGTATACAAGAAGTTTAGTGGGAGCAATCTAGTTTACTTAGTCTTGTATGTAGATGACATACTGCTCATAGGGAATGACATGCCAATGCTTAAGTCAGTCAAGTAATGGTTAAAGAGTTGTTTCTATATGTAAGACTTGTGAGATGCCGAGTACTTATTAGGAATTAAGATTCATCGAGAAAGGTCTCGAAGGATGACTGAACTAAATCAAGAGACTTATGGTTATAAGATTCTTGACAGGTTCGAAATGAAAGACTCTGAGAGAGGATTTCTTCCTATGTATCACAGTATTGCGCTTAATAAAACTCAGTGCCTTCAAAAGCTTGAAGAGTTGAGTCGAATGGATAATGTACCTTATGCTTTTGCAATAAGGTCCATTAGGTATGCCATGATATGTACAAAGCTGGATGTTGCATATGCCTTGTGTATGTGTAGCAGATTTCAAGCGAATTCAGAATAAGCACACTAAAAGCTGCTAAGAACAATTCCTTGAGTACTTCAAAAGGACTAAAGGAATGTTTCTAGTTTATGGTGGCTAAAGTGAATTAGTTGTCAAGGGTTATACGGATGCAAGTTTCCAAACAAACAAAGATGACTTTAGATTTTGATCTGGATACGTTTTCTGTTTGAATGGAGGAACAATGAGCTTAAAGAGTTCAAAGCAAAGCACTGTTGCAGACTCAACGTCAGAATATGAGTGTTTAGCTGCAGTAGAAGCAGTTAAGGAGGAAGTTTGGATCAGGTTATTTTGTGACAAAGTTACCCCTTTGCCAAATCAAAGGAGTCAGGGTCACATTACAAATCCAAACATGTTTAGATAAAGTATCACCTCATTTAAGAGATCATTGGCTAGCGGGATGTCAAGATTTGCAAAGTTTCATATGAGTGAGAATATCACTTATTTACTTACTAAACCCCTTCCATAGACCAAAGTATGAGAGTCATACTAAGGCTCATGAATTGAAGCAAGTTATGAAATTTAAGTTGTATATGTTTTGAGAAAACATATCATATAAGCAAATACATTAACTTGCATGATTATGTAGAAATTTATTATTTCTCTTATTTAATTATGGTTTTTGAAATTAAATAAAATGTCCAAAATAATTATGAATTGATGGGATCATCAAATCGATGATTTAGTGAATAAAACCCCATAGGTGAACTAAATTCATATATTATTTAATTTCCTAGTTCAAAATCATTAATTGGACATAAATGATTTCAATAAATGGACTGGCATGTAAGATTGATTGGATAGCGCAGTTTCATGGGCTATACGGGCAGAGTGATGCTCGGTCAATCACATGGGTACGCATGAATGATGCATGATCGAACTATTGACCTATTTTGAAGTTCAAAATAGAACTTCTGGATATATTAGTGGATTCCTTTCACATGAGTGGACCATTGATTTCATTCAATGATTGATTTAATTGTGGTACATCCAAACGTCATTCCGTAAAAGGGGACTATAAAAGATGTTTTCTGGTTACTTCAAAAGTTGAGTGGGAGCTTTAATTGCCATAAGATTGGATTGAGTTTACCTATTTAATTAGGGAATGTTTCATGGCCGCTTGATGAGGGAGAATTATGAAAATACGCGGTCGCGTTCAAATGTATTACTCAGTAATCATTTGGTTTTGTAATTCTAACTCAGATTTCAAGAAATGATTTGTATATTAATATGACATCGACATGGGATGCAATCATATTATCAAATCGACACATATTGAATTAAGGAATTTGAATATTGCACACTTGTCTCAGACAAGTGGGAGATTGAAGGATTTATGTCTTCGTCAAGTGCAATTACTAAATATATAATGGATCAAATTATGGAGATAATTAAGTTCGTCCATTTGGGTCGTCGTTATATCATAGCTAGAGGTACTAACGATCTTTGGGCTAGTAAAATAGGTCAAAGCTCAATTGGACGGATCCTATAAGGTCACACAAAGGGCCTAGATCAAGCATAAGAGGAACAGGGCCCATGATGGGCCTTCTCCCCTAGGAAGTCAGCCATATGGAGGGATTTGGAGGGTTTTTGGGCTTCCTAACCTAGTCTAATTATAATAGGATTATTATTAGACTTGGTGCCTAAGTTTTTTCTAACAGAACAGTTTACTGTTTAGTTGAAACCCGAATTAGCAAACACGAGACCTAAGCCCTCAAACTCCCCTCACTCTCACGACTTTCCCCTCCTCCCTAGGCGTCAGTGGTGTGCTCAAAGTGTTGATGTTCATGTGTTGTCTGGTTGTCCAAGAAAGATGGTGATCGCGGTTTTCCCTTTCACTCGACCAATTTAGCATTGGGGATGCTTGTTCGAATCCCGTGGACTAAGTAGAGGAGTCACACTTGGGGCTCTATTCTCTCCCTAATTTGTCAACCGAATAGCTACGTGGAATTCACGCTTCAAAGGTATAATTATGTGATTCTTGTGGGTTATGCATGCGATCTTGTTTTAGGTGCGTATGAATTTGATTCATGAAATTCCGCTTATAGTACCTAAAGTCCTACAGTGTGCACCGTCGGCCACTGGCCCACCAATCATATGAAATTAAGGCTTAAGGAAATTAAGAATTATATTATAAATTCAGATTATATTTGTTCAATTAATTTATCTGGTGTTTTAGGCTTTATATATATATATATATTTGTTCAATTAATTTATCTGGTGTTTTATGGTGAGAAGCGTGAGAAGATCAGATACATTAAAAATGCATTGCAAATACATTGACTAAACACTATAGATACATTTAAATGACAATGTAGATACATTGAAAATATTTTGTACATAAATTAGTTAAATTATAGATATACATTAAAAAATTGGTTTAGATACATCTAAAAATCTAAACATTATAGATACATTTAAAAATAAATAAATAAATAAAATAAAATAAAATAAAATAAAATAAAATAAAACAAAAAGGTTGAAACATTGAAAATACATTGCACATGAATCAATTTAAGTTATGGATACATTAAAAATGCATGTAGATACATCAAATAATCAGCTAAGATACATTACAAATACATTGTGAATACATTGACCAAGTGTTACAGATACATTGAAGCACCAAACGGTATCTCCTGGAAAATAAGACCTTGATTTTTTCATCCAACTTTTTTTATTTTAATCATGTAGTATAGCTCAGTAGGACACATCTGAGTACTGGAAGTACTTTGCTTTCCAAATTAGGTAGCTTTTGGATAACCATGCTTGTATGCAATGTGACGACTTCAAATATTCTCACTCGTCTTTCCCTTAGCTAGGAGCTTTTACATATGTGCTTAGACGCATAGTTCCAATCCTCTTGCATCTTTCTCTTGGGCATGATTCTTATGCTCTATGTCACTCATTTTTCTACTCGTCTACACTGCCTACTATACATGAGAGAATAAAACATTAAAAGTGTCATATTAAAGTGAATAAAATAATCCATATATCAAAAACCAAAAACAAAGGTACATCATAATTTCAATAGATACATTAGTGAACATTATAAGATACTTGCAGATACACCAACTATAACTTTCAGATACACTAGCTAAAACTTACAGATATACCAACTAAAATTTACATATACACTAGCTAAAACTTGTAGACACACTAGCTAAAGCGTATAGATACACAAGCTAGAAGAGTGTGTATGTGTAGAGTAATTACCATGAGAAATAGCACAGAGCCCTTAGAATTAAAATCCAACAGTGATATGCCGCTAGCTGTTTTTATATTATGTTCCCTCTCTTACTTTCTATGTATCATCTATATGAACTAGCATTTGTCCACCATCATAAGTATTGTAGTAATAATTTGGGATTTAATTTGTTCAGCAAATAACCAAAATTTTAGTCAACTATCACAAGTTAAGATCTACTTAAATGTTTACTTAGGTAGGACCCAATAATGTATCATGCTACCTAATCTTTTTGAAGTAAACGAAATAGAAGACTAAATATTTTGCATCAACCATTTTAAGATTTGATATCTACTAGTTATTTTTCGGTAAACTTTTGACAATTGATGAAAATTTACCCAAAAAACTAAGCATTTCATGATAACTACAATTGATATAATACCTTGATTGTGAGCAACAATTACATCAAGCTAAAGTGAAATTTAAATCAATTTAGCATCAATTTGGAGAGATTTGACTGATAGAGCAAAAGAGGAAAATCAAAACCTAGATTAAGTAAGCAATAATCTAAGACAAGTAATCGATTATCCATACTACAATTCAACAATCATAAACTAAATTTAACAATCACAAAATATAACTACTCTATCAATTTAACAAACAATCACAAAATATAACTACTCTATCAATTTAACACAATTATGAAATGGGTTGGGATCCAACGAGAAAGATCTTAAAATGAGAAGAATGAGAAGGAATCTTGACCATATAATTGCACCCAACGATTCACATTTCATGCTGCAACAAAATGCACATAGACTAAAAATTATACACATTTAGTACAAAAGTTATGCATATTTAATTAAAAAAATTATGCACATTCATTTTTTTGGTTTCATTTTCCCTTTGTATTGTCTCCTTCTCTCTCTTCCATTAAAGTTAATTTAATGTTCTAACTTTTAATTTAGGTTTAGAGGTGAGAAATAATTTTGGATATGAATAACTTGCAAACCCAAAAATAAGTATTTCTACGCTTCGTTGCCCAGGTGAATTCGTATGCCGAATCACAATCTCGAATTCATACTACCTCCTTTATATATTTTCCATTTTTTTCCTTTTTTAGTAATTTTTTTTTAATATAAGTACAAAATTACCCTTACTAAAGATTTTATAAACACAATTAGTTACCCAAATCAGATTTCATTAATTTGTAATTTAACTTATTTAACATAATATTATCACCCAATTAAATTAACAATCATCAAATATCATTCAACTTATCTTTTCAAAAAAAAAAAAATCCATTCAGCTTCCATCTTCATCTCCCACGAAACAATAAGACCACCACCTTTACCGTCGTCGTCGCCGTCGCTGCATCTACCCACCATCTTCAACACCGTCGATGCTCATCACCACCGTCAAAGTCATTGTCGTCGCCTCCTCCTCCGTTGTTCCTTTCTATCTCTCTTCCTTTTTTCTTAAAAAAAAACCTAAAAAACAATTGTTTAGATCTGATGGATTGATGGGTGGGTAGGCTAGTTTGGGGTGGCTCAAGGTAGTTCATGGGTGGATTAGGTTGAGTTAGGGTGGTTTCGGTGTGGTTCAGGGTAAGTGGGGGTAGTTTTGGGGAGATTCAATTAGGTGAGTGTGGGTGATTTTGGGGGTGAGTGACGGTGGTTGTTCTGGGCCGATTTTGGCTGAGAGGGTGCGGTTTCAAGGTGGTTTAAGTTGAGAGGGGGTAGTTTTTGAGTGGTTTGGGCTGAGAGGAGGTGGTTTCATGGTTGTTCAGGTAGAGAGGGAGTAGTTTTACGGTTGTTCAGTGTGTGTGGGTGAGATGGGGTGTTTTCAAGGTGGTTTAGGTTGAGATAGGGTGGTTTCAGGGTGTGAGGTGGGTGGTTACGGGGTGGCTACTATTGGGCTACAGTGGTGAGCTTGGTGTTGTTGTTGGTGGTGGTGGTTACTAATTGATTAATTACCTTCACTATCTCTCTCCTATCTTAATTACCTATTCTTTAATATATTAATCAATCATTATGAAATTTTGTCTTAAAATACGTGCCGGACTGAAAGTTGCAAACGGATGTAGTATATATTTTTTCAATAATATTAAGGCTTAAAATACGTGTCGGGCTGAAAGTTGCAACTAATATGTAACGGATGTAGTATATATTTTTTCAATAATATTAAGGCTATAATTCATATGAAGTACTACCTTTTTTTTTGGCAGATTTTTATTGTTTTTCTAATTTTATTTTTGGGTTTTTCTATGTAGTAACCCTCTACTATTGACTTTTCCAATCTGTGCCCCCTTTTAAGAAGTGACACATTGTAACGCTCTAGTATATTTAGTAACCATATGTTGACCTTTCTGCCGTTATGTAACCGTTAATGGGGACAATTTTTTTTTTTTCGTTTCTCGATCCGTGTGTTAAAAAATGTTCCGTTAAATGTTTTGGGATTATTTTAGCCCAAGGGTTCACATTAAGCTCGGATTTAGCAATGCTAAAAATTAGTGTAAATATCTCGTTTTGTGTATCAAGAAATGTCTCAATTTGTGTTCATTTTTTTTACTCAAAACAAGGCATTTAATTTTTTTTTTTGCCAAATCTAAGCTTAATTTGGAATCCTAAGCGATAAATGACCCCTAAAATCTTTAGCAGAACATTTTTTAGAACATAAATCTTTAGCTCCATAACGGCAATGTCCACATAAGGTTACTAATTGTACTAGGGGGTTACTGTACAATGTGTAACTTTCCTAAAGAGGGAGCACAACTTAGAAAAGTCAGTAGTAGAGGGTTACTACGTAAACCTCCCCCCCCCCCTTTTTTTGTTTTTAGAATTTGATTTTTTTTAAATATAAAATTGACTCAGGGTCGAGAAATTTAAAAAGTCGATCTTGGATTCGATCGAGTCCAAAACCCCAAAAAATTGGTCTTGGACCTCCTCAAATGTTTAATTTTACATTTAACATGCTAATCAAAAATATTTTATATTAGATATAAGCTATTAAATATTAGACGTTTAAAAAAGACATTAAATGTTTTTTCTTATACTGTTATTTATTTTTTTCTTTTTTTTATAACATTATAAAGAAGTATATTTTTTTGACGGATATAAATAAGTATATTTATAGATATAGAGACAAAATTATAAAGTTGAAGGAAATGTCCAAATACATAGATTATTAACTTTTATAATCCAAACATGTAAAAAATAAATTTCTAAAACAAGTCCAAACCAGTTTGATCCGGGTTTTAGACTGATTTTATCCATCCAATTTAGGTCCTGTCCAAGCAAAATCGTTCGGATTTTTTATTCTTAAGTTTTAAATTTCTGGTCGAATAAAGGCCCAATTCACTCTTGGATAAGTGAACAACACTTCATTCTCTAATCCTCATCCTACTCATCGTTTATTATGCACAAATTCTTGAAAAAGGCCGGCTTACACTAACTTAGTGTAAAACCGGCCCACTTCTCTCTTCTGGACTGGGCTCACACGTGCAGTCCAGCGGTTATTTCTTTTTTCCGTTTTTTTTTTCATTTTAGCGCGTCTTCTTCATTTATTTTCTGCTTTGCAATTTCTCACTCCTCTGTTCATATTTCTCTGCAATTTCTCTTCATCTTTCCTTTGTTTTGTTGATTTTCTTTAGTTGACGAATTGAATTTTGGATTCTCATCGGTTTTTGATGTTAGTTTTTAAATTATTTTTGGTTTTAATCGCATAATTTGCTCATTCGTTGTTGTAATTGTTGATTTGTTACGGTTTTTCATTTTACATGTGTATTATTAACTTGTAATTCTCTACTTTATTTCAATTTTAAGTAGAATTCATTGTTTTTGTTGTAATTTGTTGTATTCGTAAGTATATTAGTTTGATTTTTGGTATTTTTTGTTTTTGATTGTAATTTTGTTCATATTTTATGGTTTCCTGGTTCATTGTGTTCATATTTTGTTTTTCATCGTAGTTTTTTTTCAGTTTTTGCTTGCATTTTCATTCAATTTGTTGTTTATGTCAGTATTTAATTAATTTATCGTTCTTATTTTGAATTTTAGGGTTTAATTTCTTGAATTTGCGATGGTAAAGTTTATAGGTGGTCTTTCAAATTTTCGAAGGAGACATGGTTTGCGAAGATCTGTTGGTGGATCTGATGATGCTCAAGGTTTTACCAATTTCTCTATTTACAGTTACAATTTCTTGATTTTTGTACAATTGTTTAAGTTACAAAATTAATTGTTATAGTTATATAAATGTTTGCTTAAGTTATGCTTTATGTTTTATTATATGTCAGATTGATTTATAAAAGTTATGTTTATTATAGTTAAAGTTATACTATATTTAGTTAAAGTTATGTTAATCTTAAACTTCAAAATTGTCAGCTTATTATAGTTATATAAATGTTTGCTTTAGTTATGCTTTATGTTGTATCATATGTCTGATTATTTTATAAAAGTTATGTTAATTATAGTTGTAGTTATACTTTTTTTAGTTAAAGTTATGATTTTCAGTTTAATACTATTATTTTCTATAGGTAGTATTGATGTAAGCAATGAAGTTAATGTTGATGTGGAGAAGGGTGGAAAGAAGGGAAGTAGTGTAGAGGAGGCTATAGTAAAGGAGGTTGCAGTAAAGAAGGGTGTTGTGAAGGAAGCTGCAGTAAAGGAGGGTGCAGTAAAGAAGGGTGCAGTAAAGGAGGCTGCAGTAAAAAAGGATGCAGTGCAGGAGGCTGTAGTAAAGAAGGGTGCAGTAAAGGAGGCTGCAAAAGAAGGGTGCAATGAAGGAGGCTGTAGTAAAGAAGGGTGCAGTGAAGGAGGCTGCAGTAAAGAAGGGTGCAGTGATGGAGGATAAAAGTGAGGATGATGAGGGTTCAGAAGAGGGTGGAGGTGATGATGATGAGGGTTCAGAAGAGGGTGGAGGTGATGATGAGGAGGGTTCAGAAGAAAGTGGAGGTGATGATGAGGAGGGTTCAGAAGAGGGTGGTGGTGATGATGAGGAGGGTTTAGAAGAGGATGAGGGTGATGATGAGCAGGGAAGTAAGGAGTATTCTGACCAAGAAGTAAGTGAGGAAGAATCTGTAGAGAGAAATAAGAAAAAAAGAAAATTGAGTGTGAAATCAAAGAAGACAATAAAGGATGATCGGCGTCTAGCTAAGAAAAATCCAGCAAAGGATTATCGTTGTCCTGAGATAAAAGCTAGCTAAGGCATCCAATAATGCTTCTGTTGAGAAAAAACAAAAAAAAGATTATCGTCGTCCGGCCGAGAAGAAGCGGAAAATGGTGAAGGACAGTGTCTGTCCTGCTGAGAAGAAGCGGAGAGTGGTTGACAAGGCTGTCAAAATTGAAAATAGAAACAGACCAAATGTTGATACTGAAGAAGATGAAAATGTTGCAAGTATATCAGAGAGAGATGATTCTGATTCTGATGTTGAAATGTAAGTACCTTTTTCTGAAGTTATTGTTATTATTTCTAAAGTTATGGATAATGCCCTTAAAGTTATGGACATTGTGTTAGTAAGATAAAGTGATAATTAACTTATATGCTGATACAATATTTAGGATAATTTTATGTAAAGTTATGGATAGTGATATTAAAGCTATATTTTAGTACTTATTTATAGTTATAATTTTGTGTTTGCTAAAGTTGCATTTATTAATTCTGAAGTTTTATTTATTCTCTTTAAAGTTATAGTTGTTCATTCTATTTTTCCTTTCTTCTTTTTTTGATTCAGATTGGATAGGTTTTTCAGTACCCATTGCAGACCGCACACATTAGTAGATCTCATGAAAGATTTTTCTGATGAGCAAGTTAAATCTGTTGTTGAAATAGGATTTGGTGGTTTGTTGGATTTAAAGTTGACTAGAACTATTACAACTTTACTTCCTTGGTTGGTTGATCATTTTGATCCTGTTAGTTGGATGTTTTCTATAAGTCTTGGGAAGGAATTTGTTATTTCTCCCTATGATGTTTATGATGTACATGAGTTACCCTTGAATAATGGGATGGATGTTGTAGAGAGTACTTAAAGTACTGATCTGCAATTGAAACAAGAATGGAGGAGTATGTTTGATGTTGCTGGTAGTGCAGGCATATCTTTGCATAAATTAGAGGCTAGGATTGTTTAGTTAAAGGATGGTGGGGAGTTGTTTAAGAGACTATTTGTGATGGTTGCTTTTGCTACCTTTCTAGCACTTGTTGCAAATAGAACTGCCGATTTGAGTTTTGTTAAAGCTCTTGAAAATGTTGATGAAATTAAGAATTTCAATTAGTGTAAATATGTTCATGAAAGGTTGTGTAGGGATATTTTGAAGTATAAGAAAAGTAAGAGTCAAGACAGTGTTGGTGGTTGTCTTTTGTTGTTGGAGGTTGTGTATTTTCAGCGTCTGAAGTTCAAGAATGAGGCACAAGATTGTAGTTTGCCTCTTATCAAACACTGGACTGATAAGAAAATCAATGATAGGGTGAAAAAAGAAGTTGAGGCTAAGTCCTTTGGTTGTGGTATTTTGGATACTACTACATACCCTATATCTCAGAATTTTGTGTTCGGAGATCAGCTGCCTCTTCGAATTTCACCTGAAGGAGCTAAGCAAACTAAAGTTTATCAAGGTGACAATGCTGATGATGAATCACTAGGAAAAAGGATCATTAAGTTTTATGTTCCTGATAGTATGGCATCTGATGAAGAAATTCATTCTGTTGCTACTGATGTAAGTTAAAAGTTGCACTTATTAATGCTAAAGTTATACTTTTTATGTTAAAAGTTATACTTATTGTAGCTAAAGTTATTTTTCTAATTATTCACTTATTATTTTTCAGGCTATTCATGAGCAATTTTTGTTGATGAAGAGGAATATGGAAGTTGTTACAAATTATCATTTGAAGAAGGTTGAAAGTTTAAAAAAGCGTGATGTGGCTCATGCTTCTAGTAGTTCATCTCCTGTCTTGCAAAGTTAGGATTATGATCCAAGAATGTTTGAGATTATTGATGAAATTGTTGATATTATGTTATCAATGAAGAAATTTCCTGGAGGTATTTCAGATATTGCTTGTGATATGAATGTCGGGGGTGGGGAGGATGGTGGAAGGGCGGAAAATGTTCTTGGGGGTGATTTTGTTAGTAATATTGTTCAGAATGTGATAGAAAAGATTAACCTGGAGTATGGTGAAAGTTCTTTCTCATCTATAATCATGAATGCTTTGGGTAATGGTAAGGCAAAAATATGTGTTGGATGTGGGCCATGTGATGTTCATGTTGTGTTTGTTGGACATGTGATGAAAAGCAATAAGAAGTCTTTGAAAAAATTACCAAAGTTGTATCAGGAGATTGCTAATTATTGCTTCTTAGATGATATTCAAGTGCTGAATCAGTAAGTTATTTATATTTTAGTTAAAGTAATTTTTTTTTTTTTTTGTTAAAGTTATGTTTTTATTTCTTAAAGTTATTGTTTTTTTTAAATTTCTAGCTGGTTTTTGTTTATTTAGGGAGTGTTTGGTGTGGTTTGATCTTTGTCATAGTGTTCCAAGAGAAGATATGGTGTCTTTAGCTGATAATTTGGAGATTTTCCAATCTTTTGTTGAGTGTTGGGCAATGTTGCTGAATGAGAATGAAAGAATGCGCGACGGAGGTCCTAAAAAATTATGTTTTGGTGTTGAAGGCAGTGTAAGTTTTATGTAAAGCTATATGTATTTTTCTTTTAATTGATGTTTGTATAGTTAATTCTTTTGGATTTCTTTTTGTCTTATTGTTATTTAGGCTAACTTGGTAAAGCTTTGGGATGATGAAAATGATATTGATGTTATGGATCAACTTCAAGTTTGTTGGAAGGAATGGATTCAAGTCACAAACAACAATTTTGATATCAGTGTTGTTGATTTGGTAATAAATTATTTCTACTGTTGTGTATTTTAATTCACATGTGTCATCATTTTTTTTTATTCCTAATTCTCTGTATTTTAAATTACAAATGATAGGTTTTTGTTCCTATTTATGCGTATCACCACTTCTGGGTTTTTGTGTTGAATATGAAGAAAAAAACCAAGCAATTATTGGAAAATTTGGTTTATGAAGAAGCTACTATGGAAACAATTAAGCATTTGTCTGCAATATTGGTAATTGTTTAAATTTTTGTTAAAGTTATACTTGTTTTTGTAAAAGTTACACTTATTTTTGTTAAAGTTACATTTTTTTATTATATGTCTAATTATTGTACTTTGTTCTTCTTTTTGTAGTGTGATAATTTGAGCACATTATTCAATAGTCTTGGTCATCCTGAATTTAGTGAAGTTGGAGATTATGCAATGGAGGAGGTGATGTTCAGTTGGAAGAATAATAAAGGACATGATCAAGATTGTGGAATATATTCTATGATGTGTATGTTGTTTGAAGGTGCTGCTTTTAGTTGTGATGCATTGATGCGGGTTAGTTGCAATTTTTTTAGCTAATTTGTTTTTTTTTTGTTTTTTTACTAATATATATAGTTCTTAAATACAGGCAAGTTCAAGAGTTGTACTTCGAGTAGAGATATGTGCAACACTGGTACTGTCTAATATGAATGATGGTAGACAATTGGTGTTGAATTTTTTATCCAATTTTGATCCGCGTCGATTGGAGCTAGCACCTGAATTTGCTAAAAGGAGAAAGTTGATGATGCAACAAAAAAGGAAAAAGGAAAATGCGGCAAAAAATTTGAGTAAAGAAGTAAAAAAGAAAGATGCCAATAAGAAAGAAAAATTTGCCAAGGGGAAGTAAATATTGTATTAGCAACAGTAGGATTTGTTAAAGGGAAGCTCATGTAGTTAGAACTTACAGTAATTTCATGCTTTTGTAAGTATATACTAAGGGGAAGTATGTCTATTTTTTAATTGGAAATTTTGGTTTGGTTAATACCATGCTTTTGTAACTACATACTTAATATTTTGTCTATGAAATGGTTGGATATTATGGTAATTATGTTAAAGTTAATGTAATTCCATTAAAAGTTATGGCTAATGCCATTGAAGTTGTGGAAACTTTTTTTTTGTAAAAAGAAGTTAGAATCAAAATTATTGTAACAGTTATGGTATTTTTATTAAAAGTTATGGATAATGCAAATTAAAGTTAAGGATACTATTATAATAGTTATAGTAATTCTACTAAAAGTTATAGGTTTTTTTAGCAAAAGTCATCATTACTTATACAGTTAAAAAAAATCAATACATTGTATTTAAAAGTTCAAGAATAATACAATAGTCTCAAATAGTCTAAGATCAATGAATAATCAATCAAAATAGTCTCAAATTAGGGGTTATAGCTCCAAACTCAAGTGGTGGTACTGCAGTCTTCTTTCTTTTCTTCTCCAGTGGTCCTCGTGGCCTTTTGTTCCTTCCTTTTGTTGTTGTACATTCAGGATCTAATATAAGAGGTGCCTCAGTTGATGTACTTAATGATGTAGCTTGGTTAGTCTCTGCTTCAGTAGCTTGGTTAGTCTCTGCTTCAGTATCTTTGTTGGTCTCTGCTTCAGTAGCTTGGTTAGTCTCTGCTTCAGTAGCTTGGTTAATCTCTACTTTAGTAGTGTTGTTGATGGTTGTTAGTAGTTCTTCAACAAGAGAAAGGCTAACAACATAACTATCCTCGATAAGGGTTCTCGCCTCTTCATTCAATTGACTTTTCAATATTAGATTATAGAATTTTCTAGCCATGGTTTGACGCCAAGGTGTGTATTGATGTTGTTTAGGTTCTTCATTGTCACGTCTTTCCCAAATTGATGATTTTGCAAACTTTGTCCATCTCTTCTTTATATATTGATCTGGTATTCTCATCACTGAATGTAAGTGTAATATTCTGATGCAGTGGTAGCATAACCATCCAGAAGCTTCAAAGTTCTTGCAAGTGCATATAACTTGGTTGCTCTCAGATTCAAAAGTGACTTTTTGTTGAGACCAAGGTTCACTTTCAATTGCCACTAAATTGAACAAGGTACTACCATTTTGCCAAAGCAATTTTGTGGTAGTTGCAATGGAATACCCAAATTTCTTCTTCAAAATCTGTGAATAAAGACAAAGTGTAGATTAATGCATGTTTCAGCAGATCAGATAATGGTATTGCTGATGATGCAGTTGATTTACTACACGAGAACTCATCATATTTTTCCGTGCTTCTCCAACGCTGTATACAAGCTTTGGAAATGCTATAGAATTCAGTCAAGCTTGTTGATCTATTTGCTCTAAACCCAATTGCATGATTGGTACTTTCACTTCGTTGGGAAGAGAGGATACCAGCTGAGAAGAAGTCTTTGCTTAGAGCTGGACACCACTTTTCTTTTAGATCATAAATTCTTTGGAACCAACTATCTTCTTGTAAATTATACTTCTCAATCATTGAGTTTCATTCAGTTTCAAACTTAACTTCAGTTACACATCATTTCAAACAGTAGGAGAATGTTCTCTTAAAATCCTTGTCTCGTTTCAATGATCCAAATCTTGTAATAGCATTTTATTCCAAATTCCATATACATAATCTATGTCTGACCTCTAGAAAGACTTGAATTATAATCAGATATATTTTTAGAAAAAAAGGTAACTACACAATAGAAACAAGGTAACTTTAACACCTTTCACTAGTAGAAAAAAAGAATTAGGCAACCCCCCTATGGCAACGGTTCATGAAAACCGTTGCCAACTTGCTGTGAGCGCCATTTAAAAAAAAAAAATTGGTTACATTTGGCAACGGTTAACCGTTGCCAATTGATAAAATTTAAAAAAAAAATTAAAAGGGGTAGATTGGCAACGGTTAACCGTTGCCAATTTAAAAAAAAAAATCGAGTTTTTGAATACAAACAGCAAGACTGTGCAAACGTTCTTCTTTCACCTCCAAAAACGCGCGCCTTCCCTCTCCCCAAACCATTCCTCCATTGAATTGATGCTTCCATTGAAGGGGTTTGTTCTTCTGCCTCCCTCAAGCACGCACTCCCCGGTTTTTGCTTTCATCCTCACGTTTTTGCTTTTGCCTCCCTACGCACGCACTCAGCTCTTCTCTTCTGCCTCCCTCCATATATGCTTGCATTAATGAAGTATGTAGAAGCTCCTCCATTGTTATTGCGCTCCTCATTGCTAGGTAAGTCGTAATAGCGCTCCTCCATTGTTATGGTTTTTGAAGAATTGGTCTTTAAATTAGTTAATATTGACAAGTTTCTTGTAATTGCTAGGGTTTGTCAAGAATTGGTCTTTTGTGTTAGCATGAATTGGGTCTGTGATGTTGGAACTTGAATAGAGTTATTTATAGTTAGACGTTCCTTGGTATTGAAAAGATGATATACCCTTGTATCTTATTACTATAATTTGACAGATGTTTGTGATGATATCGTGTCTGTCAAACTGGCTTCGAATGAATTGAATGAAATTTTAGCAATGCACCAACTGCCCTTAACCTTGTTGCTGCTTTCATTGCTGAATTTCAGCCAAAGACATGGATAGAAAATAGTTTCTATATATACCTTTCTAACTTGCATTTTTATGAACCATATTTGTTCATTTATACGCGCAAGGCTCAGCTCCCCCTCCATTGAACGCATAAGGCTCCCCCTCCACAAATGTAAGGCCTTTTTAAGTTGTTATTGTATTTAGTACAAGCTACATTTACCTATATTTCTAAATTGTTATGAGAACTTTATTTATCATCACTAATAAAGTTGAAAATTTTATTTTGTTTATAGGATAATTTAGTCCTTTTTATTTAAGAGAACAAAGTTGAGAGTTTAGGGTTTAGGGTTTAGGGTTTAGAGTTTAGGGTTTAGAGTTTAGGGTTTAGGGTTTAGGGTTTAGGGTTTAGGGTTTAGGGTTTAAGTTTAAGGGTTTAGGGTTTAGGGTTTAGGGTTTAGGGTTAAGGGTTTAGGGTTTGAATATACTTTTCTTTATGAGTTTCTTCTCACTATATATATGCGTGTTTCAGGCTAAGAAATGGGTGTCAAGGGCTTCTAGGGTAAGATCATCAGTTTGGAGAATGGGCGGAAAACATCCTAGTATGGTATCTTACTCTGACTGTCCTTGTTCTTGCATTTCTCACTAATATCATTCTTATCTTTTCCCTTAATCTGGTTTTCTATTTGTGTTCTATATAGGTTACACTGAAAAAGATTATCAGGAATTTTTAGGCGAAGCATAGACCTTGGCATTGACCTTCTATTTGAGAGTGTTGAGCCTTTATAGGTACTCAGGTATATATATATATATATAACTTTATGTGCTTTAAATAAGTTCTTGGTTGCACAATTTTGTGGAGATGGTGTGTGATATAACTTTGGTGCATCTTCTATCATGATGTGTGATTAAACCATTGGTTTTTAAATGTTTGCATTGCATCATCATATGCCTAGATACCCGTTCAAGGCTTTCTCATTAGGAGAAAGTCTTGAATAGTCCCCGGTTGGGACTGTTCTTGAACGTTTACTCTCACTTAGGTGGTGAATGTATGTCAGTTTTTTCGATTTTAAGGAACATCTTGGCTTAGCATTTCCTGGATCACCATGTTCTCTGGGTACATATGTGGGTAAGTAATTACCTACGTCGTGTACTTGGAGAAATGGGGGGAAATGCTGCCGGATTTTCCTTAAAATTGGAAATCTGATATACATTCACTAGTGAGAGTAAACGTTCAAGGATGGGTTAGGTTGGAGTGATAAGGACCCTTTGGAAGCATATATGCATTTTTGTATCTATATGAATGTTATATGCATGTTGTGTGTTTGAATTTGATTTGTATATATAATAGATGTAGCAGTTATACATTATTCGTAATATGTTGCCATGTTTAGAGACAATTTACTTAATGGAGAGGGATCGTGGATGGATGTATGGTAGACGTGATACATTGGAATTCTTTAATGGGGTTCAAGAGTTCTGCGAGACGGCTTCATCTTATCAGCGCAGAATGGGTTTCAAGTGCCTCTATTGTCCTTGTGTTGATTGTAATAATGTGAAGGTGGTCAATAGTGTTGATATCATTAGAGATCATGTAGTTTTTCGTGGGTTTAGGGTTAAATATCATGTGTGGATTTGGCATGGTGAAGAAGGAGAGTACAGTGGGGATGTTATTGGGTATGATGTGCATGATGATAGAAGCAATGATATCCGTGTGGACGAGGAATACAAGAATGATGAACATATTGATGATGATGGTGCTGAGGAGGGATTTGAGGATGATCATGTGGATGAGGTTGAGGATGAAGGTGTGGAGGAGATGATGCGTGGTTTTGAAGGTGACGTGTTTGAGTCATTATCGGAGGCTTCTAAAAAGCCTTTGTATCCTGGGTGAAAAAAATACTCCAAACTATCAGCCGTGCTAACTCTTTTTAACATTAAGTCGAAGCATGGGTGGACGGACAGTAGTTTTACTTCCTTGTTGAGCGTGTTAAGTGAGATGTTGCCAGATGGGAATGAAATTCCTAAGTCTTACTATTACACTAAGAAGCTCATGTGTCCATTTGGTTTGGAGTATAAGAAGATACATGCATGTCCTAATGATTGTATTCTTTACCGAAATGAATATGAAAAATTGGAGGAGTGTCCAAGATGCAAGAAGTCGCGCTACAAGCGCAAGAGTTGCAATGCTGGTACGAAGGGACCTCCTGCTAAGGTGTTGTGGTATCTTCCCATAATTCCTAGGTTTAAGTGTCTGTTCTCTTTACCAAAAGACGCTAAAAACTTGAGGTGGCATGCAGAGGGAAGAAAGAAAAACAGAATGCTGAAGCACCCAGCCGACTCCCCGCAATGAAGAACCTTGATATGAAGTTTGAGAAATTTGGTGATGAAGTCCGAAATTTAAGGCTTGGTTTGTGCACGGACGGGATGAATCCATTTGGCACTCTTAGTACCCAGCACAGCACATGGCCGGTACTTTTAGTGATCTACAATTTGCCTCCTTGGTTGTGCATGAAACAAAAATATGTAATGCTTTCACTCTTGATATCGGGGCCAAGGCAACCTGGAAACGACATTGATGTGTATTTTGCGCCATTGGTTGATGATTTGAGAAAGATGTGGGACGAAGGGGTTTCCGTGTTTGATGCTCATAAGAATGAGATGTTCACATTGCGTGCAGCTCTTATGTGGACCGTTAATGATTTTCCTGCATATGGCAACTTGTCTGGTTATAAGAATAAAGGGAAAAAGGCATGTCCCATTTGTATTGATGATACGCCAAGCAGACGCCTTTATCATTCTTTCAAACAGGTGTATTTGAGGACAAGAAGGTTGCTCAGGTGCTATCACCCGTACCGTCGGCAGAAAAAGGCTTTCGATGGGACGGTGGAGGAGGGGAATGCTCCTAGGCCACTGATTGGTGAGGAGGCTTACGCTCGGGTCAAGGGTGTACGAACAGTATTTGGGAAATCTGAAAAGGCGGCGGAATCAGTTACTCTCTTTAAAAAAGAATCAATCTTTTAGTTGCTCCCGTACTGGAAAGAACATGACGTTAGGCACTGTCTTGATGTAATGCATATAGAGAAGAATGTGTGTGACGCTCTTGTGGGAACGCTGATGAATATTCAAAACAAGACAAAGGACGGAAAGGGTGCACGTTTAGATTTGGAAAAGATGGGGGTGCGTCCAGAATTGTGGGTTCAGCAAAGGGTTAGTAAGGGAAAGGAACAGGAAAAGGAAAAAGAAATGGGTTCGAAAAAGGGAAAGGGGAAGAGCAAGGGAAAGGGAAAGGCCGCGGATGCGTCGAAGAAGAAAAATGAGGGAAAAGCCAAAGAGGGGAAGGCCTATTTACCTCCGGCTTGCTACACATTGTCAAGGGTAGAAAAACGGATATTTTGTGAATGTCTGTATGGAATTAAGGTTCCATCAGGGTACGCATCTATCATGAAAAGATTTGTATCCTTAAATGGAGAATTGAAGCTGACAAGTATGAAATCCCATGATTGTCATGTTCTGATGCAAGTTTTTCTACCAATTGCAATACGTGGTATTTTGCCAAAGCACGTGAGGGAAGCTATTACAAGCCTTTTTTCGTTTTTCAATACAATATGTAGCAAAGTGCTTGATCCTTGTACCCTTGATGCTTTACAGGCGGATGTGGTTGTGACTTTGTGAAAATTTGAGATGTACTTCCCGCCCTCTTTTTTCGACATAATGGTGCATTTGATTCTTCATTTGGTGCGTGAGATTAAGTTGTGCGGTCCAGTGTTCATGAGGTGGTGCTATCCTTTTGAAAGACACATGGGCACATTGCAAGATAAAGTTAGGAATCGGGCTCACCCAGAAGGAAGTATGATTCAAGGGACCGTAGCCGAGGAGATTGGTAATTTTGTGGCCGACTATATAGCCGTTGCTGAACCTATTGGTATTCCTACTTCTTGACATGAAGGTAGACTTGATGGTCATGGCACAATCGGGTCGAAACGAATGTCACCTGATCGAGAGCAGTTCTTACAAGCACACCTTTATGTGTTGCACCATGTTGCAGATGTTCACCCATATTTAGATGAGCACATGGCTAGTTTGCGTGCTGAGTTTCCGTCGAAAGGTGTAAGGGCACTGATGCAAATGCACAACAAGAAGTTTGTGAGTTGTTTTCGTGATCGAGTGATGGGTGGAATGGATGAGAGTGTCACAGCTACAGTAAGGTGGCTTGCTTATGGTCCTAGGGATGATGTTCGCTCATTTGAGGGATATGACATAAATGGGTACACATTTTGGACTGAGCGTCAAGATTTGAAATCATCCTCGACCCAAAACAGTGGTGTAACGGTTGTGGCATCGTCAAGGGAGTTTGCAAGTGCTAAGGATAAATCACCCGTTGATGCAGAGTTGTCATACTACGGTCGAATTCAAGAAATATGGGAGCTTGATTATTGTGACTTCACGATTGCTCTTTTCCGGTGTAAGTGGGTTGATAATATCAGGCGTAACGTCAAATTTGATGACTTTACTCTTGTAGATCTTGGCAACCTGAATTATAGTGCGGAACCATTCATCCTTGCATCTCAAGCTAAGCAGGTGTTTTATGTATCTGACCCTGCCGACTCAAAATGGTCTATTGTGCTAGCCGGCAAAAGAAGAATCCTTGGCGTTGGAGATGTCGAGGATGAGGAAGAATATGATGCCTTTGATGACTCGGCACCTTTCACTGTTCCTAGACCTGCTGTGCCAAATGAGAAAGACTACCAAGCCAATTACATGAGATCAGACCACGATGAAGGAATATTAGATTGAGGTACTGTATATTTTCTGTTAGTTTGAATTGCAGGCGTAGAAAGAATTAAAAAAAATCACATTTTAGGTGAAAATGAATGAAATTGTTGAATTACTTGCCCATTTTTCCTATATTCTTTTAAATGAATAAAGTAACTTGCATCACAATTTTCTATGTTTATTTGTATTATAATTCAGCAATTTATATATGATTATAAGTTTACCTTACAATTCAGCAGCTAATAACGTGTTATGTTTGTAATGACAGGTTTTAACATCTAATGGCGGACGATCGATTCCGTGTTCGAGTTGAGGATGTTGAATCTAACTCAGATGATTCATTTAATGATGGGGACCAGCCTTATGATGTGAACAAGGAAACTGATTTGGGTGAGCCAGAAGATCAGGCGCAAGATGTATTGGAGAATGATAGATGACTTTGAAATTGCAGCTGAGCAAGCGCCTCCAATCAATAATGCCATTATGGAGCCGTTTCGTGAGGATCAAAGTGGAGGGGGGGTGCAGGCACCAGCGAAGAAAAAGCAGAGGGGTCCGACGACAGCTTTCAAGAAACTTGTCGGTCCTATGGTCTTGGAGTATGACAGGGTAAGGCAACCCTCAGGTAAATGGCGGCGTCAGTATGCTGGTCAAGTTGGGATATGTGCGCGCAAAATCCCAATACGCTTTGTATGAGCGACGTGCCTACAGGCTTGATTGACACGTTTTGGAATGATACCAGGGTAAAGTTTATGGATTCCACATTATTTATAAACAATTACAATTTATTGTTATGTTATGGGCAAACTAATAATGTTTGTTATTTGTGCTTGCAGAGTCTATTTAACATTCCAAATGAGTACGCCAAGCGAAGGGTATTTGAATCCTTACTTGCGGCAAGATTCAGAAGCTTCAACTGTAACTTAGTTCGTCGGTTTATCACAAAGAAACTTGTGAGGAAACCAAAGAACAAGAAAGGAAGTGGCAATGATGATGATGTCATCGATGAAGAGAAACTCCCATGGCAAATATGGCCTAGCATATCGAAGGATGATTGGGACGCTTTTGTTCTTCAAAAATGTAAAAAAGAAGAAATTGTAAGTTTAAAGAACTCTGATGAAAATTGTGTTGTAATATATCGTCTTTTTTATTAGAAATGAAACTAACATGTCTTTTTATGTAGGAAATGAGGGAGCAGAATTCCAAGAATGCATTGCAAAAGCAATACCACCATCATATGGGAGCGATGACGTATGATGAATGGAGGGATACGTGGGTGAGTGAAGGAGTATACCCCACTGCGCTTCTAGGGTCCTCCACAGCGCCATCTGACTCCACGACCAGTACTTTGGTGAGTCGTGCTGGGGATTTCTTTTGCTCTATGCATTCGCGGGACAAGAAAACCGGAAAATGGTCCATCAAGGCTCCGGAAACCAAAGAAATGACAGATAAGCTAGTAAGAAACTATAAACTAGTGAACTACATTATTCATTTGCATGTATATCACTTTATATAAACACTTACTTCATGTTGCCATTTTGTTTTTGCTACAGCTTGAGTACACTGGAGAGCTTGTTGAAGGCAAGCTCGTCCCGACGGTAGAGAAGGACCCTTTCACCTTGGCTATGGGAAAGCCCTACCATCCGGGAAGGGTATTAGGTGCTGGGGGGAACTTGCTAGGATGGGAGAAGGTAATGGGTCCCGAATATACCAAATCTGGAAGATCCCGAGCAAGTGTGAACTCGCCACAGAACTTCGATGCCACAGTGGCATCAATTAAAGAACAAGTGCGCAATGAGATGCGCGAAGAGTTCAATGCATGGGCAAAGCAAATGAATTTGCCGACCTTGCCCTTTTCCTCAACAACGCCGGCCGACTCAAGTAGCCACCCACGAAGAGAAGGAGAACAGGAGGTAAATGCACGCGAGGAGGTACATGATTAGAATTCAACTCTATAAGTTTTGATATGTTGAGTTACATGGGTACGGTTCTAATTAATGTTTCACTAGCAATACACTATTGCAGATTGGTACTCCTTCACATGCGAACTCAAGGGGGCTTGATACTCCGACACCTCATCACTTTCCTATTCTACATGTGATTTTGTGCTTACTTATTTGGATAATGATATTATTTTTGGATTGTTTTGTGAAATGGTTAAGTTGGCTGTGAAATGGTCAAGTTCGCTGTGTTGTGTTGTCAGTATGCTTTGTTGATATGATGTGTTGTTGTTGTTTGCTCTTCCTTCTCATTCTCCTCATTCTCCTTTTCCTTCTCCTTCTCCTCATTCTCCTCCTCCTTCTCATTCTCCTTCTCCTTCTCCTTCTCCTTCTCCTCCTCCTCCTTCTCTTTCTTCTCCTTCTCCTTCTCTTTCTCCTTCTCCTTCTCCTTCTCCTCCTCCTCCTTCTCTTTCTTCTCCTTCTCCTTCTCTTTCTCCTTCTCCTTCTCCTCCTCCTCCTCCTCCTTCTCTTTCTTCTCCTTCTCCTTCTCCTCCTCCTTCTCTTTCTTCTCCTTCTCCTTCTCTTTTTCCTTCTCCTTCTCCTTCTCCTTCTCCTTCTCTTTCTCATTGGGAAGCGGAGAAGGTAGGAGAGGCTGCCGGAGAGGCTGCAACAGCTGTGCAGCTGTGCAGCCTGCGGCTGCTGCCCTTCGCGCTCGGGTTTTTTTTTTTTTTTTTTTTTTTTTGCACTCGTTTTGGTTTTTTTTTTTTCCTTTTTTTAACTAGCACCTAAGATACTTAGTTATTAATATTTATGGCTTGAAACAACCTAAAAAAAGCAATTTCACAAGTTTTAGGTTCATTTAGAGTATTTACGGCTCAAAATGGCATAAATGAGTTCTAACTTGCCCATTTTTCATGATTTTAGCTCAATGCTTGATCTAACTCCTATATTACACCTAAGATACTTAATTATGAATATTTATGGCTTGAAACAACCTAAAAAAAGCAATTTCACAAGTTTTAGGTTCATTTACAGTATTTACGGCTCGAAATGGCCTAAATGAGTTCTAACTTGCCCATTTTTCATGATTTTAGCTCAATGCTTGATTTAACTCCTATCTTACACCTAAGATACTTAGTGATGAATATGTAAATGAAGTATCTTCGTAATTGGTGCAGGAAAAGACCCGTTTGTGAACTTCTTCACCCGGGGGAATCATATGATGGACCTTTGAATGTTGTTGCCTATGGTAGTGCACAACCGGCCGAACAAGATACGGTCCATCTTCGACCTCTTCTGCCTGAGCATTATTCTGTCGGGATCCATTCTGTGGTTCCCGGGTCCGAGGGCATCTTAATACCTGTGCCCGTGGAGGAGGATGAGTTCACTACACTCTGGGCAACAAAAGGTAGTTTTGTGCAATGGCCATCTGCTTGGATATGGTTGATGAACCAGGTAATTAAGATTTAGATTTCACGCTTTAATCTTTTCTTCCCAAGAGTTGGATGGAAATCTTTTCTAACCATTTGTGTGATCTGTCTTATTAGCCATCGAAGAACAGCCAAACGCCAAAGAAGAGGGTGGAGGGGCCAAAGAACAGGAGTGAACATGGCTCGGTGAGTGGAAAGGCGTCGATGAAGAGCCCTTCACGAGGTTCAGCTACTCAAGCTACTCCATTAGTTGAAGACACGGTGCTTCAATCTCTATCTCAAGAGTTATCTTATTTGCACAACCGTGTTTGCGTGTTGCCTAATGACAGCCCCATCCAAATTCAACTTCCTAAGGAAATGTTCCACTACGATGATGATGCAACGGCATGGCTATTCAAAGAAGATGTGAAGGAATTTCTAAGTGGTGCAATGCTTAACATTTCCCTCATTCAAATATCCATGAGGTAATTCAACTGGTACTCAATTTATGTTATTCAGTTTAGTGGTGTTTGTCGTTTGGTTTTCGATTAACATTGTGTTATCATGCATGCATAGAACTCCAGGAGCAAATATGGGAGCTTGAATCTCCTTGTCAAGTTGGGTGGTTGTGCCCTGAGCAGATGTCCACTGCTAGAATCTTAGGCAACTCCGCTGACGTGTTGTACTATGCTGAACGGGGTATCAGGCAATCAGTGAGTGCGGAAGACAAGTTTATATTCGTCCCATACTATGAGGAGTACGTCTGATTATGCTAGTCAAGTTCATTTGTTTTCCCAGTTTATTTGTTGTAACAAGCTAACTATTGATTTGTTTGTCACGTGTGTAGTTATCATTGGACTCTACTTGTGATTTTTGTTTCCAGTAACACAATCTTCTACTTTGATTCTGCTCGGTTACCTCAAGTAAGAAAGCGCCTCGTGAGGTACATACTGCAAAAGTAAGCATCTAGTTTGTTTCACTTCTTGTTATTCATTTTCATATCTGAACTCATATGTATTGATTATACTAGTCAAATTTGAACTTATTACTTTGATTTTTTGTAGTACCATGAAGAAGATAAATCCTCGATCTCCTCGAGGTCCTACATGGAAAGCACCCAAGGTAATTCACCCATGATGTTGTGATTTTCTTACTTTACAATGCTTAAGATGTGCATCTAGTTTGTTTCACTTCTTGCTTATTTGCTATGCATTTTGATTCATGTGCTTTGTTCCTCATGCTAGTGCGCACAACAGGAAAACGGAGTTGACTGTGGCCTATACGTGATGAGATTCATGTATGACATAGTGATGAGTCAATGTACAGACACACGTCAGCTTGAAGAGGTATGCCATTTTGGTTGAAATTGCGTCCCAAAACCTCTTACTTGCTCTTTTCTTGTAATCTCAAGCATTAGTCACCTATAACTAAGTGATAATGACATGTTTTAACTAGTTATGAGTTCAATAGACAAGAATTGTAGAAAATAGGCATCATAGTAGCCAAAATGGCCTTACTTGAGCCATTTTGGTTGAAATTGCGTCCCAAAACCTCTTACTTGCTCTTTTCTTGTAATCTCAATCATTATTCACCTATAACTAAGTGATGATGACATGTTTTAACTAGTTATGAGTTCAATAGACATGAATTGTAGAAAATAGGCATCATAGTAGCCAAAATGGCCTTACTTAAGCCATTTTGGTTGAAATTGCGTCCCAAAACCTCTTACTTGCTCTTTTCTTGTAATCTCAAGCATTAGTCACCTATAACTAAGTGATAATGACATTTTTTAACTAGTTATGAGTTCAATAGACATGAATTGTAGAAAATAGGCATCCTAGTAGCCAAAATGGTCTTACTTGAGCCATTTTGGTTGAAATTGCGTCCCAAAACCTCTTAATTGCTCTTTTCTTATAATCTCAAGCATTAGTCACCTATAACTAAGTGATAATGACATGTTTTAACTAGTTATGAGTTCAATAGACAAGAATTGTAGAAAATAGGCATCATAGTAGCCAAAATGGCCTTACTTGAGCCATTTTGGTTGAAATTGCGTCCCAAAACCTCTTACTTGCTCTTTTCTTGTAATATCAAGAATTATTCACCTATAAATAAGTGATGATGACATGTTTTAACTAGTTATGAGTTCAATAGACATGAATTGTAGAAAATAGGCATCATAGTAGCCAAAATGGCCTTACTTGAGCCATTTTGGTTGAAATTGCGTCCCAAAACCTCTTACTTGCTCTTTTCTTGTAATCTCAAGCATTATTCACCTATAACTAAGTGATAATGACATGTTTTAATTAGTTATGAGTTCAATAGACATGAATTGTAGAAAATAGGCATCATAGTAGCCAAAATGGCCTTACTTGAGCCATTTTGGTTGAAATTGCGTCCCAAAACCTCTTACTTGCTCTTTTCTTGTAATCTCAAGCATTATTCACCTATAACAAGTGATAATGACATGTTTTAACTAGTTATGAGTTCAATAGACAAGAATTGTAGAAAATAGGCATCATAGTAGCCAAAATGGCCTTACTTGAGCCATTTTGGTTGAAATTGCGTCCCAAAACCTCTTACTTGCTCTTTTCTTGTAATCTCAAGCATTAGTCACCTATAACTAAGTGATGATGACATGTTTTAACTAGTTATGAGTTCAATAGACATGAATTGTAGAAAATAGGCATCATAGTAGCCAAAATGGGCTTACTTAAGCCATTTTGGTTGAAATTGCGTCCCAAAACCTCTTACTTGCTCTTTTCTTGTAATCTCAAGCATTAGTCACCTATAACTAAGTGATAATGACATTTTTTAACTAGTTATGAGTTCAATAGACATGAATTGTAGAAAATAGGCATCCTAGTAGCCAAAATGGTCTTACTTGAGCCATTTTGGTTGAAATTGCGTCCCAAAACCTCTTAATTGCTCTTTTCTTGTAATCTCAAGCATTAGTCACCTATAACTAAGTGATAATGACATGTTTTAACTAGTTATGAGTTCAATAGACAAGAATTGTAGAAAATAGGCATCATAGTAGCCAAAATGGCCTTACTTGAGCCATTTTGGTTGAAATTGCGTCCCAAAACCTCTTACTTGCTCTTTTCTTGTAATATCAAGAATTATTCACCTATAAATAAGTGATGATGACATGTTTTAACTAGTTATGAGTTCAATAGACATGAATTGTAGAAAATAGGCATCATAGTAGCCAAAATGGCCTTACTTGAGCCATTTTGGTTGAAATTGCGTCCCAAAACCTCTTACTTGCTCTTTTCTTGTAATCTCAAGTATTATTCACCTATAAATAAGTGATAATAACATGTTTTAACTAGTTATGAGTTCAATAGACAAGAATTGTAGAAAATAGGCATCATAGTAGCAATTGCCATTGTATTTGGCAACGATTAACCGTTGCCAACTCAAGCAATTGCCAACGGTTAACCGTTGCCAATTATTTTTAAAAACAAAAAAAATGGCGCCATTGTATTTGGCAACGATTAACCGTTGCCAATTGCTTGCAATTGCCAACGGTTAACCGTTGCCAATTATTTTTAAAAACAAAAAAAAAGGCGTCATTGTATTTGGCAATGGTTAACCGTTGCCAATTGCTTGAGTTGGCAACGGTTTTGAACCGTTGCCAATTATTTTTGGATTTGGCAACCCTCAAATACGCAACGGTTCAAAACCGTTGCCTTTGGGGGGGGGGGGTTTGAACCATTGCCAATTTGCTCTTTTCGTGTGGTGTTTATGTATAACTTTAAATGTTACCTTCTGTATTGCAGAGCACATTGCTTGATCTTGGTCTGTGAAGATTGAGATTGGGCATTTCCTTCCCATTGACTTTTTGAATGTCCTAAGAAGCCATACAAATGATTCAATTTTCTCATCTCCAATAAAAGCACACCCAAACATGCAATTTTTCCAATGGTTATTGATTCCAACAATAGGAGCACATATCAAATTGTATCTATTTGTCCTGTATGTAGTGTTAAACCCTACAACATCTCCATAAATACTATAATCTTCTCTCATCATTGAGTCTCCCCAAAATAGTGCTCTTAACTTGCCTTCTTTATTCAATCTAAATCTAAGGAAAAATTCAAGATCATTATCAAGTTCCTGGTACATTATTTCAGAGACTGCTTGTGTTTCAGGGTTTTCTGATGTCCTGCGGGAGAGTTACAATTCCGAGACTGGAACCGGACGCCTGTACCTGCAAAACAAACGGATGCTCCGGATGATTGGAGATCCGCCTCCGACGGTCAAGTTAGTACTTGATTAAGGAGTAATTAATGCGGAAATTAAAGTGATTGGGTCTCTCTAGGTGAGAGTGTTTAATGTGTGTAACCTGCGTAATCTCCCTTAATGAGGATTAAGGGGGATATTTATAACCTCAGGAAACGTGCCAATCCTAGGTTTAGGTTAACCTTGGGCTGATTGGGCTTCCCTCGGAAGTTGGGCCTAGGTGGCCGACTTCTCCATTAGGCATGGAGTATGCCACGTGTCATGACATAATAGGTCCAGGGTGGACGAATAAGCGTGTGCCACGTGGCAAGCCCTGAGAGGTCCAACTAGGGACACTTGGCAGGACCTGATTGGCCCACGTGGCGCATTCCGATTGGTGGGAGAAAAATCCCCTAATAATTTTCCCCTCACAGGTGGCACGTGACTGGTCACGTGTTACCTGTGACAGGTGTCGCCCTGTAACAGGCGACAGCCTGCTACAGGTGTCACTCGGCGAAAGGCCGAGAGATTCTCCCGCCCAAATTTTGAATTCCGGAAGTGACCCTTCGCCTTCTCACTTCGCCTATATAAGGGAGTGTTGCCTTCGGTCATTTTCACACTTGAGAACTTTGTGAGAGAACATTCGGACCCCTGAACTTGCTCTGACATTTTGGACCCTTTCTGCCTACCGTCTGCTCTAACAAGCCGACTGCAAAGGATTTTCAGAACTTCATCAATCGTCACTCGTTCAGGTAACCGTCGGTTCTCTTACTCTAATTTTCTCTTTACTTTATTCTTTTTTGAAATGGCACCACGGAAGCACACGACACGACCTAGGTTAGCGATCAGCCGGTCACCGGGGACGGCTGAATCTAGGACTAGGAGTGCCGCCTGCCCTTTTCTGGACCCATCTTTGCCCTTTATACAAATTCTGACTGTATCTGTGTCTATGTAGAACATGATGGCCAGAACAAAAAAGACAGCTAGGATCTCGAACTCAGACGGCTCCTCCCACCGGGTGCCGATTAGTGAAACATCTGACCAGGCGCCAGATGTGGAAGTGAAACAAAGCGGCTTGAAAGCCGGCAGTTCTGAGGGAGGAGTCAAAGTGACCCCTTCCCATTTTACAGTTGACAATTCTACATTCTCTCCTGCTCCTTTTAAAGGAGAGGAGGCGGGCCCCTCTGGGAGAGGGGAGGAGTCGTCCTCTTCGGACTCGTCAGAGGACGAATCCGAGTCTAGCTCTTCTGGCCATGCTTCTCTGGACACAGAAGAGAAAAACAGTCGCCTACAAGAGGCGAGGCTTTCTCACGCAGTTGAGAAGGGGGACAATTGGGCGGAGCCATCCGCCTTTCACCGAGAGCAAAATACCCCCTACTACTGCACGGTACCTCGAGGCCGGATCACGGCCATGCAAGAAAAAGTGGGGAGCTTTATCGCAAACCACACAATGGGCCCCGGCTTTTTAGTGTTCGTGCCGGATCCAGAAGACACAGTCGTCTGGCCGGCTGGTACTAGTTATGATGGCGCCTGCTTTGGCTGCTACGAGGCGGCCATCAAGGCTGGGCTGCGCTTCCCACTACATCCGGCTGTTCAGCGGATCTTGGATGGGTATTAGTTGGGGTTATGGCAGTTAGCCCTGAACTCCTGGGTCAACGTACTCGGCTATGTGGCCGGGTGCGAACTGCACGGGGTGGAGCCGAACTTCGAGGCTTTTGCCCACATGAACTACCTCAGCCGGACCCCTAAGGCAGGCGGTACCGGCTGGTATCAATTGACGAGCCACAGGGGCTACCTCATGACAAGAGGTAAAGCAAACAAATGGAAGGACTGGCGGAGCACCTTCCTTATCATTGAGAGTTCAGACACAGAGCTGAACAAGCGCTTCAACAGGTGGAACAGGAATCCGCCCCTTCTTGCAGGCGGCCGCAGCATGCCGCCTGTTCCCCCCAAGGCTAAGAAAGAGATCCTAGATAAAGGACTCTTCAAAGTAGAGTCGAAGGTGAACTCTACTTCAGGGGTACGAGAGCAAGTACCCCTGCACTGCGTCCCGAGCTTCAAATGGCTCTACGACGAGTACTTTTTGGCCGCCTGTGGCCTCAGCAGTCGGTGCTCAAGAGGTAGCCGGCCTGTCGAATACTCTGTTGTTCCATGCATTTCTGTTATGACTTTTATTAACTTTGCTATTTGTTTTTGCAGCGGACGCCATGAGCAAAATTACCGCCTCCAAGACTGCGGCGGCCATGTTGCGGGCCTCCATCATGCAACAGTCTTCAACCGACTCCCCCAACAAGGGGGCACCCTTGGTGGGCTTCGAATCTTTCACTCTCTTTTTGGAGTTGTGTTTATGCATATACTGACTTTTTTCTTCTTTTTTAGACGGGCGCTCCAAGAGCTTCTTCTTCCCAACAGCCGGACTCCAAGGCCCGGAGGACGACTGTTGCGAGCTCTCCTGGTTCTGCCAGGAAACATGCGGCGGCTGAGAAACAGCCGACCACTCCTTCCAAAACTCCAATTGGGCCGCCTAGAAGTATGAAGTTGTCCTTGTAAATTTTAGACTTGCTCCCTTCTTTACTAGGTCTAATCCGTTTGTCTATGCTTAATGCAGCCGGCCCTCAGGAGCCTGACTTGGTCGAGGTGGCCAAGTCTATGATCAAGGTCGTTCCTCCAGCTGAAAGAGAGGCGGTCAGGGGTGTCGGCACCCTTGACCTAGACGGGATTGCAGGAGTCCTTGCTGAGGTATACTTAACATATTTTTGAGTATTTGAATTCCAGGACGCCTCTCTTTTTTTTTTTTTCTCGAACTATTTTTTTTTTTGGAAACTGACGCCTGTTCCCCTTTTTACTTAGGCCCTGCTCCGAGTAAACGGCCTCCGTAAGCCGCTTGACAGGAAGAACAAAGAGGTAAAGGCTGCAAAAGCTATGGCCGCCTCTGACTGTGATAAGGCAATGTTTCAAATTGCCCAAAATGAGGTTCTGACAATTGATATTCTTTATTATCAGGCGCAGGCTACCGCCGCTATCCGGGCTCAGTTAGAGGCGGCCCAGAAGAGGAATAGCGAGCTGGAGGCGACCATCAACAATCTCAAGGCCGAGCTAATACCTCTTCGCCAAAAGATGTCCTCATACGACACCTTGGAGAAATCCTTGGCGGCTGTTAAGGAACGCCTGGTGACCCAGGAGAAGAGTCTTACTCAGGAGCTCTCGGAAAAGGCCGAGCAAGAAAAGAAAGAGCTGGTCCGGGAGATGATGGAAGACTCTGCTCAAATTCAGCGCATGACTTGGGGCCGCCTCTTCCCCAATGCCGACTTTGCCTCCTGGGAAAAAACGTACCGCCAGTGTTCTGATAGATATAATCAAGAGATCCTGGCGGCTGCTGAGGAAGAGGCGTTGGAGGAGGAGGAGGAGCCGGTAGTGGCGCTTGTGCCGCTTGGGTGTAATGCATCGAAGAAGGATGCAGCTGAAGCCGAGTCCAGCAAAAAGAGTGCTGACCAGGCGGCAGCTGCTAATATTGAAGATCTGCCCCCTTCTTAAGCTTTATGTCTTCTTTCCACGGCCTGCGTGCCGTTTGTTTGTATTTACCCGGCCAGGGGGCCGGGGCTCTGAATATTTGGCCGGTCTTTAATGACCGGCTTCCTTTTAATGAATATTTTTGTTTTGCTTCAAATTTGTTTAAGTATTGAATATTCTGATATCCAATTGCACACTATACCGGCTGTTTTACATGGCCGATAGTTGCAGACAGGTACGGATAGTTAGTCACGCCTCTTATGCCCCTGGACGACTGGTTGTCTGTTTCCAGGCTAGGCGATCAGTCGGCCATTTATCCAATCGGTATTCGACCCATTTTAAAGACTGGATCCCCTTTAGACAGGCAGTCCTGTCATTTGTAAAATTAACCAAGTAGGAAAGTGGTTTCCTACCTGTCATGTTTTTAGGCTAGAGACTTTAGGCAATCTAGGCCGACTGTTCCCCGCCACATTTAATCTAGTGTGAACAGGTGTTGTATGAATACCTTTTTAGTTTCATACTAAATTTTTAAGGAGTGACCAAGTAAACATGATTGTTACCTAATCGCCGAGTGACTGAGTAGTAGAGGTTTCAAGCAGTGGGTACCGGTTGCTCCCCTTTATTCGCCAATGTTTGTTGGCTATTAACTCATAAGATACCGACTGTTCTTATCCCAAGTAGTCAAGTCGGTTGGTTGACACGGATGGTTACTGCGAACACTTGTTTGACCTGATTAGTCAGTTAAGTGAGAGGTATCCTTGTCCGGGAAACAGCTACGTGGTTGTCTTGTTTAGCCAGTCGTATAGGTGTCGTGTAATGATTTTATAGAACAATGTTCCACCCAAAAGGGAGCTGCTCTCTGCGACGAATTTCATCCGGATGGATGCCGTCGGACGCCTGCTATAACGTTGGGACAGGTCGAATTGAATTTTTATATTTTGATCAGTTGGCTTGACGCCTGGTCTGATCATTTTAGCCATGAGCCTTTGATAGTTCTGGGTGAATTGTATTATGGGAGAGTAGCCGGTTGAGTGAAACAAGCGGCGTGCCCCTCTTAAGTAAGAATAAAAATTAAACATGGAGAGTAGCCGACTGTTTGTCAGTAGGCATGTCCCTCTTAGGTAAAAATGAAAACTAAATATGGAGAGTAGCCGACTGTTTGTTAGTAGGCGTGCCCCTCTTAGTACAAAATTGAATGAAACAACAAACTTTATTAAGTAGCCCTTGACTACATCATTCAAAAGAAATATTTCTTAAGATTATCTACATTCCAAGTTCGAGGCAACGGTTGGCCGTCTGGTGTTTCCAGACGGTAGGTACCGTCCCTGACTTCTTCACAGATTCAGTAGGGTCCTTCCCAGTTGGGAGTTAGTTTGCCAGACTCATTAGCCCCACCAACTGCTTCCATTTTTCTAAGTACAAAGTCCCCCACTTTGAGTGGACGCCTGTGTACTTTTTTGTTGTATGATCTAGTCATTCTAAGGCGGTAAATTTCATGGCGCAAGACAGCATTGCCCCTCCTTTCAGGGAGTGAGTCTAATGTCAGGCGCATGGCTTCCCAGTTTGCCTCTTCGTCATATAGCATTACTCGAAGAGTCGGCTCGTAGTGTTCTATTGGAAGAACAGCTTCCGCACCATAAGTTAGGAGGAATGGAGTTTCTCCAGTCGCCCCTTTTTCAGTCGTCCTAATGGCCCAGAGAACATGTGGTAATTCATCCGCCCATAGGCCGCCTGCTCGTTCAATCTTTTTCTTGAGACCGTCTGAGATGATTTTATTAAAGGCTTCTACCTGGCCGTTTGCTTGTGGACGGCCGACAGATGCAAAGTAGTGTGCAATTCCTTGGTCACCCAACCAGCTTTTGAAAACAGGCGTCTCAAATTGGGGACCATTATCAAAAACCATAGACATGGGAACCCCGAACCGAGTGATGACATTTTTCCAAATGAATGAAATAACATCCTTCGTCTTGATTCCCTTTACAGCCTCCGCCTCTACCCATTTAGTGAAGTAGTCGACTGCAACAAGTATGTACCTCCTTCCGCCTGTAGCAGGCGTATATGGACCCAGAATATCCATGCCCCACTTAGCAAACGGTAGTGGGCTGTGAATGGTAGTGAGGTCAGTAGCCGGACGGTGAATTAGCTTGCCAAACCTTTGGCACTTGTCACATTTTTTCACCATCTCCATTGCATCTGCTTCTAAAGTAGGCCAAAAGTAGCCCTGCCGCCTTGCCCGTTGAGCAAGCGTCCTACCGCCTATATGGGAAGCACAGTAACCAGAGTGAAGATCGTCTAGTATCTCTCGCCCCTTTTCTGGAGTAACACACTTCAAGAAGGGTTGAAGGTACCCCCTTTTGTGAAGTTCTCCCTTTATCATTTCAAAACTGGTTGCTCATTTTTTCAGTGCTGCCGCCTGTTGATAATCATCCGGCAGGGTACCGTTTGTCAGATATGCCCTGATTGGATCCATCTAGGTTGAGCTTCTATCTAGGATTCTAATAGGGTCTTCCTTGATGCTTCTCTTCTCCATTACTTCCCAAAAAACAGTTCGAGGAGTATCACAAGAAGCGGATGATTCTAATTTTGAAAGTGCATCCGCCTGGTTGTTTTCTGATCTCGGCACTTGAGTCAGACGAAAATCTTCAAGGGATCCGACCGCCTGTCGTACCGCCTGTAAATACTTGATCATGGCCAGATGGGTTGCTTCGTATTCGCCATTATACTGACTCACTATCAATTGTGAATCGGAACAGGCGTCTATCTTTCGTGCCCCTGCCGCCTTGCACATGCGGATTCTAGCTAGTAAAGCTTCATATTCTGCCTCATTGTTTGAGGCCTGAAAACTGAAACGTAGAGCATACTCGTACCTGTCGCCCTCTGGCAACTGACATATGACGCCTGCTCCACAACCATTTGATGTAGAGCTTCCATCCACATATACCTTCCAGACTTGGTCTGGATCTCGAGAATCAGGGGGACGAGTCATCTCAACAATAAAGTCAGCAAAGGCTTGCCCCTTCACTGCTTTTCTACGCTCGAAAGTAACTTCGAGGCTCTGTATTTCTATGGCCCATTTGATCATTCGGCCTGACGACTCCATGGTGGTCAGTGGCCGCTTGATAGGTTGATCTGTATACACGATGACTGCATGTGCTAAAAAGTAGGGCTTCAATTTTTTAACATCCATGAAGAGTGCAAGACCAAATTTCTCCACTAAGGGATACCTCAACTCGGCATTTTTCAGTACATGACTGACAAAGTAGACCGGGAGCTAACAGCCGTCTCTTTCAGCAAGAAGAACAGCGCTTAACGCATGATCAGAGACGGCCAGGTACATGTAAAGTACTTCTTTGGGTAAAGGGCTGACCAGCCTCGGCAAAGAATGCAAGTGAACTTTCAATTTCTGGAAGGCCGCCTCAGCATCCGGCCCCCATTCAAACCTTGCCTTCTTCTTAATTGCCTGGAAAAAGTATAGGCATTTGTCGCCTGATCGGCTTAGAAATCTTCCCAAGGCCGCCAGACAACCTGTTAACTTCTGAACCTCTCGGATGGTACGAGGCGACTGCATGTCGATGACCGCCTGAACCCTCTCAGGATTCGCCTCTATTCCTCTCTAATTGATAAGGAATCCGAGAAATTTCCCAGACTCAACTCCAAAGACACATTTCTTGGGATTGAGCATGACATGGTGCCGCCTGAGTGTGGCGAAAGTTTCTCGGAGGTCCGACAGATGATCTTTCTGAAGTTTAGACTTGACAATCATATCATCAATATATGCCTCGACATTTCTCCCAATCTGATCAAAGAACACAGTGTTTATCATTCGCTGGAAAGTGGCCGGGGCATTCTTAAGACTAAACGGCATGACCGTATAACAGTATAACCCTTGATCAGTGACGAAGGCCGTCTTCTCCTGATCTTTCTTCCATAAAGGAATTTGATGGAAACTAGAGTAGGCGTCCATAAAGCTCATCAAAGCATGGCCGGCTGTTGAGTCGACCAGGTTATCAATTTTAGGCAGAGGGTAACTGTCTTTGGGGCACGCCTTGTTTAAGTCTGTGTAGTCTACACACATTCGCCAGGTGCCATTCGGCTTTTTAACAAGCACCACATTTGCAAACCCAGTCTGGGAAGTAAGATTGTCGGATGAACCCTACATCAAGTAATTTTTTAACTTCGGCGGCTGCCGCCTAACTTCTTTCTTCGCCATGGTTCCGCTTCTTTTGCCTTACCGGCTTCTTTTTCGGATCCACGGCCAGTTTATGTACCGCCAGATCAGGACTGATGCCTGGCATTTCATGGACTTCGAATGCAAAGATGTCCTTGTATTCTTTCAATAGTTTGTGAAAGTCGTCACCCAGGACCCTTAGAGCAGTCGTCCCAACTTTGACTGCTCTGTCAGGACGCGAGTCATCTAAGATCAGGTCCGTATGCTCACCAGCTGGCTGAGGGCGGAATTCATCCGACCGCTCCTCTGCCAATGATTGCTATTTTCTGTCTTTTCTTGCGGCCCCCGTCTGGGATGCCTTTCTCTTCTTGCCGCCTGCTTCTTGAGCAGGCGCACTCTCCTTGACATTGTCAAGGTCTCTTTTTCCACCACTCGACCCAGCGGTCATAACGGTGGGCTTGACATCCGAGAGATAGCACTCTCAGGCCATCCTCTGATCTCCCCTTAGGGACCCGACTGTTCCATTATCCCTCTCAAACTTGAGCAACATAAGAGATGGGATTATAACAACCTTGGAATTATTCAGGGTTGGTCGTCCCAGAATCATGTTGTAGGCCGAGAGTTCTTCTACTACCAGGAACCGGACTACCATGTGTCGTCCTTCCCCTTTTTCACCCAGGCGGATGGGTAAATCCACTCGTCCCACTGGGTGGACGACTCCTCCTCCAAACCCTACTAAAGGGTGGGATGCCGGATGTATGCAATCAGTCTGATATTTTAGTTTCGACAGACATTAGCTACTGATGAGATCTGAGGAGCTTCCGGTATCTATGAGGATTCGGCCAACTCTCTGGTTGGCCACTTTACATTCAATAACGTTAGGGTCGTCATGCGGCCCTCTTACCCCTCCTAGATCTTCTTCAGTGATGACAATCTCAGGAAATGAATATTTGGAGGGCCGTTCTTGGTGAACGGAATTTACATCTAGCCGTCTGATATTGTCTTTGTTGCCCCTAATAGTGGGGCCGCCTCCTGAGAAGCCGCCTGCAATGGTGTAGACGACAGCATCATCTGTATCGGAGCTGTCGGCCTGTTGATTCTTTTTGGTCGACTGCTTTTTCGAGGAAGTGTTCCCCGTAGATTTCTTGACATAAGTGTCAAGATCACCTTGCTCAGCCAGACGGTCCAGATACCGCATGAGACTGATGCATTCATTGGTGTGATGACCAACATCTTCATGATAATCACAGAATTTTTCTTGGTTCCGATTGTTTGCAGAACCCTTCATGGGGACCGGCTTCTCAATTGAGATCCGTCCCTTGATTTCCTTTAGGATAAATTGGCTATCCTTGTTAAACGCATACTTTGGGGAGTATGGTTTGTATTCTTTTTTCTTCTTCTGGGCCGGCTGTTTAGAGGAATCAGTTGCCCAGACCTCTTTTCTCTTCTCGTCTTTGTTTGACGACTGTTTCTGTCGTCCTTCTCTTTTGTCGGACCTTTTCCCGTCTGACTGTTTTACCGTACTACAAAGATCAGTCGCCTGTATATAGGCTTCCGCTTCAATCAAGGCCTCTTGAAGAGTCGCCACCCTCTTTCGGACCAAATCAAATTTGAAGGTCGACCCGTCTTTGAGACCTCTGAAAAAGTCAGTGTAGGCTACTTCATCCGGTAACCCTTGAATCTGTATTCTCATCAGGTTAAACCGCCTGATGTAAGAACGAAGCCCCTCCTTCTCGCCCTGCTGAATCGTTCCTAAATCAAGGGTCGTCTTCTTCGCAGGGATGTTCATGGCGAAGTTGGAGGTGAATAAGTAAGCAAGCGTCCTGAAGTTATTTACACAACCAGTCGGCAGGTTGCCGAACCATTGTTGTGCGATTCCTTTGAGAGTCGCTAGGAAACACTTGCACCAAGTGGGATCATCCAACCCTTGAAAGGTACATCAGGTTGGTGAATGCCATCAGATGGTCTTCTGGGTTAGTAGTGCCGTCATAGGCGCCTAATAATACATTTTTCACTTTGGCCGGCTGAGCGGCTTCAATAATTTCCTTGGAGAAGGCCGACGGCTGTTCGCCCAGTCTAAGCAACCGTAGCTGCCAGTCTATAGGTTGGACATTTTTTGCTGCATGTCCACCAAACGGAGGTGGCTGCAAAAAATACTGTTGTTGCGGTACAAACGGTAAGTTTGGTACCGCCTAGTCGCTATGAAAGCCGGACTGACGGGAGGTGCCGCCTGACTGACTCTCATGATACGACTGAGTATGCCTCATCGAGGTATTGCGCAGACTGTCTTGGAAGTTTGAAGTAGAGGCCGACTCTGACAATCGGTCACTCTTCTTCTGCTCTAGCAGTAGCCGAGCATCTGTGTATGTTTTCCTCGACCCGTCCGCCTGAATATGACGAACAGGTTTCCTCTTTCCTGGAGTAGGAAAATGGTATTTTGTGAAATTAAGGGCAGGTGGTTCCCACTTCCTAGATTTAGGATGAGGGGTCGCCTCTCGCCCTTGAACTGGCTTCCTCTTCCGTGAAGTGGAGGGTTTCTTAGCCGACTGCTCCTTGTCCAGAGCAGGCGGCTTCTTGTTGATCAACTCTTGAATTTCTCCCTTGAAGTCCCTCATGAAGGTTATGAGTTCGTTCCTTGTGATGGGAGCAGACCCATCAGTCGGCTGCTGCCGAACAGGCGGTGCGCCTGCTGGCTCACTTCCAGTTTGAAGATGTTCCCGTTCCCTCCTTTTGGTATGACGGGTACGTCGGGCCCTTAGGGTCCCGTCTGAAGCTGTGTGAGCTTCAACTTCAAATTCATTCTCAGTATCGTGGTCCGACTGAACTAAAGGTTCGTCCAGGGGACGTCTCTCTTCAGGAGCCGGTACAAACGTGGATGCCATCTCAAAAGTACTCTCCCCACAGACGGCGCCAAAATGTTTCGGGGTTTTCTGATGTCCTGCGGGAGAGTTACAATTCCGAGACTAGAACCGGACGCCTGTACCTGCAAAACAAACGGATGCTCCGGATGATTGGAGATCCGCCTCCGACGGTCAAGTTAGTACTTGATTAAGGAGTAATTAATGCGGAAATTAAAGTGATTAGGTCTCTCTAGGTGAGAGTGTTTAATGTGTGTAACCTGCGTAATCTCCCTTAATGAGGATTAAGGGGGGTATTTATAACCTCGGGAAACGTGCCAATCCTAGGTTTAGGTTAACCTTGGGCTGATTGGGCTTCCCTCGGAAGTTGGGCCTAGGTGGCCGACTTCTCCATTAGGCATGGAGTATGCCACGTGTCATGACATAATAGGTCCAGGGTGGACGAATAAGCGTGTGCCACGTGGCAAGCCCTGAGAGGTCCAACTAGGGACACTTGGCAGGACCTGATTGGCCCACGTGGCGCATTCCGATTGGTGGGAGAAAAATCCCCTAATAATTTTCCCCTCACAGGTGGCACGTGACTGGTCACGTGTTACCTGTGACAGGTGTCGCCCTGTAACAGGCGACAGCCTGCTACAGGTGTCACTCGGCGAAAGGCCGAGAGATTCTCCCGCCCAAATTTTGAATTCCGGAAGTGACCCTTCGCCTTCTCACTTCGCCTATATAAGGGAGTGTTGCCTTCGGTCATTTTCACACTTGAGAACTTTGTGAGAGAACATTCGGACCCCTGAACTTGCTCTGACATTTTGGACCCTTTCTGCCTACCGTCTGCTCTAACAAGCCGACTGCAAAGGATTTTCAGAACTTCATCAATCGTCACTCGTTCAGGTAACCGTCGGTTCTCTTACTCTAATTTTCTCTTTACTTTATTCTTTTTTGAAATGGCACCACGGAAGCACACGACACGACCTAGGTTAGCGATCAGCCGGTCACCGGGGACGGCTGAATCTAGGACTAGGAGTGCCGCCTGCCCTTTTCTGGACCCATCTTTGCCCTTTATACAAATTCTGACTGTATCTGTGTCTATGTAGAACATGATGGCCAGAACAAAAAAGACAGCTAGGATCTCGAACTCAGACGGCTCCTCCCACCGGGTGCCGATTAGTGAAACATCTGACCAGGCGCCAGATGTGGAAGTGAAACAAAGCGGCTTGAAAGCCGGCAGTTCTGAGGGAGGAGTCAAAGTGACCCCTTCCCATTTTACAGTTGACAATTCTACATTCTCTCCTGCTCCTTTTAAAGGAGAGGAGGCGGGCCCCTCTGGGAGAGGGGAGGAGTCGTCCTCTTCGGACTCGTCAGAGGACGAATCCGAGTCTAGCTCTTCTGGCCATGCTTCTCTGGACACAGAAGAGAAAAACAGTCGCCTACAAGAGGCGAGGCTTTCTCACGCAGTTGAGAAGGGGGACAATTGGGCGGAGCCATCCGCCTTTCACCGAGAGCAAAATACCCCCTACTACTGCACGGTACCTCGAGGCCGGATCACGGCCATGCAAGAAAAAGTGGGGAGCTTTATCGCAAACCACACAATGGGCCCCGGCTTTTTAGTGTTCGTGCCGGATCCAGAAGACACAGTCGTCTGGCCGGCTGGTACTAGTTATGATGGCGCCTGCTTTGGCTGCTACGAGGCGGCCATCAAGGCTGGGCTGCGCTTCCCACTACATCCGGCTGTTCAGCGGATCTTGGATGGGTATTAGTTGGGGTTATGGCAGTTAGCCCTGAACTCCTGGGTCAACGTACTCGGCTATGTGGCCGGGTGCGAACTGCACGGGGTGGAGCCGAACTTCGAGGCTTTTGCCCACATGAACTACCTCAGCCGGACCCCTAAGGCAGGCGGTACCGGCTGGTATCAATTGACGAGCCACAGGGGCTACCTCATGACAAGAGGTAAAGCAAACAAATGGAAGGACTGGCGGAGCACCTTCCTTATCATTGAGAGTTCAGACACAGAGCTGAACAAGCGCTTCAACAGGTGGAACAGGAATCCGCCCCTTCTTGCAGGCGGCCGCAGCATGCCGCCTGTTCCCCCCAAGGCTAAGAAAGAGATCCTAGATAAAGGACTCTTCAAAGTAGAGTCGAAGGTGAACTCTACTTCAGGGGTACGAGAGCAAGTACCCCTGCACTGCGTCCCGAGCTTCAAATGGCTCTACGACGAGTACTTTTTGGCCGCCTGTGGCCTCAGCAGTCGGTGCTCAAGAGGTAGCCGGCCTGTCGAATACTCTGTTGTTCCATGCATTTCTGTTATGACTTTTATTAACTTTGCTATTTGTTTTTGCAGCGGACGCCATGAGCAAAATTACCGCCTCCAAGACTGCGGCGGCCATGTTGCGGGCCTCCATCATGCAACAGTCTTCAACCGACTCCCCCAACAAGGGGGCACCCTTGGTGGGCTTCGAATCTTTCACTCTCTTTTTGGAGTTGTGTTTATGCATATACTGACTTTTTTCTTCTTTTTTAGACGGGCGCTCCAAGAGCTTCTTCTTCCCAACAGCCGGACTCCAAGGCCCGGAGGACGACTGTTGCGAGCTCTCCTGGTTCTGCCAGGAAACATGCGGCGGCTGAGAAACAGCCGACCACTCCTTCCAAAACTCCAATTGGGCCGCCTAGAAGTATGAAGTTGTCCTTGTAAATTTTAGACTTGCTCCCTTCTTTACTAGGTCTAATCCGTTTGTCTATGCTTAATGCAGCCGGCCCTCAGGAGCCTGACTTGGTCGAGGTGGCCAAGTCTATGATCAAGGTCGTTCCTCCAGCTGAAAGAGAGGCGGTCAGGGGTGTCGGCACCCTTGACCTAGACGGGATTGCAGGAGTCCTTGCTGAGGTATACTTAACATATTTTTGAGTATTTGAATTCCAGGACGCCTCTCTTTTTTTTTTTTTTCTCGAACTATTTTTTTTTTTGGAAACTGACGCCTGTTCCCCTTTTTACTTAGGCCCTGCTCCGAGTAAACGGCCTCCGTAAGCCGCTTGACAGGAAGAACAAAGAGGTAAAGGCTGCAAAAGCTATGGCCGCCTCTGACTGTGATAAGGCAATGTTTCAAATTGCCCAAAATGAGGTTCTGACAATTGATATTCTTTATTATCAGGCGCAGGCTACCGCCGCTATCCGGGCTCAGTTAGAGGCGGCCCAGAAGAGGAATAGCGAGCTGGAGGCGACCATCAACAATCTCAAGGCCGAGCTAATACCTCTTCGCCAAAAGATGTCCTCATACGACACCTTGGAGAAATCCTTGGCGGCTGTTAAGGAACGCCTGGTGACCCAGGAGAAGAGTCTTACTCAGGAGCTCTCGGAAAAGGCCGAGCAAGAAAAGAAAGAGCTGGTCCGGGAGATGATGGAAGACTCTGCTCAAATTCAGCGCATGACTTGGGGCCGCCTCTTCCCCAATGCCGACTTTGCCTCCTGGGAAAAAACGTACCGCCAGTGTTCTGATAGATATAATCAAGAGATCCTGGCGGCTGCTGAGGAAGAGGCGTTGGAGGAGGAGGAGGAGCCGGTAGTGGCGCTTGTGCCGCTTGGGTGTAATGCATCGAAGAAGGATGCAGCTGAAGCCGAGTCCAGCAAAAAGAGTGCTGACCAGGCGGCAGCTGCTAATATTGAAGATCTGCCCCCTTCTTAAGCTTTATGTCTTCTTTCCACGGCCTGCGTGCCGTTTGTTTGTATTTACCCGGCCAGGGGGCCGGGGCTCTGAATATTTGGCCGGTCTTTAATGACCGGCTTCCTTTTAATGAATATTTTTGTTTTGCTTCAAATTTGTTTAAGTATTGAATATTCTGATATCCAATTGCACACTATACCGGCTGTTTTACATGGCCGATAGTTGCAGACAGGTACGGATAGTTAGTCACGCCTCTTATGCCCCTGGACGACTGGTTGTCTGTTTCCAGGCTAGGCGATCAGTCGGCCATTTATCCAATCGGTATTCGACCCATTTTAAAGACTGGATCCCCTTTAGACAGGCAGTCCTGTCATTTGTAAAATTAACCAAGTAGGAAAGTGGTTTCCTACCTGTCATGTTTTTAGGCTAGAGACTTTAGGCAATCTAGGCCGACTGTTCCCCGCCACATTTAATCTAGTGTGAACAGGTGTTGTATGAATACCTTTTTAGTTTCATACTAAATTTTTAAGGAGTGACCAAGTAAACATGATTGTTACCTAATCGCCGAGTGACTGAGTAGTAGAGGTTTCAAGCAGTGGGTACCGGTTGCTCCCCTTTATTCGCCAATGTTTGTTGGCTATTAACTCATAAGATACCGACTGTTCTTATCCCAAGTAGTCAAGTCGGTTGGTTGACACGGATGGTTACTGCGAACACTTGTTTGACCTGATTAGTCAGTTAAGTGAGAGGTATCCTTGTCCGGGAAACAGCTACGTGGTTGTCTTGTTTAGCCAGTCGTATAGGTGTCGTGTAATGATTTTATAGAACAATGTTCCACCCAAAAGGGAGCTGCTCTCTGCGACGAATTTCATCCGGATGGATGCCGTCGGACGCCTGCTATAACGTTGGGACAGGTCGAATTGAATTTTTATATTTTGATCAGTTGGCTTGACGCCTGGTCTGATCATTTTAGCCATGAGCCTTTGATAGTTCTGGGTGAATTGTATTATGGGAGAGTAGCCGGTTGAGTGAAACAAGCGGCGTGCCCCTCTTAAGTAAGAATAAAAATTAAACATGGAGAGTAGCCGACTGTTTGTCAGTAGGCATGTCCCTCTTAGGTAAAAATGAAAACTAAATATGGAGAGTAGCCGACTGTTTGTTAGTAGGCGTGCCCCTCTTAGTACAAAATTGAATGAAACAACAAACTTTATTAAGTAGCCCTTGACTACATCATTCAAAAGAAATATTTCTTAAGATTATCTACATTCCAAGTTCGAGGCAACGGTTGGCCGTCTGGTGTTTCCAGACGGTAGGTACCGTCCCTGACTTCTTCACAGATTCAGTAGGGTCCTTCCCAGTTGGGAGTTAGTTTGCCAGACTCATTAGCCCCACCAACTGCTTCCATTTTTCTAAGTACAAAGTCCCCCACTTTGAGTGGACGCCTGTGTACTTTTTTGTTGTATGATCTAGTCATTCTAAGGCGGTAAATTTCATGGCGCAAGACAGCATTGCCCCTCCTTTCAGGGAGTGAGTCTAATGTCAGGCGCATGGCTTCCCAGTTTGCCTCTTCGTCATATAGCATTACTCGAAGAGTCGGCTCGTAGTGTTCTATTGGAAGAACAGCTTCCGCACCATAAGTTAGGAGGAATGGAGTTTCTCCAGTCGCCCCTTTTTCAGTCGTCCTAATGGCCCAGAGAACATGTGGTAATTCATCCGCCCATAGGCCGCCTGCTCGTTCAATCTTTTTCTTGAGACCGTCTGAGATGATTTTATTAAAGGCTTCTACCTGGCCGTTTGCTTGTGGACGGCCGACAGATGCAAAGTAGTGTGCAATTCCTTGGTCACCCAACCAGCTTTTGAAAACAGGCGTCTCAAATTGGGGACCATTATCAAAAACCATAGACATGGGAACCCCGAACCGAGTGATGACATTTTTCCAAATGAATGAAATAACATCCTTCGTCTTGATTCCCTTTACAGCCTCCGCCTCTACCCATTTAGTGAAGTAGTCGACTGCAACAAGTATGTACCTCCTTCCGCCTGTAGCAGGCGTATATGGACCCAGAATATCCATGCCCCACTTAGCAAACGGTAGTGGGCTGTGAATGGTAGTGAGGTCAGTAGCCGGACGGTGAATTAGCTTGCCAAACCTTTGGCACTTGTCACATTTTTTCACCATCTCCATTGCATCTGCTTCTAAAGTAGGCCAAAAGTAGCCCTGCCGCCTTGCCCGTTGAGCAAGCGTCCTACCGCCTATATGGGAAGCACAGTAACCAGAGTGAAGATCGTCTAGTATCTCTCGCCCCTTTTCTGGAGTAACACACTTCAAGAAGGGTTGAAGGTACCCCCTTTTGTGAAGTTCTCCCTTTATCATTTCAAAACTGGTTGCTCATTTTTTCAGTGCTGCCGCCTGTTGATAATCATCCGGCAGGGTACCGTTTGTCAGATATGCCCTGATTGGATCCATCTAGGTTGAGCTTCTATCTAGGATTCTAATAGGGTCTTCCTTGATGCTTCTCTTCTCCATTACTTCCCAAAAAACAGTTCGAGGAGTATCACAAGAAGCGGATGATTCTAATTTTGAAAGTGCATCCGCCTGGTTGTTTTCTGATCTCGGCACTTGAGTCAGACGAAAATCTTCAAGGGATCCGACCGCCTGTCGTACCGCCTGTAAATACTTGATCATGGCCAGATGGGTTGCTTCGTATTCGCCATTATACTGACTCACTATCAATTGTGAATCGGAACAGGCGTCTATCTTTCGTGCCCCTGCCGCCTTGCACATGCGGATTCTAGCTAGTAAAGCTTCATATTCTGCCTCATTGTTTGAGGCCTGAAAACTGAAACGTAGAGCATACTCGTACCTGTCGCCCTCTGGCAACTGACATATGACGCCTGCTCCACAACCATTTGATGTAGAGCTTCCATCCACATATACCTTCCAGACTTGGTCTGGATCTCGAGAATCAGGGGGACGAGTCATCTCAACAATAAAGTCAGCAAAGGCTTGCCCCTTCACTGCTTTTCTACGCTCGAAAGTAACTTCGAGGCTCTGTATTTCTATGGCCCATTTGATCATTCGGCCTGACGACTCCATGGTGGTCAGTGGCCGCTTGATAGGTTGATCTGTATACACGATGACTGCATGTGCTAAAAAGTAGGGCTTCAATTTTTTAACATCCATGAAGAGTGCAAGACCAAATTTCTCCACTAAGGGATACCTCAACTCGGCATTTTTCAGTACATGACTGACAAAGTAGACCGGGAGCTAACAGCCGTCTCTTTCAGCAAGAAGAACAGCGCTTAACGCATGATCAGAGACGGCCAGGTACATGTAAAGTACTTCTTTGGGTAAAGGGCTGACCAGCCTCGGCAAAGAATGCAAGTGAACTTTCAATTTCTGGAAGGCCGCCTCAGCATCCGGCCCCCATTCAAACCTTGCCTTCTTCTTAATTGCCTGGAAAAAGTATAGGCATTTGTCGCCTGATCGGCTTAGAAATCTTCCCAAGGCCGCCAGACAACCTGTTAACTTCTGAACCTCTCGGATGGTACGAGGCGACTGCATGTCGATGACCGCCTGAACCCTCTCAGGATTCGCCTCTATTCCTCTCTAATTGATAAGGAATCCGAGAAATTTCCCAGACTCAACTCCAAAGACACATTTCTTGGGATTGAGCATGACATGGTGCCGCCTGAGTGTGGCGAAAGTTTCTCGGAGGTCCGACAGATGATCTTTCTGAAGTTTAGACTTGACAATCATATCATCAATATATGCCTCGACATTTCTCCCAATCTGATCAAAGAACACAGTGTTTATCATTCGCTGGAAAGTGGCCGGGGCATTCTTAAGACTAAACGGCATGACCGTATAACAGTATAACCCTTGATCAGTGACGAAGGCCGTCTTCTCCTGATCTTTCTTCCATAAAGGAATTTGATGGAAACTAGAGTAGGCGTCCATAAAGCTCATCAAAGCATGGCCGGCTGTTGAGTCGACCAGGTTATCAATTTTAGGCAGAGGGTAACTGTCTTTGGGGCACGCCTTGTTTAAGTCTGTGTAGTCTACACACATTCGCCAGGTGCCATTCGGCTTTTTAACAAGCACCACATTTGCAAACCCAGTCTGGGAAGTAAGATTGCCGGATGAACCCTACATCAAGTAATTTTTTAACTTCGGCGGCTGCCGCCTAACTTCTTTCTTCGCCATGGTTCCGCTTCTTTTGCCTTACCGGCTTCTTTTTCGGATCCACGGCCAGTTTATGTACCGCCAGATCAGGACTGATGCCTGGCATTTCATGGACTTCGAATGCAAAGATGTCCTTGTATTCTTTCAATAGTTTGTGAAAGTCGTCACCCAGGACCCTTAGAGCAGTCGTCCCAACTTTGACTGCTCTGTCAGGACGCGAGTCATCTAAGATCAGGTCCGTATGCTCACCAGCTGGCTGAGGGCGGAATTCATCCGACCGCTCCTCTGCCAATGATTGCTATTTTCTGTCTTTTCTTGCGGCCCCCGTCTGGGATGCCTTTCTCTTCTTGCCGCCTGCTTCTTGAGCAGGCGCACTCTCCTTGACATTGTCAAGGTCTCTTTTTCCACCACTCGACCCAGCGGTCATAACGGTGGGCTTGACATCCGAGAGATAGCACTCTCAGGCCATCCTCTGATCTCCCCTTAGGGACCCGACTGTTCCATTATCCCTCTCAAACTTGAGCAACATAAGAGATGGGATTATAACAACCTTGGAATTATTCAGGGTTGGTCGTCCCAGAATCATGTTGTAGGCCGAGAGTTCTTCTACTACCAGGAACCGGACTACCATGTGTCGTCCTTCCCCTTTTTCACCCAGGCGGATGGGTAAATCCACTCGTCCCACTGGGTGGACGACTCCTCCTCCAAACCCTACTAAAGGGTGGGATGCCGGATGTATGCAATCAGTCTGATATTTTAGTTTCGACAGACATTAGCTACTGATGAGATCTGAGGAGCTTCCGGTATCTATGAGGATTCGGCCAACTCTCTGGTTGGCCACTTTACATTCAATAACGTTAGGGTCGTCATGCGGCCCTCTTACCCCTCCTAGATCTTCTTCAGTGATGACAATCTCAGGAAATGAATATTTGGAGGGCCGTTCTTGGTGAACGGAATTTACATCTAGCCGTCTGATATTGTCTTTGTTGCCCCTAATAGTGGGGCCGCCTCCTGAGAAGCCGCCTGCAATGGTGTAGACGACAGCATCATCTGTATCGGAGCTGTCGGCCTGTTGATTCTTTTTGGTCGACTGCTTTTTCGAGGAAGTGTTCCCCGTAGATTTCTTGACATAAGTGTCAAGATCACCTTGCTCAGCCAGACGGTCCAGATACCGCATGAGACTGATGCATTCATTGGTGTGATGACCAACATCTTCATGATAATCACAGAATTTTTCTTGGTTCCGATTGTTTGCAGAACCCTTCATGGGGACCGGCTTCTCAATTGAGATCCGTCCCTTGATTTCCTTTAGGATAAATTGGCTATCCTTGTTAAACGCATACTTTGGGGAGTATGGTTTGTATTCTTTTTTCTTCTTCTGGGCCGGCTGTTTAGAGGAATCAGTTGCCCAGACCTCTTTTCTCTTCTCGTCTTTGTTTGACGACTGTTTCTGTCGTCCTTCTCTTTTGTCGGACCTTTTCCCGTCTGACTGTTTTACCGTACTACAAAGATCAGTCGCCTGTATATAGGCTTCCGCTTCAATCAAGGCCTCTTGAAGAGTCGCCACCCTCTTTCGGACCAAATCAAATTTGAAGGTCGACCCGTCTTTGAGACCTCTGAAAAAGTCAGTGTAGGCTACTTCATCCGGTAACCCTTGAATCTGTATTCTCATCAGGTTAAACCGCCTGATGTAAGAACGAAGCCCCTCCTTCTCGCCCTGCTGAATCGTTCCTAAATCAAGGGTCGTCTTCTTCGCAGGGATGTTCATGGCGAAGTTGGAGGTGAATAAGTAAGCAAGCGTCCTGAAGTTATTTACACAACCAGTCGGCAGGTTGCCGAACCATTGTTGTGCGATTCCTTTGAGAGTCGCTAGGAAACACTTGCACCAAGTGGGATCATCCAACCCTTGAAAGGTACATCAGGTTGGTGAATGCCATCAGATGGTCTTCTGGGTTAGTAGTGCCGTCATAGGCGCCTAATAATACATTTTTCACTTTGGCCGGCTGAGCGGCTTCAATAATTTCCTTGGAGAAGGCCGACGGCTGTTCGCCCAGTCTAAGCAACCGTAGCTGCCAGTCTATAGGTTGGACATTTTTTGCTGCATGTCCACCAAACGGAGGTGGCTGCAAAAAATACTGTTGTTGCGGTACAAACGGTAAGTTTGGTACCGCCTAGTCGCTATGAAAGCCGGACTGACGGGAGGTGCCGCCTGACTGACTCTCATGATACGACTGAGTATGCCTCATCGAGGTATTGCGCAGACTGTCTTGGAAGTTTGAAGTAGAGGCCGACTCTGACAATCGGTCACTCTTCTTCTGCTCTAGCAGTAGCCGAGCATCTGTGTATGTTTTCCTCGACCCGTCCGCCTGAATATGACGAACAGGTTTCCTCTTTCCTGGAGTAGGAAAATGGTATTTTGTGAAATTAAGGGCAGGTGGTTCCCACTTCCTAGATTTAGGATGAGGGGTCGCCTCTCGCCCTTGAACTGGCTTCCTCTTCCGTGAAGTGGAGGGTTTCTTAGCCGACTGCTCCTTGTCCAGAGCAGGCGGCTTCTTGTTGATCAACTCTTGAATTTCTCCCTTGAAGTCCCTCATGAAGGTTATGAGTTCGTTCCTTGTGATGGGAGCAGACCCATCAGTCGGCTGCTGCCGAACAGGCGGTGCGCCTGCTGGCTCACTTCCAGTTTGAAGATGTTCCCGTTCCCTCCTTTTGGTATGACGGGTACGTCGGGCCCTTAGGGTCCCGTCTGAAGCTGTGTGAGCTTCAACTTCAAATTCATTCTCAGTATCGTGGTCCGACTGAACTAAAGGTTCGTCCAGGGGACGTCTCTCTTCAGGAGCCGGTACAAACGTGGATGCCATCTCAAAAGTACTCTCCCCACAGACGGCGCCAAAATGTTTCGGGGTTTTCTGATGTCCTGCGGGAGAGTTACAATTCCGAGACTAGAACCGGACGCCTGTACCTGCAAAACAAACGGATGCTCCGGATGATTGGAGATCCGCCTCCGACGGTCAAGTTAGTACTTGATTAAGGAGTAATTAATGCGGAAATTAAAGTGATTAGGTCTCTCTAGGTGAGAGTGTTTAATGTGTGTAACCTGCGTAATCTCCCTTAATGAGGATTAAGGGGGGTATTTATAACCTCGGGAAACGTGCCAATCCTAGGTTTAGGTTAACCTTGGGCTGATTGGGCTTCCCTCGGAAGTTGGGCCTAGGTGGCCGACTTCTCCATTAGGCATGGAGTATGCCACGTGTCATGACATAATAGGTCCAGGGTGGACGAATAAGCGTGTGCCACGTGGCAAGCCCTGAGAGGTCCAACTGGGGGACACTTGGCAGGACCTGATTGGCCCACGTGGCGCATTCCGATTGGTGGGAGCAAAATCCCCTAATCAGCTTGTGCATCACCACCTTCAATATTTTTCATTTTCAACCTTGTCCAATAATTCAGATGGTCTTTCTTTGTGTGTCCCAAGTTTTCTTTACCTCCAGCTTCATTGCACATAGCTCGATATGAGTCCATAGCTGAAAGTCCTGACTTTTGCAAGTTTTCTATTACTTGTCCCTTTTCTTCCGTCATCTCTCTTTCAGATCGATGAAGATAGTGCCATTGTTTTCTTGTGAGTTCATGATTATGTACCAAAACATGTTGTACTACTTCAAACAATCCATCCTCATTCATCTTGACTCTTATACAAGCTCTACAATCTGTTCTTGTGATAGGAACTTGCCTAGGTTTTCTTTTCTTTTTCTTTTCTGCATTCTCCACAATTGCTTCTATTTTTTTCTTTTTTCTTTCCCCAGTGTTTGTTTTACCTTGTGCAGAACAAACATAGTATTTCTCCACAATAACTTTTCTAGTTTTATCCCTAGTCCTACCTGTATGTTTCCTTACTGAAAATCCTACAATTGATGCATGTTTTTTGTAAATCTCATGCATTTCTTCTAAGGTTTTTGTTCTGATGCCTAATAATGTTCTCCCAACATCAATATTGGTTTCAATGACTGCAATATAAACAGTATAGTAGATTTAAGTTTTATGAAAAAAGTGTAACTATAATTCAGTAATAAAGTAACTTTTATTCCATATCAGGTAACTTTGACAATGTTATCACTAATTTCACTATTTTATTAAATTATATAATATAACTTCTAGGCCATATTATGTAACTTTAACAATAATAACTATAACTTTTATGCCATAAACAAAACAACACTTATATTTCTTAAAGTTACACTTTGTTTCTTAAAGTTACACTTCTATTTCTTTCAGTTACACTATAAATTAAACAAGTATGCAATTTCAATTTTACTTGTACTTTTCAATATTAAACAGAAACTTCAATTTAAACAATTCTGCAACTGTTCAAAAGCTTAATGTTACCTTCAGAAGTTGAATCTTCATCCTCTAAGATTTGCTCTTCATCCACCGAGATTTGCACTTCATCAGCTGAGATTTGTTCTTCATCGAGAATAACTCTACTCTCATATCACTAGGCGAAAAACCCCAATCCCCACCGGTTCAAACCACACATTCCCCATCGGTTTTGACCCGTTCTTGATATGGGGGGTGCTAAATCCCCAAAGATTTCCCACCGGTTCAAAACCGGTTGCAAAAACCACTTTTCCCACCGGTTTTGGAGTGAACCGGTGGCAAAAACATGTGATTTATCTTATAGCTGGAGGACTTTTCCCACCGGTTTTCAAGTGAACCGGTGGCAAAACTATAACATTTCCCACCGGTTTTCACACTGACCCGGTGGCAAAAGTGCCCCAAAAAATTAAATTTTTTTTTTTTCATTTTTTTCACTTAAATTGTACCAAATACTTATATATAATCATAATATACATAAAACACATATATATGCCTCAATAACTTGTAATATTACACTTTAAAAAACTAAAAAAAAAAAAAAAGTTTCCAATAGCTATATGCTGCCTGTTTTGCAATTCTGGCTGGTGCATTTTGCTCCTTGTTGTTGGTGCTGCCTACTGTTGAGTGAAGAAAATTTCAGAAACAAGTTAATTGAGATTTCAAATGAATAAGAATCAGAAATTCTATAAATATGAAATCTAGGGAAGAAAAAATGCCCAATTCATACTGTATATTAATGGAAGATAACCCTGACAGGATCAACATGGCACCAGAACAATGCAAGGAAGACAAGTTTATCCATTTAATTATATCAGGATTTGCAAACTAAAAGCTGCTGAGTTATATCAGGATTTGCTACTCAATCATTTAAATTTGGCATTTGTTTCACTTGCAATAAAGGTCAATGCATCATAAAGTTGTAATTTCTATTTAGCTACTAAAGAATAACCATTGAGATGCATCTATGAGTAAATATGCCTACCATCATGGTGAACTGGACATAAACAAAAAATTATATAACTCAAGAGCCAATAAGAAAGCTAAGAAGAATTACCGTCAAGGAAATTCCTCATCCCAAAGAAGAAACTAGAATCTGCCTTTCTACACAGTTTATTAGCAAGTCACAATTGTGTTAGTAAACAACTTTAAACAAAGCAGGCAGATAATGTGTTCTTCCAGCCCATTGCTTTCATATACATTCAGTACAGTTAGGTGTACGAGTGTGTCAAACTCGAGTAGGCAGTTCCCAAGGTAGATGACGACCCAAGACCATGAAAATAGATTCCTCTAATTCATGCTTGAATCTACTTATAATTCCAGCATGGGATGCCACAGAATTCTACTCCGTGACAATAAATGGGACGCCCAATAACCTGGTAACAACAAAATGATGTAAGATGCCAGAATGTGCATCATATCATGCTATAAATTAAATTTCTGTTAAAAAACCGCCACTACTATTGCTTAAAGGTGATCTAAGCTATTAAACTATAAGAGGAGATCAGCAGAAGGCAAAAACAGATCAAATAAAAACCAAAGCAATAATTTTGATCACCTTCTCCACTTCCTAGGCTAGGCAAGGTGTGTCTTCGATGAACCATTTTAAATATTATGATTTCTCACAAAGCTTGACATGTGAAAGCATATATAATTACACATCAATATTGGAGCGCACACAAGAGGCTCATACGTATTTTCAAGGAGGGAAAATAAAAACTTAATTATCATCCATGGCCCAAGCTACCCCGGTTTATGTTAAATGACCAATTTGAATATAATGATCCCTTTTAATACTGTATATGTGAAGCCCAAATTATTTTTAAATAGCATTAATAAACATGATGGTTCAGTTGTTCCTACACATGCACCAACCTAGAAAATAGGCATGCACACATCACAGACCAGAAAATAGCCCGCATTCTACTCCTTTCTTCACCCTCTTAAAAGGTGTGCTTGTGTTTCTGATGGGGGCATTTCAAGTACACAACGTTATTTCATCCACAATGCCATAAGAAAATTGCTAATTGTCCAGTTAAAGCTTAAATATGGTGTGACATTTATAAATGCAACTTAAGATAATAGCTGTAGGCAATGGTGTACAGATGTGCACACAAATATACTACAGTAAATGCCCTTAAAAATGATAATCAGTTACCAGCCACCGCCACCATGTCGGGAGAAAAAATCATTATCCCAGAGACTCGATCCCATCTTCAAGTCTTCTATTATCTGAAAAATGAGGAGCATAAGCTTTGAAAGGAAGCTACTGGACAATAAAACATGACAATTTATACTAATAATCATCAACCCAGAGACTCGATCCTCAGTCCTACTGATAAGCACAACAAAAGAGAAACAAGTTTATGACCACACTGCTACAATGCTCATTACGGCTCTATATATGAGATACAAAAAAAATAAAAATTGATAACAAAAGTTATTTCATAGCTTGAAATTCACATGATCCTTACCTGTAAGTTCGTTGAGGGAGGGTTTAAAAGATCAGGGATTTGTTCATTGTAGATCTCCAAGAATGAGCATTTACATGTAAAACGGTACTTTTCTTCTCTCCGAGCCTATTTTTCCTGTGATATACAATATTATTGTTAACGAGTTCATCACATTCCACCAAAAGTAAAGAAACAAGATCACAAATGAATTTGAAGTACTATATACTATAATCAGATTTCATGTTCTTGCTTATCTAGCAACTACATGGACTAATAGAGTAATGTCACTAATCTATATAAACTATAAAGAGTGAAGCAAGCATATATAGGCATATAGTTGTACACTTACCCTATGTCTGAGAAAGAATTAAACAACAATTTTTTAAAAATGCTGTAAGTAATCTATAATTTATAATAGATACATATAACTTTTGACTTGATCTAATTCAAAATCAGTGCTAAATAGTCATAGCCATTGCAACTCAAACAGACGAATCTATAATGGAAGAGATTTAAGTAATAAATATTCAAACCACAATTTTCTCACAATATCTTTTTCAGAAGAAAATACCTTTTGGATCCTGGAAACACTAGGCAAAAAAAACGAATTCCCCACCGGTTCAAACCCCCCTTTTCCCACCGGTTTTGAACCGGGTTGTATTGTTACATCTGCCCCCTCCCTGAACTTTCCCCCACCCTGCACTTTTTAATTGATTTGGTATTTTTTCCACAGTTGTAAACTTGTAATCTATTTAATTCCAATCCTTACAACAGAAGCTAAAACCAATATCTAAACATTTAGCAGTAGTAAAACAAAAAAATTCATTATTTGTAATAATTTACGGAGTACATCTTTAGGTTTCATAGTTGTATTTCAAAAAATAATAATAATAACAAATAACTTATATAAGTTAAAGCTATAACATTTCATACATTATCCTCGTATGCAATCACTAATATATTTGAACACAGGTAAATACTCAAAAATGCTGAGAAACAGATGACCAGATGTATGGACCAGTCAAGACTATTAAGAGAGAGGGAGAGAAAATGCCCAAGCTCAAAAGATCAACCAAAATAGCTTTTATAGGAAAAGAAAGCACAGTAAGGATATGCAAGCAAACCTGGCCTCTTGGGTGCCTTTTCTTGTTAGCCCAAGTATGATGGGGTTGATAAGCACCCATAGGAATTTCTGTGTCTTTAGTACCGGCTTAGGATCGTTGGTTAATGTTAGCAGATCCCATTAAAACATACTCATCATAAATCTGCGGTACTTGTATGAATCTGAAATCTGATAGAAACATGTTGTCAGGGAACACATATTCAGCTTCATTTAATTTAAAAAACTATCAGTATATCATCTATCTAATGATCAACTTAAAAATTGAAACAAAAACATACGGAAGTCCTAACAATATCAAGCATAACAAAGAGCAAAAAAGCAGATTGATTACTAAATTAAGCATCACCAAATTAAAGTTTACTAAATCGAACACAAAAATCTAGCAGTGTAATAATCTCACCCATAAACTGCAATACAAACCCAAAAATCTCAAAAAAAAACACGAAAAGCTATAAATCCGACAATTCAATAACACAACATCGCTAGCAGATAAAATTTCATTACTGTTCAACCAAAAACAGAGAGATCTTCAAAACTTAAAACTTAAAACTCAAAAAAGCACATATTTTTAGGGTTATTTGATTCAATTATCAAATTATGCTCGAAAAATAACATATGTTAAGGGATGTTTGATTCAATTATCAAATTAGGGTCAAAAATTCTGAGGGAAATTGGATTCAAACATCAAAAATAGTTGAGATTTCGAACCCTAAACTTACCGCATTAACGATTAAAATGAATCAATGTGGTAAGTTGAGGAAGTCAATGTTTGTAATTTATGAAACAATGGAAAAGGTCAGGAAATACCCACTTCAATCATGAATCCTGAAAGAGGAAGTATAACTAACAGTAATAGAGGGTTTGACCTCAACCCAACCCAACTGTTACAACATAATCCACCCAAAATCTCAAAGCAAACCACAAAGAACAGAAAACCCTAAATCAACGACTAACCCTAGATTGCGAAGCTATTCAATAAACTAGGAAGACCACGAAATATTTCTTACCTCGAAGTTGCTACAATGGAGTTGGAAAGCTCGGAATGCGCTTCAATGGAGGTCACAAAGCTCGACAGTATGCGCTTCAATGGAGGAGATAGCTATATATGGAGAGAAATAGAGGAGTTGCGCGACAATGGAGGTGAGAAAGCCCAGGGAATGCGCTTCAATGAGGACAACCTATGCGTGAAGGAGATGGTGAGGGCAGGCGAGAACGAGAGAAGAAGATTAATTGAAGGGGAAGCAGGGGAACGAAATTGTTCGGGCTGAAGGAATTGAAGAAGATGAGTATTTCACGGTTTTTTTTTTAATATGCGTACTTTCCCCACCGGTTTGGGTTGAACCGGTGGCATATCCATTTACGCTTTTTTTTTTTAAAACAACACATTTAGCAACGGTTCAAACCGGTTCGAAAACATACATTTGCCACCGGTTTCAAAGAAACCGGTGGGAAAAGTAAATATCCGAATCCCGCCCAAATCTTTTCCCACCGGTTCTTAAAAACCGGTGGGAAAAGGGGGGTGCCTTTTTCAATTTTTCTACTAGTGTATGAATCTGAATTGATCGTAATTCATTCAATCACCAGTTTACCTATTTTTGGTAAATTTGTACAAATTTATATACAAAATTACGTACCTGAATTGAGGTTTTGATGCATTGCATTGTCATTGATTTCGCAATTTAGGTCAATATTATTGCCACATTGCCTGCAATTTAGGGTTTGTTGCATAGAATCGTTGTTTAAATCAACATCAATTGCAGAATCAACTTCAATTTCTTTTGAAGTTTGCGGATCGTTTGAAATTGCAGCTTGAATTTGTTTTTGAGATTGTAATAATTTGTGAATTAGGGAATCCATCGATGTTTTACAGAGAATTTGCAGCGAATTTGACAGAAAAAGAGTGGCTGCGAATTTGAGAGAAGAAGAAGACGAAGTTGAGAGAAGAAGTGCGACTGCTATTTATACTGTAATGGCACGTGCGAATTAGGCGTTACAGTAAGCTTACTGTAAGCCGGTTGCACGCAAGAATTTTTGTTTATTATGAATTCAGTTTCATACACAACGGAAATCAAAACTTTATCTGCCAAAATCCACCATTGGTTATCTCATCGGCATCATTTTTCCATTTTTAAAAAATTGTATTATAATAATGCTACTACGAGAGAGTGTTTTATTCACTTAATTTTTATGTATCTAAATTTATTAGACCTTATTAAACTTATTTTATTAGTTGTAATTTGTACTTGAGTAACCTTTATCATAACTTATTTTTCGAAAGCTGAACTTATCTTAATTTATTACACCTAAAATAAATAAAAATAAGGTGAACAAAAGAGGCCTAAAATCAATCTAATACTATTTAATTATGTAATTAGAAGCTCTAACGTATACTTTATCTATATGTATGGAAATTAATTCCAAATCTCACATCTAAACCACTTGTAAATAATGGTAGAAGCCGTAAAATTATGCATCATTGGAGATAGAACTGTTATACAATACATTAGTAAACACATCAATCCAAAATGCACGTACTATATGTTGAACTATGTAAAAAAAATATATAGAGAGAATGAAACAATAATAATTCTCTATTGATCTCATCTTATTAACATGCAATACATTACATAATTTACGGAGGAGGAAAATAACCTCCTAAATCTATAATATAAGACGATAATATCATGATCACAGAGAAAATACAAGTTGATATCCTATATTACAAAACTTGTTAATATAAAGGCTAATTTTGTAGATTTAGCACCCACATCAAGGGTAATTTTGTAAATTTAGCAACCACACCTTCTTTCTCTCCCCTCTATCACCACTGTACAACCTGCCACACCACCTGCCGCTTCACCAGTTGACCACTGACGACCTTTAGCTTCACTAGTTGACCCAGCCGACCACCGCACGACCTTTAGCTTCACCAGTCAACCACCGCACATTCTCTAGCACCACCAGCTGACCAAGCACCACCATTTGACCGCCGTAACATCACAAATACGGGCGAATCCCTTTCCCTAAGGGGTTTGTATAGGCCCAATTTTCATAATTTGCTACTAGGGTGTCTATTGTTTGGTCGGCCAGTGTCTTTTGATCCGCAAAGGTGGTCGATCTTGAGCATAGCCGTGGGAATGAGGGATAGAGAAGGAAGTAGTGACCATGGAAATGGAGGAGAGAGAAGGAAAATTTGGCCATATGAGGGGAGGAGAAAGAAAAATGGTAATATAAACATGCTTTTGTTGATATTAACTTGGTTGTCCTCATGATCACATGATCAAAATAAATACTTAAATAATCTATCCACTAACAGCAAAACAACTCTTCATAACTACCTAAGGCCTACTAATATATATGTTGACTCCTATATTAGGCACGAAACAAGCCAAGTACAAGCCGCTACTTTAGGAACCTAATTGACTACTTCGAAGGAAAAAAAAACTCACACTACATTAGTAGTCGTCGAAGTTGTCCCTATACCATTCTTCCCTCCATCCATTAATAACCTTGGCAATGAACTCTTCAGCTCTCCTCTCTAAGTCGAAATCATACTCTTCCTCTTCATTTTTGTTCCATCCTATCTCACCATAGCTCCCATTGTCATCGCCATCATCCTCGTCGTAACTTTCGGAACCATGACCAATATCGTCATCATCAGCATCAGAGCTAAACGAATAATATCCGTCACTATCTTCATCGTATGTTCCGATATTAATAATGTACTCAGCATCAGTACCGATACCGTTAGCATTCTTGGAAACCGACGCCATATCACCATGGTTGTTGTCGGAGCTGTATTTCTTGAATAGAAAAATAGAAACAAGTATAAAGTTGAAGAGGAAGTGAATGTAGAAAAGATTTTTAGTAGAAAAGAGAACAATTTGACGTATGGTTGGAGAAAAAAGAGCAGCTACAATGAAGAAAGTTGTAGATAAGAGGAGACAGAAATTTGCAGATAAGAGGAGACAGAAATTTGCAGGGATTGATATTCTTACGCTAATTTTCATATTGTATTACGAATGTCTTTTTTCTCTCTCTCTTTTTTTTTTTTTTTTTTTTTTTTTTTTTATGGGGACGCACCTGTCTTTTTTTCGAATTGATAATCTATTTGATTTCTGTGGGTATTTATAGCAAGCTTAAGTACGTATATAATTACGTAAATTCCTTCAACAAAAGGATACTGTAATTTTTTATTTCTTAAAACGTTTATCCAACTTATTTGGAACAATCCCCAAACCCCCCACCCCCCACACCCCCCCCCCCCCCCCAACCCCGCCCAACCAAAAAAAAGAAAAAAAAACCTTATTTGGAAGAAGAAGCTTCAACTATCTATTATTAATATTATAATTATTATATTATGAATATTGATGAGATGGAAACGCGGGATTACCGTGGATCAACTATCAACTATTAATATTATAATTATTATATTATGAATATTGATGAGATGGAAACGTGGGATTACCATGGATGTAGGGATGTCAATAGGGCGGGGCGGGGCGGATGTTGGCCTTCTCATCCTCATCCCCATTCCTGCGACGGGTCTAAAATTCATCCCCATCCCCGCCCCGACGGGTACAATTCCAAAACCATCTCCGCCCCAACCCCCACTTGGATATCCACCCCCACCAAATCCCCACCTATCCTCGCCTAATCCCCGCCTCCAACATACATAATCATTCATAATTAATTAAGATTGCAAAAAGAAAAAAATTATTGTTAATATTACGTATTTTTTTTTGTTTATAATATAAGTGTACAAAGTTTTATATTTACTATTTTATTTTACATAATTTTTTTAATAAAATAGTATAAAAGTATATAATTTTATTTTTAAAAATATATGGATGTGGGGATGGGGCGAGTACGAAGTGGGGCGGTTGGAGATGGGACGGGTACGAAGTGGGGCGGGTGAGGCAGGGCGGGGATGGGGCGGGTACAACCTAAAATCCACCCCCGCCCCATCACCCATGGCGGGTATGGTTTTTATCCCCATCACCCGCCAAACCAAGACCCATCCCCGCCCCAACGGGGCGGGGATGGGGCGGGTCTCCTATTTGACCCGCCCCACTGACATCCCTACATGGATGTAAAAAATATTAACACCGTAAGAAGTAACCATTTAGTAAAAAATATTAACATGTAAAAAAATGAATATTCAGTAATAAAAAATGAATATTCAGCAATAAAATATGAACATTTAGTTTTGAAAAGTGAACATGTTAAAAAAATGATTATTTACTATTTTAAAAATGAACATGATCATCATATAATCATAATATTGGTGGACCACGACCTTAAAAATGAACATTTAGTAAAAAAAAAAATTATGAACGTGTAAAAAAAAAATATCTATTAAATATTACTAAAATAAAACGTTGCTGATGTCATCATTATCCACATGTCACTCTCTTAATAAAAAATTTCCCGCCTAAATTCAAGGATAATGTCATTTTTTTTTTGTATTTATGTGCTAAAAGATGTTATATATTTAGATAACATTCCTAATATTAAAAGATAATATTTTATATTTAATTAATTTAAAATTAAAATCTCATTCGCCAATTTTGTTCATGTGGCATTTAAATATTTAACTCAAAAAGAAATTAATAATCTTTCTTAAAGAAATTAATAATCTCTTATTTAATTGGCTACAACTAAAATTTACAATCCTACATGGGGCTCTTTACATGGCATTTAGATTATTTAATTAAAAAAAATTAATAATATCTTATTTAATTGGCTATAACTAAAATTTACAATCCTACATGGCGCGCTAAGAAAATTAAATCCTATGTGGCTCTCTAAAAACTTGGGAAAAAACTCCCCTTTATATATACTAGTATACAAAATAAACAAGTAAAAAATGAACACGTCAAAAAAAAATTATGAATATTTAGTATGTTAAAGATGAACATGATTTTCATATATTCATATAGGTTATTCATTGTATATAATTATTTAACGAAAAATAAAATAAAATAGATTGTTAAAATATATTTATTCTTTATGTACTAAATATTCATTTTTAGTGTACTTAATGTTCAATTTGTACAAAATGTTCAATTTTAAAGTATTACGTGTTTACTTTTTTTCTTTTTTACAGAAATTATACACATACAAGTTCGATTGTAATTATTCCAACTCTAAAAAATTGAATATACACCTTAAATCTAATGTTGGTTCATCATTGAAAAAGTAATTATCAATCTATGTTTGATTAAAAATAAAAAAATAAAAAAATAATAAATAATAAATAAAAAAAATAAGAAGAGGAGAGAGAAATAAAATAAAACTCACCTCCTTCTCCATACTCAGAGGACCATTTTACTATATGACGAATTTGGATGAAGATCATTGTAATTATATCATCAGCTATTGCAGATATTTTAATCAAGAACATTCTTTCTCAACATTCGTGGGTTGAATGTGTGATGAATCAATTGAATTGATGATTTTGATTATTTGTTAATTCAATTGCTGAATTCATGTTTAATTTGTAATCGATATTGCAATGATGAAGGACTGATGAATTTGTTTGATTATTATAAAATGTAATATGAATAAAAATATGAGGAAGAAAGTAGAGTATGCGTTCGATTTATTTGTTATCTTATGTGTTTTAAGCTGGACCAGCTATCTTAGTTACACAAGGGTCACACTAATCCATTTTTCAATGAAATTTAAGCCCATTAACTTGTGGTCATTTGATTAATTGAACGACTGTGAATTAATGATTTGTAAACTATTTATAAATGGTAAAATTAATTAAAATTCATTTTCTTATTTTAGGAATTCATTTTAGATTTTTGAAAATTAATTATCCTAATATTTTTTTATTTTTTTTCAAATTAATTTACTGTGTGAAATTCAGTTTTGATTGTTAATAAAATTAAAATGCAGAAAAATAAATTAAGATTTTTATCATGAAATAATTAGGAAATTTTGCAAAATAACACCACAAAATTGTCATGCTTTGGATTATAACACCACAAAAAAACTTTTATTATAACACCACAAAAAAAAAAAAACTCAAAAATTAAATTCACCACCACTTAACTTTGCCATCCAAAAAAACGGTTAAGTGGGCCCTACACTGTACACGTGTCAATAATCTATTGGATTAAAAAAAATAGAAAAAAACCACTCTCACCACCAGCGCCGGTTCCCACTGCCGTCACCCTAACCCGGCTATTGCCGTCACCCCAACCCAACCCCCGTCGTCGTCTCCCCTACCCAAAACCGTCGCCGAACCACCGAAACCCAAGCCAATCCAACCCAACCGACAACAAAATCACCTCCATCACCGTCGCGGAATTCCTCTCCCCTACCCAAAACCATCGCCGAACCGCGGAAACCCAAACCCAGAAACCGCCCCACTCCTCTCACCCTCACCTGAACCCAAACTCGTACTCAGAAAGCAAATCGGGGCTGAGGTTGGGGTACAATTGGGCTGGTTTCGTCAGTTGAGGATGGTTGGCTGGGATGGGGTGACGGCGGTAGGGGCTGGACCCACCGGCGCCGATGCGGCTGGGTTAAGATTTTAGGGTTTTTTTTTTTTTTAAATCCAATAAATAATTAACACGTGTACAGTGTGGGGGCCTACTAACGATTTTTTGGATGATCCAATTTTTGGGTTTTTTGGTGGTGTTATAATTTAATTTTTTTTTTTTTTTTTTTTTTTTTGTGTGGTGTTATTTTGCAAAAAAAAATCCAAGTAATTATATTGAATTTTAATTAATATTAACATTTAAAAATCTTAACTGTTTATTTATGGTTGTGAGAGTGAGGGATAGCTCAAGTGGGTAAAGCTTCTTTTCCGATTTTAGGTGATCTTGGGGTCGATTTTCGTCACTCGTCCTTGTGGTTCTCTAAACACCAAAAAAAAATTTATGGTTATCATTTTTCAAACGAACCATGAAATCATCCTCTACTTTTTTTTTCTTTTTTTTTTTACAAGGAGAACTACAAACAAAGAAACTAAATGACAAAAACTAAATAGACCAACATTGGATTTGGCGTTTTCTAGCCTTGACCACCAACTAGTGAGCAGGAGCAACCCAACTCTGAGGGACTTTACAAATGTGACACACAGAAAACCCTGAAAGCACCTATCGAATTTCATGCAGAATCCAAAAACAGGAGACATCATCCAAACATGAACGGCATAAAGAACAAATTAAAGTTGCGCATAATCGGAACAAACCAGAAGCCGTTGATATTTCTTTCGACGAGCAGCTCGAAGACCCCATAAATATGTCTGCAACTCTGGTTGAAGGGCAGAAGTCCTACAAGCCCTCGATCCTCCTCTAAGAACTTAAGATGCCTCAACACTACGAAGAATACAACCAGCCCCAGCACTAAAATCGCCAGAATTCCAAGCCCCATCCAAAAGAAGACAAAAATCAACCCTGGATCAGTAAACACCTTGTAGTAGAAATGCCAGGAGTATAAAGCTGGACAATATGAAACGAAAGACGCTGATGGAAAAACAGACTCACCTTCTTCGACCGAGAGTTCCACTCATCTGCAAGACATAAAATCGAGTTTGCAGAATATGGAGCCCGATTGAAAATGATCTGTTACGAGTTAGCCAAATGGCCCACAACAAACAAAGTAAAGAAAGCATTGCATCCCACTCCTTAGAATTCCTAAATAAGGAAAGCAGGTCCATTAACCAGGAAACAAACGGCTTAACATGCAATTGACTACCAACTAAACCCAAAGGACCCGAAGTAAAAAGCTGAGCAATGAAAGGACAATCTCGAAACAAATGAGTCATCGTCTCAACACCATTTCGACAAAAGACGCATAAAGTAACCGAGAGACTACGCATATGAAGGGTGAAGGAAAGAGGTAAAGCATTATGTAGAAGTTTCCAACAAAACATCTTTAACTTCGGTAGGAAAGGCAGACCCCAAAAACTCTTCCACGATGCACTGGGAACAGACTAATTAGGAATCAAAGCAAAGTAGCTCCGAGCAAGAAGTGCATAAGCTGACTTGGTAGTGAACTTACCATCCCGAGAAAACTTCCAGTAGACAAAATCATCCATCGGACGCAAAGGATGCTCCAACAAGAGAATACGTAAAGTTGTAGGAGTGACAAAAAACCTACAAACTGAGTAAGGGTCCAATGTGTAAGAATGCGGATTGATGACAGAAGAAACATGAGTCGGGACAACTAGCTCAGAAAAAGAATCCTTGAGATGAATAGGACCCCCAGGGACCCAGACATCATCGAGCAACCAAACCTTGGAACCATAACCCACTTTCCAGGACACACCTTGAGCGAGAGTGGTCATGCTAGAAAGCAACCCCCGAGCTCCCCACGATGATCTTGAAATCCTACGAGGGGGAAGAGAGAAAAGGGAAGGATACTTGGCGGAAAGCACTCTGGAGACCAGCAACTGAGGATGTTGATGAATTCGCCAGCACTGATAAGCCAACAAAGAAGAATTACAACATTCCAAACTACGAAGTCCCAAGCCCCTAACCCCTTATGGACATGCAATAAAGTCGTCAAATGCAATGATGGACCTGTCGAATAGGAGGAAGAACGCCACCAGAAACGTGCAAGCATATTGTCAATACGCTGACTTATAAAAGCAGGAATCTTGAAAGTGAAATGAATGGTGTCCTTCGAACAAGTATATTATTCCGATAGACGGCTCAGAACTAATTAGGAACACTAATTATTCAGTGAGGTCAAGTGATCGGAATGCCTAGCTGGAGGTCGCTTTCGATTAGTAATATTAATGTATAATTAATATTATAGCTTGCTCTTGACTGAACCTTTCGAGTCACACCTAATCGTGTAACTGAACCAAGGCGACGAATTTATCCGGATGATTAAATAAATCGATAGAGATTTTACGAACTCAAACGTCGGATTCCGAGCTTAGAGCGTCGAACCCGTACGTTGCAAGTCGAGACGACTCTAGGAGTCGACAAGAAGAGAAAATAATCAAATGACATATCGCGCTAAAAATAGCACGAGGCCTAGTCATGCCTCGTATCGAAGGAAAAAGACTAGGACCGCAAGCACTAGGCCATCGTGCCATAGTAGCCATCGCAAGGCCCAATTAGGCTGACCTTGCTTGCGGGCTGGCTGGGGTGGCCTAATGGCCTACGCACCATGGAAACCCTAGCTGGGCTTACCTAGCAAGACTAGTAAGCAACTGGCGCTTGCGTGCTACTGCTGGGCCTACGCTGTTGTTGCTTCTGGTATGCGCGTGGGCATGTGGCTAGTGCGTGGGCTTGCGGCAAAGGCTAGTAGGCCTAGCCTTGTGGCGCAAGGCTCCCAGAAAGGCTTGCCTTGCTGCCCTTTTTCTGACCGGGATAGTTGGGACAGCCCCTTGCCTTATTCTCCAAGGTCAAGGTGGTCCTCCCACCTACTTTCTCTTGTGTGTTGACACTTGTCATTTGATTATTGCTCATGTTTTTAATTTAATTTAGAATTAAATTAATTCATGGATTTATACATTTCACTAATTCTCCCACATGGAAAAATGATGGGAAATCTTGGGAATAATCCCCTATAAATACTAATCATTGGGTATTGGGAATTTCACTTGAGTTAGTGAACTCTTAGGGATCTCCAAAAGCGAGAAAACCTTAGTTCGTAAACCCTAAGTAATTTTGGTCTAGCCCCGTCTAAACTACGGGGTAGGGGCCGGTTCGGTGATCGAGGGTGTGGGACGTTTGAGGTCTTGCATTTGCGTGGCTTGAAGTTTTCCAAGTCCGAGCTCGATAAGTAAGCAAAGCACGCATCAAGGGTGAGCTTCTTTCTCTCTCTTCTCTTTATGTGTTTTTGTTTTATTTATTCGCATGTTTTTTGTTTATGTTGTAATTATTATGCATGTGATCCGGTTTTCGGGTTTTGTTTCCGCGCGGTGTCAGACACCGCAAAACCCAACAGCGGCATAAGAGCCTCTTGCATTTAATTCTTACAATTAAAAAAATATTAATTAAGGTGATTTAAATGGATTTAAATTTCTAATTTAGCATCCTAATTAGATAAGGAACTCGTTTTTAATTAGATTAAAATCGTATGTATGCTATTTTTGGCCTACGAACCCCAATTTCAACTCAAAAATAGTGAATTTTGGGTGGAATTGACGTTCTAAATCATTATTTATCCACAAAGTGATTAAAATGACCTTACAAAAGCTAAAATCCACCCAGAAAGTGGTTTTTCGAGGGGTTTTTCGTTTGGAACGAAAAATTTTATATCTTTAAACCTTGATTAATTATGGCATGCAATTGTTGGATTATGTGTTTGATTATACCATTAATCTTCTGCAATTTTACACCTTATTAAGCATGTTTATGAAGTCATATTGGTTACTTAATTTGGTGAGCTCTTAATTTCACATAAACTTCATATTTCACATTCTTGCAAATAAATTGCTTGTAGTGTGAAAGTTTATGGTGAATATGATTTTTGAAGCCCTTAAAATGTTAAAGATTCAAGCTTTAATGGTTTAAATGGTTGAATCTTAACTTACTAAAATCCATAATGAACTAATTTTTGGTTTTTATTCATTTTGGAAGTTGATTAAAATCTTAAATGTTCATACTTGTGCTTGAAATTTTATTGTTCTTTATATTGGAAGGTTACAATATTCAAATGTGCATAAGTAAGTGTTAGATAAATTATTTCATTGGATGATTGATTATTTATTCAACTATTTTTTGTCAAACCTCATTATTAATTTATGTTGGTTAAATTTATTGTGAGAATAGCTCTCAATTTTTGTTGCATCAAGTTGAGCCAAAAATAATTTAAAGAATGGTTCTTGAATTAATTTTGGTTTGTGCACTAAAATTGAATTTTATTTAAGTTGGACTTGTTTAATTTTCAATATTGCTCAATATTAGTTCTAAAATCAGTGTAGAATTAACTTTACGTCACACAAAAATTTGGAATAAAATCCCGAAGCACAACAAGCACAAAAAATCGAAGCCAATGCTTCGAGCACCTAGGCTTGGCTAGCAGGGCTGCTTACGCAGCCCACATGTTGCTGTCGAGCCAAGGGGTGTGCTTGTGTATGCGTTGTGTGCGAAGGATGCGACAAGGCTTCCTGCAAGCACTACCAAGAAGCGCCCAACACGCGTAGGCTAGGGCTGCTAAGCTGCGCATAGTGCGAGCACATGCAGGAAGGCTACGCACTGGCAGGGTGCGTGTGTGCGTATCATGCTGCGAGGCTGCTGGTGCCAGCAGGCGCGCCATGCGCTGCTAGCTGGGCGTGCCAGCACCATAGGCTGGGGTGCTTAGCAAGCCTAGCCCTTTAGCTTGGATGCTAGGCACTCGGCCATTAAAGGGTTGCTATTTTGCTAAGTTTTGCGGTTTTGTTTTAATTAAAACGAGGCTAGGCCTCGGTTTTTCCTAGCACTTGCAAAATTATTTGACAAAATTTTAGGTTAACCGGCTTAATTAAATTTATTTGGATTAATTTTAATTAAGTTGGATGTGGAATTTAGTGGGAGCTTCATTAATCGTTTGAGCTTCAATTAGTCTTGTTTGTGCTATTATTATTGAGTTAATTCACATAATCGGATAATATCTTTGACTAGTTTTAATTAGGCGCGTTAATCGGATTAACCACCTAAGTTAGTAACTAGTTTGGGCTCGTTTTGTATTGTTGCTTGATTTATTTTGTGAAATGCATGGGCCATTCACTTTAGAAGTGAATGGATGAATGGTATAGATATTCTAATGTAGGTTTTACAATATGGCAACTAGTGGGGCCCGACTAGGATAATAAATACAGACTGCGTTCCGTTTTGTATTTTTGTAGATCTAAATACGGGCTGCGTGCTATTAAGTATTTTAGTACTTAAATTATTTATATTAGTCCTAGCTTTTCTAGTAGTTGCATAATTGGTGATGATGTCTCGAAGACGGCGTTTCTAAGAAGACGAAGCCAAAAAGACGCAATAAGGGTCCTCGAAGATTTGAAGATTCAAGTTTGAAGGGGTCATGCTAGTTGCCAAATGCATCTTTATTTATGCGTTATATATTTTGCTTATACATAATTGCGATGTTAGATACATGTTTAGGATTTTGAATGTTCAATGATTAATTTAGTTCACTTAAATAAACCAACATAGAAACCCTAAGTCCCAAAGAAAATTGAGTTAAAATTGCATTCCAAAATGACACTTACCGAACTAATGAGAATAGTAATGGACTATGCCAAAGCAAGGAATTACTACTTTCCTAGGGACGTAAGGTATACGCGTTAGTTTTGGTTTAACTCAACGATATCAGTAAGGAGTCCTTAGATGTCATGGCAATGGAGATAAACAACAAAAAAACATTAGATGCGACGTTTTATCGAACCAAGAATAGCTTAGAGCTATTAGCAATTGGATTGCTTATCTTAAAAAAAATTAAGTGTTAAGACAAGCCAAATCATGCTTAATCACTTATTGATTTTTGGGATCTTGGAATCGTTTTATTCTCGCATAACTGGAACAAATTTATAAATGTGTGAATAGAACGTTAATAAGGTAATTGAAGTTGCTAGTTTGCACGTATTTCAAAGCTTATTATGTTATCTTGAAAAATGGTTATACTTTTCACTTATATATGTAGAATTCTAAATCAAATTATAATGTTTACAACGATTGGTAAAAGTAAATCTTTTGAGAATGGTTCTCAAGGAAAGAAGAGGCATTTCTAAAATATAACTTCTCATAAATGACTTTTATGGCTTAGTCCGAAAGGACGGTTGGACATCATGTATTCAAAATACTAGGTAGTTTTGATAAACATGAAGTATTGAGTTGAAAACTCAAATTGTCAATAGTTGACAACCAACATATCTTTTCGCTTTACACACTAATGAGTAGGACTCATTGATGTAGTAATTCAAGTACGAATTAAAGAAAAAGATGGAACTTTGTATTACGGCGCATTAGATATTTGATTATGCCTAACAAAGTATAAAAGTCAAAATACTTAAAGAAAAGGTTCTTAAAGTTATGAGATGATGCATGATAAGAAATATAGGAAACAAAGAACAAAGAAAAGGAATTTGAGATTCCAATTCTACCTAAGAGTTCATGTTATCGTAGTTAAACTTAGAACCTTATCTTCATAAGTATTAGATACTGCTGGAGAATTCCACTACCGAAGTGACCTCAAAACAAATAAAGTTAAGCTAAGTTATTGACTTAAGAGCTTGGAATGAAGCAAGTGGTGCTACATCAACTGTAAGGTCATCTCCTTTGTTTAAAGACCTTTTAAAGCAAAGGTTGGAACAAATTTGGTTATTGTGTTCCATAATCAGCGATCATTCTGTTTACACACGGAAAGACTCACATTCAAAGTAAAAGAATAATAGTTGTTGGTTTTATTTAAATGGCTTAATCCCTGAGTCAAGAATTCTTGATTATAAACAAACATTTCCCTAACATAAACTCACAAGGTTCTAGTCATGGACATGATTTATGTTCCGTCTATCTTTAGCAATGTCACATCAACAACAATATACTCAATGCTCTATTAGATAGACTCTTGAAAAATGATCGATCCGGAATCGTTCTAAGGCAAGGAAGTCTTGCTTGTTGAAGCCGACAAAGGAAGGAGCTATTGTTCTTGGTATAGACCATTGACTCCGAAAACTAAAGAGAATTCCATTACTTCAACATTTTCACAAGAATTTGAAAGAATATGGCTATATTCATCAAATATGAGCAAAATGGATCTTGAATAGCTCAAAAATTCAGTGAAGTATAGAATCCACTTGGCAAGATATCAAAAATTCTAGATTAGATTGAGCGATGTTTGCTTGAGCCAAGAGTGATCATCTCAAGGTTATGAAATTGGATTTTCATAATCAACTCCACAAAGAATATAGTATATCTTGACGGAGACCTCGAAGCCATTCGGAAATGACTCGAACAATGATGAATCATATCCCTTTCTATAACGTTCTTAGAGATATGCACAAATGACTAATGTTACACTAAACGAAATTGTCAAAGCTAAGAAAAGACACCATATTCAGTTATGGATAGAAATAGTTTCTAGCGTCTTTTCAAGTATATGTCTAGGGCTCTTACCCATAGTGGGAGCTCATTGGCTCAGTGGGAGCTAAGTGGCTCAGTAAGGGCTAAGGTAGCTCAAGTGGGAGCTAACTGTTTGTTTCACAACAAACTTTTACCCAAAGACAACATACAAGTCTCTTTGTAAGCATTCAAGTGAGACTAGGGGCATTACATCCACAACCAAATTGAGAACATAGTACTTGTTGTTCTAAATGGTGTCTTTCTAGAAAGTAACACATTTCCAAAACGACAAGTGGGAGGAAAATGAACTCAACGACCATCGAGACAAGTAACAAACCAGAACTGAGAATCTCGGAAGACTTTATAAAGGCTTCATGAGAATCATTGATCAAGAATACTCAAAGGAATTTACAAGTGCCTTAAAGAGAATTCATTACCTACAAAACTTTAAAAGTGTTGTAGTAAGATCAAAACAATCAATGGGATTTAGAAGCGCCTTAAAACTCAGTGTTTGATGCAATTACCCCATATAGGTATAGAATTCACCAAAAGGCTTGGATTGAATCCTGTAAAGTTTCTATTCAGTTAGAAATGAACTTAAGACTTACAAGTATACTATTTACTATTGGATAGTAAGGGAATAGCGTCTTGTAAGATAGCTACGACAAATCCGAATTTCGGAAATGGTTAAAGGCCATAAAATCCGAAACAGACTCCATGTTTGAAAATCTTGTTTGAAACTTGATTAATTTGCATGAAGGGTAAAGACCCATCAATTGCAAATAAGTTTTCAAGGAGAAAACTAACAAATATGGAAATGTATATGTATACATATCTAGATTGGTTGAAAAGGTTACAATTAAATTCATGACGTTGATTTTAATAAAACCTATTCACTAATCGGAATGCTTAAGTCTTTTCGTGATTATTCTAGTAAAATTGCGCATATGAAATATGAAAAAATAGATATCGAAAACAGCTTCCTAAAAATGGGATTTTAGAAGAGGCTATGGATATAGTCTAAGGGTAATGCTAGACATTAAAGCGAGCTCAATAAATCTATTGGTGGATTGAGGGAAGCATGTAGGAATTGGAATGGGTTTTCTCATAAAGTAAATCAAAGATTTGGCTTATTGAGAAACATGGAAATTCTTTGAATAAGAAATTTAGTGGGAGCTAAAGTCAATTTTGTAAGGTCCAATAAGAAGTTTACGAACTCTATTGAAAATAAGTATCAAATGCTAAGTGTTTGGATTTGAAATTGTTTTTCAATAATGGACCAAGCTAAGGCAATACTTAGTACATGATGAGAATTATCATCTATTGGATAGACTTAATGAAATGTTTAAACGAGTAAGGGAATCTACCGTGTTAAACATGAAGGACTTGAAAAAGGCTTTTGACCCATATGTATAAGACTAAGTAAATATTTAAAGTAAGTATAAGATAGGCAAATACTAAATCAAGCATGAAAGACTCTAGTACAGACTTTCAACTGTATCATGTAGCAAATAGTTTAGCAAGACTCAGTGAAACTAGATGAGCTAAAAGTCACATGAATGAGATCAAATTGTGAATAGTTCTGCATTTGAATCCATCATGTGTACTACAATATGGAATCGTCACATGACTTGAATGTTTAGAGAGCATGACAAGTATAAAATACCAATCGACTTGAATCTAAGTAATGGGTCGTTAGATTATAATGAAGGACATCCAAAGTACTTGGTTAAGTAAGAGGATGAGTTCTTGATGCATGGAAATAAATATAATTTGAGTATTGAAGTTTCGAGTACAACCTTAACATTTACACGGGTACTTGGTTAAGCCTAGATGCGTTGTGGCTTAAAAATGGCAACATGGACTTATGTCCATGTATATTGGGCGGGAATTTATGGTAATATTCTATAATCACAAATGATCCCAAATCATTGTTAACTAGTTGGAGTAATATCCAAGCACGACATCATTAGAAAATCTACTGAAATATATGTTGAGAACATTGTTGCCTTAAAGGCAATAAAAGGGATGTTGTTCAATGGATAGTTCGTTGTTGAACATTGATGATTGTAGGTTGTCAAGTTGAAGGTCTCAAATCATGAAAATAGTGGGAGCCATCACTTAGGCAATAAATCATAAATCACATATAATCCATAGCACAATTAAATTTTATCATCTTATTATGAGAGTGTTCGATAATGAAGATGCTAAGATTTGCAAAGTAATGATAACTTAACCTGTGCAATAAGTGAACCACAACATTCACAATTGCATAAAAGAAATCAAGCATATTAGATATGGGTATGATTTCTATAAATGTATGTAAAGAGTATTACTCTTAAAACATTTGGGGAAAACCATTTATCATAAGATGAAACGTTGAAAAGTTTCATAGTGGAATAAATTTTTTTTACTAATAATTCGACAAACTATTTAATTGTGGTTTAGAATAAAATAATGAGTCAATTCGATTTGACGACATTCAAAATAGGGTATCAAGACAAGTCTTGGATAAAGAAACACCATTTAAGTGAACATTGAATATCATATCGAAATTATCCCCAATCAAGGTCATTTGAAAGTTGGACGACTAATGACCACGTGAGATTAGTGTGTAGTATGATTTATAACACTGTTACTTGTGCTATAAGGACAAGAAAGTCATAAATCATTTACACAGGTATTGGTTTAGAACTATATTGGATCGACCTATGAGAATACTAGTAGAAAAACTTAAATGGGCACCGTCAAATGCGCACCAATTTTTAAAAACCAGTGCGAAAAAAAAATAGGCGATATTGAGGAAAAGAGTTTTCGCACCGGTTCTAACCAAACCGGTGCGAAAAATAAGTTAATCGCACCGGCTCTAACAAAATCGGTGCGAAAAGTGAGTAAATCGCACCAACTCAATTCGAACCGGTGCGAAAGCTGTTGTAAAAAAAAAAAAAAAAAAAAAAAAACATTTATAATCTTCTTCCTTTCTCTTTCAATTCCTTGATATTTCCTCCTCTCTTATCTGCCTCTCTCTCCTCCATTGAAGCGTACTCGACATTCTCCATTGAAAGGGCTTCTAAGCTTTCTCTCATCACTTTTCTCAACCTCCTTCTCTCTCCTTCGATCTCCTTCTCCATAACCGCCACTTTCCCTTTCCTTTCTTCTCTCTTTTGATCTCCTTCTCCATAACCAAGCACAACCACCATCGCCGCCGCCGCCGCCGTCAATGTGAACCAAATACAACAACAACAACAAACTTGAATCAATTATCGATTCAAAATCACAAATTCGAGGTATGTGCTCTTCGATTCGAAATCTAGGTTTTAGGTTTTGTAATTAGGGTTTCTAATTTGACTCTGAATCTCCGAAATTGTTTTGGGGATGATATTGTAAAACACTGCGAATACTCTTCATGGTGGCGCAATTGCGTCTTTGGTGGATTTGGTGGGTTTGGCTGTTGTTTTCACTGTTGGAGTTCCGTCTAACGATGTTTCTGTTGAGATCAATGTTTCCTACCTTGATGTTGCACTTCCTGATGTATGTTGAGGGTATTTTTGGAGAGAATTTGTAACTTTGTTGGATTTTTATTGCTTTATTGATGTTGATAAGTTGGAATTTATGTGTTCCGTATATTTTGATGTTTTTGACATACTGAATTGTGGGAATGTTGGGGTTGAGCTTGTTGAAGTAATTTTATAATATATCACTATCATGTATTTGGACTTTAAATTTTCTTTAGATATGATAGAAATTTGACAGCCCCAGTGAAGAGAACAAATCTCACTCGTCTTTGTTTAAATTCTGGCAAAGCTAGCTTACCTAAGTGAAGAAAACAACATAAGCCCCCTTCATTTGGATTTGAACTCAAAAAGATGAAAGGACCAGAGCTTACTATGTTCGATGAGAAATCTAAGAAAAAAGAAAGATAAATTAGATGCAAAATTGACACATCAAGGCTAAGAATTAAAATAGTTATCTAACGTCTTCTACAATTTATCCACCTTAAGAACAAATTGATTTTGAGGAGTGATGTCTTTCTTGCTCAAGGATTCAAGGATATGATTTATCTCAAGAACCTTCATAGTGGAACTATCATACTAAGCTTCAAGGTTGTGATAAGTAGATAATAGTGATAATGCTCACAAAGCTCTTTTGGACTAGATAATATCACTCTTGTTCTTCATCAATCTTAAAACTTAAGTTTTCTTTTCTGCTTGATTCATCTATTGTTATTGGACTCCACAAGTGACTTATTTTTTTAAGAAATCCAAAATTAAAGAAAACATAAGAACATATTCTATAAGACTATAAGTCCTAATTTATAGCATTAGTAAAACAGTAGCTAATGCTATTGATTTCTAGTTTGAATGTTTTTAATTGATGGATGTTGCTTAGTCTTCTAGAGTTCTAGCCAGTTAGTATCTTCCAGAAGTTTCCCTTTAGAAAGGTCTTTTAAGATTGCCTGTTAGTGTTTGTGATTGCTGCAACAATAAATCCTGGGTCAGTAATTTAGCTGCAAAACTATTGAGCTGGAAACTGCTTCTCTGTTTATATTGGGTACGGCTCCGTTGATCTGAATGCCACTTACCCTGTTTTGAGTGATTGCTTTGTGGGAGCATTTGGATGATGATTTTGTGGTTATAACTGACTTGCAAATTTAGGCTAGCTTCATTAAATTGATAATGGTTATTAACACTAAATTTTGATGTATCTTGATTAACTTGCTACTGTATAACTTGGATCTATCATCAGAGAAAACCAAGTGATGATAATACATATATTACATCAAGCAGCTGCTTTTGAAACTTTTGATAATGGCTTTCCTCTTGAAGTTTTTTCCTTGAATAATTTCTTTGGCGATTGTACTGCTTGATTTTTTTGACTTGTTTAATGAACCAAATGTTCTCTGCAGTGTGCTTTGCTCTTCAATCTTTTAAATTAACCCTACTCATTTGAATGAGTCTATATTCTATATAGTGTATAAATGCTCTTCAATATACTATATTAGTTATCTTTTAAAAATAGGCTCCCTCCTAGTGGACAGATTTAGTTGCCTTGTTTTATTACACAATATTATCTTCTCTGCTATGTATCTACTGATTAGCCAGCAGCAGTTATCCTATCTGTTAAACACTGCCACTTTTGGCATTCTGGGAAAATTATTCTCCAGTCCCCTTTAATGAAATAATGAGTGTGCTTGTTACATTTCATAGAGGCAGTAGTAGCTTATGGCTTCACAACGCTTGCTTTCTGCTAACGAGTCATTGCTGACAGATCACGCAGATGGAAGGATGAGAAAGATCTATAGGCTTTGCCTTGTAGGAAGCATATGTTTCTTTCAGAAATATATGCTCCAGCTTCCAGAACTCAAAGAGTATTTCACCCTTAATTAAAACAAACTTCTTCATTAAGCTTGCAATATTTGGCTAATTAATACCTTTTGATCATTCTGATTGATTTGTTCAAACATAAATTGTCATCAACAGCACATATTCTATTGAAACTCCTTCAGTCTTCTACTACCACATGGTTGATCTTCTGCCTTGTATGATCTTTATTTGTTGATATCTAGGCAAGTAACGAGTGCTATAGTTGACTAGCAGTGTTCTGAAAGGTCCTTGTATATCATAGGCTTACGGTATAAAGAATTTTGATGAGTGACCCTTGAGCTTATGCCATGGTTGTCTAGTTCATATATTCCACATATATTAGCACCTTGGCTGCAGCAGGAATTGTTTCCATTGACGTGTTTTTTTTTTCCTAGTCTTATTTCTGGTGTTATTTTTCCTCATTCAATCTTGAGGGGAAGAGGGATTGTATTAGCATTAGCTAGCCTGAAGATAAATCTAAAAAAGGTTTGAAGTATCTGCATGGCTTTTGAAAAAATTTGGGGGTGAAGGAGCTTGCCCAAAACCCTGCTTGGCCCATGTATTCTTTCAAAACATACAGAGAAAGAACAGGGAGTGAGAACTATTGCAGGCACTCAAGTTCTAGGAAATGGCTCAAGAATGCCTTATTTAGAAATAACTTTTGGCTCACAGCTGATGGATTTTTGTGTTTATTGTCTAATAATTTAAAAGCGCTATAGCATCAAAAGAGATTCTTCTTCTTGCATAGTTTTAGTGTAGAAACATGTGCATTAGTCTTTTGAGTATGAATTCTGTTTTTCTCGGCATTTGTATGTTCATGGTTAGGAATGTTGAGACTATCTCATTTTAATTTTCTCTTATGTGGTTCTGTTTTAGCAAATTATAATAACATCCTTTTTCAAATTGTTATGGCAGGCTTCTATGAGACTCGGATTGCATATTACTCGTGGAGAGGTGCTGCCGGCTATCGATTTGTAGCCATTCTTGACTACTGAAGTACCCAGTCTTATTCTTCAAGATTTGCACCTCTGGTTCATGTTTCTACTTTGTCTATTCTAGTCTGTATGTTGATGTTATTATGCATGCTTGTTGTATAGAGCACTAACTTTTAGGAGTCTACTTTACGATTGCATTTTGTCACATTATGTGCATTAATTAATAAAATTAAGTGATTTGTTATAAGTCCGATATTTTTTTTTCTGTTTTTTAAAGTGTAATATTACAAGTTATTGAAAAAATATATATGTGTTTTATGTATATAAGTATTTGGTACAATTTAAGTGAAATAAATGCAAAAAATAAAAATAAAATAAAAAAATTATTATTTTGGGGCATTTTTGGCACCGGTTTTGATACAGAATCGGTGCTAAAAGTTTTTTTTTAATATTTTTGGGCCATTTTTCGCACCAGTTCACAGCAAGAACCGGTGCAAAAACTTCACACCGCTTTTGAACCGGTGCGAAATCTTTTGGTTTTTAGCATCCCTTAAATAAGGGCCAGTTCAAAACCGGTGCTAAATGGGGGTTTTGAACCGGTGCCCATTTATATTTTTCGCCTAGTGGAATACTTTAAAAGATTTAACAATCGTCATAAGTATATTACTCATTATGGTTGTCGGAACCTCTTTCCTCAACCTTGAGTATTGTTAGTTCTCTTGTTTAAGTACTAGTCCGCTTTGATGTTGTCAAACGTCTGCCGTACAAGGGGATTATAAAGGCAACACTTGGGTGGCAAGGGCCTCTTAGTAAGGGAAGCTAACAATGCAAGACTGGGAATGTCCCCCTATTAATAGTAGGGAATATGTCTTAGTTGTTTACAAGGCCTCTCGAAGAGCGAGACTGTGAAAATGCATGACTGTGCTCAGATGGATTTTAGAAATCATCTGCATATTGACAGTCGAACTCAAAAATCGAGAAACACTTCTGGACGTAATAAGGATGATGAAGAATCTTACCTTTTAGTTCATGAAGAGGCATTAAGTGACATAGGAAAATAAATAGGCTATACACAAACAGCACACTTCTCCGGGTGGACAAGTCGGAGCTTGAAAGGAATGATGTCCTTAGAACAAGTGTATTATTCCGATAGAGAGTTTGGAACTAATTAGGAAAGCTAACTATTCAGTGAGGTCAAGTGATCGGAATGCCTAACTAGAGGTCGCTTCAGATTAGTAATATTAATGTATAATTAATATTACAGCTTGCTCTTAACTGAACCCTTCCGGTCACACCCAATCGTGTAACCGAACCAAGGCGACAAATTAATCCGAAGGATTAAATAAGTCGATAGAGATTTTACAAACTCAAACGTCGGATTCTGAGCTTAGAGCGTCGAACCCAAATGTTGTAAGTCGAGACGACTCTAGGAGTCGACAAGACGAGAAAATAATCAAATGACATATCATGCTAAAAATAGAACGAGGCTAGTCATGCCTCGTATCGAAGGCAAAAGACTAGGACCGCAAGCACTAGGCCACCGTGCCATAGCAGCCATCGCAAGGCCTAGCTAGGCTGACCTTGCTTGCGGGTTGGCTAGGGCGGCCTAATGGCCTGCGCACCATGGCAGCCCTAGCTGGGTTTGTCTGGCAAGGCTAGCAAGCAACTGGTGCTTGTGGTACTGCTGTTGGGCCTACGCTGTTGCAGCTTGTGGTATGCGCGTGGGCCTGCGGCTAGTGTGTGGGCTTGCGACAAAAGCTAGCAGGCCTAGCCTTGTGGCGCAAGGCTGGCCTTACTACCCAAGGCCAGGCAGCTGCCCTTTTGCTGACCGGGATAGTTGGGGCAGCCCCTTGCCTTATTATACAAGGTCAAGGTGGTCCTCCCACCTACTTTTTCTTGTGTGTTGACACTTGTCATTTGATTATTGCTCATGCTTTTAATTTAATTTAGAATTAAATTAATTCATGGATTTTCACATTTCACCAATTCTCCCACATGGAAAGATGATGGGAAATTTTGGGAACAATTTCCTATAAATACCAATCATTAGGTATTGGGAATTTCATTTGAGTTGGTGAACTCTAAAGGATCTCCAAAAGCGAGAAAACCTTAGTTTGTAAACTCTAAGTAACTTTGGTCTAGCCTCGTCTAAGCTACGGGGTAGGGGCCGGTTCGGTGATCGAGGGTGTGAGACGTTGGAGGTCTTGCATTTGCGAGGCTTGAAGTTTTCCAAGTCCGAGCTCGATAAGTGAGCGAAGCACGAGTGAAGGGTGAGCTTCTTTCTCTCTCTTCTCTTTATGTGTTTGTTTTATTTATTTGCATGCTTTTTGTTATGTTGTAATTATTATGCATGCTATCCAGTTTTCGGGTTTTGTTTTCGCGCGGTGTCGGACACCGCAAAACCCAATAGAAAGTTAACAAAATATGATTAAAAGAAGCAACCAACACCGAGTTAATAATAACCAGCTTCCCTACAGCAGACCGACGCAAAGATGCAAAATCTGAGAGTCGAGAAGAAACCTTATCAAGTAAGAACTGAAACTCCGTGTCCCTCTTCCTACCCATGTCAACAGGAAGCCCGAGATAAGATCCTAGAGAGTTCTTATCCTGAAGCTGCAAACTGTGCGCTAGATACTCCTGATAATCATCCTCTACTTTGCTCATCACGACTCTGTGAAGCATATAAGAACTCCCGAGATGATATTTCAAGTCTAAAATTGAAGTGAGCTAAGTTAGAGGCTCTACTTTTTTTTTTTTTTTTATAAGGAGAAAACGATGTATTGGACAAGAACTTGGAGTGGGGGTAAGGTAGGGTAGGGTAAGGTAATTCCAACTTTTAAGTTGTCTTTAGTGGGATTGATCCCAACTTCACCTCTTGGTAGTGTGAATGTGTGATGCCCATCAGTAAGGCTTTGTACATTGTAGTTGTTGCCTTCAAAAGATCTTATTTTTTTTTAAAAAAAAAAATTAAGGTAAGAAGATGACGTCCTTCCGGATCAAGATTTTTTAAAGGTCAAGCTGACTCAAGTTAGCTAATAAGACTGTATTGAGAGTGAGAACGGGGGAGGGGAAGGGAATTTTCGCCCCCAAATTGACTTACTCTAATGGATTGTGGATTGATCACACAACTAACCTTACTTTTGTGAGAGTCCATGTAGGCACCTGATTATGTCTCCCCAAAAACCAAACCTAGTGATGATGAGTAGTTTTCACGTGTTGATTAACGAGTTCAGTAAAGAGTTAAAGAGTCTCGTGAAATTTCCTTAAGCCTTGACTATATTCTAACCTTACCCGAAATGCTTTAATCCAAAATCATTCATTTCGTGTCCTTAAACTAAAAATCATTCATTTCGTGTCTTTAAACTAAAAATCATTCATTTCGTGCCCAATTTATAAAAACGTCCAAACCTGATTATTTTGGTCCATAATCACGGTCCAATTATTATTTAGTTGGATGGGGCTTGAAAAGAGATTTCCAACGATATATTATAAGCCCAAATCTGACTTATAACGAATAAGTTATGGCCAAAATGCTAAACCAAGTCCAAACCGGACCTATATCCACCTTACCTACGACCCAATGATCATGTGAGGGTCCAAACACCATATTCCTAATCCTAAACCCATTAGGATTCTTTAGGAAGTTCTAGAATCCTCTAGAAGGTTCTAATCTATCCTTTCCAAAAAGATAAAGATCGAAGAGTTGGAAGCCGAATAAAACTTCTCTTTTGATAAACCTAATCCCATTCGAATTCAAAGAAGGGATATATTTCACGAATCTAATTCTATTAGAAATCAAAATCCGTACGAATATTTTATCCTCAGGAACCAACGCAGGACGGTAGAACCAACGCGCCGCGTCAGATCTATCGCACCGCGATAAGGTCCAACGCGCCGCAATACAGTTGTCGCCCCGCGTTGGAAAGAGTTCTATTTTTTTCCAAATTCTGATATGTTTCTTATAAATAGAGGTCGTTTTCCCCGTTTTGAAATCAGCTAGAACCATCAATCATAAGCCACAAATAGCTATAACCACCTATCTCTAATCATCATCAATCCTTTATCTATCATCCATGTTCTTAACTTAAACACATCCTTGATACTCTCCCAAATCAGTCACAATACCTCATTCACGAGATTCGAATACTCTAAGCTGTCCTCGACATGAAAGGTTAATAGTTTTGAGGGTTGGTCCCAAATCTATATTTCAATTCATATTTGACTTATTTACTTTATTGATTTAACTTTCTTGAAATTTACTAACATGTGTATTGTTTTATTAGCAAGAAGGTTAAGGCATCAAAGTGAGTAATTTAATTACCTTTCTTAGTATTCTTTTGATTTTGGAATAGAAATCGTGTTTGCAATTTCATTTTAATTCCTAATATCACGCTTAGGATGTTTTTTATGATTTTTATTATCATGTTTAGGATAACACTTTGATCTTGTTATTAGTGACATGCTAGCATTTGTTATTAATCCTTTAGTAACATGCCTAGGATCTTACTACTAACAATATTTTGATGATGTTATTATGATGACGATGGTGATTGTTGTGATAATCATATGTTGCTTGATTATCCATGATTTATTATTATTGCTTTATCATGCCCCTTTTTGCAGGTTCAAAGGGAATTGGTACTTGAAATCACGCCTAATAAGATAATTAATAATTTAATTTAGTTTAATATGATTTTAATTCAAGTGATCACTAATAATAGATTTGATTAGGCATTAATAATCAACCAATATAGATAAAACAGTTTTAGGATTAACTTGATGTATGTTGATCGAAAAGCGCACATGCATATCATGAGAATTGAGTAGAAGCCTATTTAGGGCGGGTTCAATCTCTTTTAGGATGGATTCATACCATCATCCCCGAACATCCAGTCATGGTTCCAGACCATTATGGAGTTAGCGATCTTCGTAATCGTGAATGGGGTATAACCATCACACCCGTGAACGGTTTACAAGTTCCTAAAACTTGTTGGCGACTCTTTTATCTCTAGGTTCTTTTCCTTAGAACGCCGCCATGCCTAAAAGCATGAACCACAGTAGGGCTCAAGGAGTTGAAAAAATTCCCTACATGCCACCTATAAGGCTTTATGGCTTTTACCTTAAAAAGTTTTTTTTTTAAAAAAAATATCAGTAAGAAGAAGACATCCTATCGGATATTTGTCACTGGTCAAACTAAACAAAGTCAATGAACAAGGCTTTATTAAGGGGAAAACATAAGGATATTATCTCCTCTAAGTAGCCTCTAGTGGAAATTCATCTCACAACCTCGTGATTGTAAGCTTCCCACCTGCAAGGCGCTAAGGCTTTATGTGGCTTTTGTCTTTCAAAGCTTTTTATTATATTATTTTATATTTTGTTTATAAAAGAAGCTAAGGCATTGTACCGAACCATGACTTCTCACAAGTCACAACTCAAACCAACCCAAGTTAGCGAACAAGGCTCTATTAAGACTGGGAAGGTGGGTAAGGGAAGGGGTTCGTTCCCACCAACAAGTTGACCCTCAAATTGTCTCCTATAAATAACCTTCGGTCCATTCTTTTAAGCTTCTGACAATTATTAGTTAATGGCTATACGACGCATAGTTGGAAATAAACCTATTGAGATAAACGTTTGCCTTTGATTTCAATCAGCTTGAAATCGTTTGTAGATTGAGATATTTGCGCATTTGAAGTTAGTTCATCGTTTTTTTTTTAATTAATCGATTTCAAAGCACAAGCAATCAACAAGTTCTAAAGGTGCATGGTACCTCAATTCCACGCGCCATCTGATTCACTACTTGTTAACCATCGTACTCCGTACTATATAGCTTCCTTGAGAATGAAGTTGAATGTAATTATTACCTCCGTTTTTTTTTTTATTGGCAACAAAAGTAGGGTATTATTCGTTAGACATAAAATATATATTTTCCTATTGTAAACAATAAGAAGTGGTGGTAGGATATGAATTGGATAAGGAATCTATATATATGACTTTACTCATCATTAGCACTGTGAAATTTCAAACCGAACCTTTTAACGGCCCGAAATCAATTGATCCAAATGAGAACCGAACCGATTAAAGACCAATTTTTTGAAATCGAAAACCGACCCGAATCATATTTTAGAAAACCCGAAATCAAACCGATCCGAATAATGTTAAACAGTATAAGAACCGAACTCGTTAATGAACCGAACCAGTTCTAAACCGAAATGAAATAAAATCAAACCGAAAAGAACTGAACAGTCTCTAACTAGAAACCGTTTCCAATCCGAAACCGTTTGAACCGAGATAAAAACTATTTACACCAAACAGTTAACAAACTACGACCCGTTTGCACCAAACCGTGTACCAATCGAACCGTTTATAAACCAAACTGTTTACAAACCGAACCATTTACAAACCGAACCGTTTATAAACCAAATTGTTTATGAACCGAACCGCTTATAAATCGAACCGTTTACAAACCGCTTACTATAAAGGGAAGATTAAAATCACGTTAAAAGGAATTTTAAATGAAATCTAATTATGCGCACATGTTTACTGCATAGTACATTTTTGTTTTCCCTGGCTTTTTGATGTAATTATGGATTAAGCAAATATAATCTTCGTCTTATCTTTAAACGACATCATCAAAGTGCTTCATATTTTGCTCGGAATTATATTGGACCAAAGCTGGCCTAGTCAAATTCTTACGATGTATTATTGCAATCCTCAGAAATTTTTAGAATGAGATGATTGCATCCTTTAATTTGATCTTCAAAAAAAAAAATTAAAGTCAATACAAAAATTATAATAAAGAATATTATTAATCAATTTATCAATTATAATAATAAACAACAACAAGAGTATAACCAAACTTGAAATATAACACATTAACATGGATATAGAATAAATGAGGATTTGTATAATTGTATACAGTACGGTGTCTAAATCGATTTATTGTATTCAAAGTGGCAACTCATCAAATAATGGTAATGATGCGATCTCTAAAAACAATCAAAAACCGCCATTGACTTGGGTAAAACCGCATCTGAACCGACCCGTTTCAAACCGATCCGATAATAAACCGAATCGTCATTGACCCGAACCGAATCCAAACTGTACCAAAGTAAACCGAAACCAAACCGAACTGTTACTAATCAGAACCGAACCGAACCAATCCGCCAGCTAAACGAAACTGCTTCAAACCGAAACCGAGTCAAAGCGAGAGAAAACCGAACCGCCAAACCGTTTTGACACCCCTAGTGTGCATCACAATTGAGTAATTGACCAATATTGTAATTGGTTATATAGTTGCACGTATAACTCCCCAACCCAACTTGATACATCCACGGTACTTTGTCCCGCGGTTCCACCTCATCATTATTCTTAATAAAATATTATAACATCGTTGAAGCTTCTTCCAACCTTGGTATATGTCGTTTTTGTAATACTATCTCTACTTGTTTGTCACTTTGGATTGCTGTACTATCAAGGACATAAGGTGGTACGTGCAAGCGAAATATCCTGCAAGACTACGGACTAATAGCTGAGTAATTTATGGACATAAAGTAGCCCGAGGCCAGGTACGCGACGTTGTTCTGCAGTACACAAGGTAGTATATATCTAGAAGCCGAACCATTTTGCGCTGCAAGACTACAACGTAAGGACATAAGGTGATACGGAGTACTATACAGTATGCCAATTCATTAGTGTTACGCCTAGTCACATAAAACTGTGCATAATGGTCTTAATAGGCTTTGAACCAATGACTTATAAATTATGACATGCTTTTTTACACCATCTCTAACAAATTAACCCTTAATTTTCAGCTATTTTGATGGAGACAGTTACTAATATTGGAGTTAAAACGGATTTTTGGTTTATTTTTTATTTTTTATTTTTATCTATAAAATTTGGCCCCTAGCTTGTTTCCAGGAGTCCTATTCCGTATAACCGCTTAGAGTTAGACCACCCTACTCGTGCCTGGTTGTAACAATCAATTTAGAAGTCATGATTAAATGTACGGAAAAGCATGGAACAGAATAATGACAAATGTATACCTCATATTACTCCGCAAATATATATGATGTAGTACTGTCAAAACGGTTGATGGTTCGGTTTCGGTTCGGTTGAAATCAGTTTAATTTGAAAATGAGTTAGTTTAAAATAGGTTTAAGTGTTTTAAGGGTCGGTTTTGGTTCGGTTTAAATTATTATCGGTTTGTTTCAACTTTAGTTTATTCTTGAGCGGTTTTAATTCGGTTCGGATAATACACAATTCGGTTGGGGTTTGTTAACGGTTTGGTGTAAACGGTTTTTATCCCGGTTCAAACGGTTTGGGTTAGAAACGGATCGGTTTAGAACGGGTTCGGTTCGTTAACGAGTTCGATTCTTATATATACGGTTTAATATTATTCGGATCGGTTTGGTTTTGAATTTACTAAAATACGGTTCGATTCGGTTTTCGGTTTCAAAAAATCAATTTTAATTGGTTTGGTTCTCATTTGACTCGGTTGGTTTGGGCAATTAAACAGTTTTTGTTTGAAATTTGACTTCATTATAATTGATATATTGATTAATAATATTCTTTATTATAATTTTTGTATTGACTTTAATTTTTTTTTGAAATATCAAATTAAAGGATGCAATCATCTCATTCTAAAAATTTCTGAGGATTGCAATAATACATCGTAAGAATTTGACTAGGCCAGCTTTGGTCCAATATAATTCCGAGCAAAATATGAAGCACTTTGACGATGTCGTTTAAAGATAAGACGAAGATTATTTTTGCTTAATCCATAATTACATCAAAAAGGCAGGGGAAACGAAAATGTACTATGCAGTAAACATGTGCGCATAATTGATTTCATTTAAAATTCCTTTTAATGTGATTTTAATCTTCCCTTTATAGTAAGCGGTTTGTAAACGGTTCGATTTATAAGCGGTTCGGTTCATAAACAATTTGGTTTACAAACGGTTCGGTTTGTAAATGGTTCGGTTTGTAAACAGTTTGGTTTATAAAAGGTTCGATTTGTACACGGTTCGGTGCAAACGGGTCGTAGTTTGTTAACTGTTTGGTGTAAATAGTTTTTATCTCGGTTCAAACGGTTTCGGATTGGAAACGGTTTCTAGTTAGAGACTGTTCAGTTCTTTTCGGTTTGATTTTATTTCATTTTGGTCTAGAACTGGTTCGGTTCATTAACGGGTTCAGTTCTTATACTGTTTAACATTATTCAGATCGGTTTGGTTTCGGGTTTACTAAAATATGGTTCGGTTTGGTTTCCGATTTCAAAAAATTGGTCTTTAATCAATTCGGTTCTCATTTGGATCGGTTGATTTCGGGCCGTTAAAAGGGGTGGGACTTTTCAAACCGAATCGTGAAACCGCCCGTTACCGTACCAAACCATCACGGACCGATCCGTTTATAAACCGATAAATTTAGTCCGAAAACCGAACTGAACCGTACAATATCAAACCGAAACCAAATCGAACCGCTTAATGTCAACCCGTTACGGATCGTAAATCGATAACAAACCAAACTGCTCAAAACCGAACCGAAACGAAACCGAACCGAATGGTTTATGAACCCGTTAATGACCCGAACCGTTTATAAACCGAAACAGCTTAAACCGAACCATTTGTAACCCACCAACCGTTTAAACCGACCCGTTTATGAACCGAAACCGTTTAAACCGAACCGTTACAATACGCTAACCGTCTAAACCGAACTGCCATAACCCGTTAAACCGTTAAAATCGAACTATTTTTGAATTGCAACCTGTTTAATTCAAATTGAATTATTTACAACCTAAATACAATTAATGTTAATAAATGTAGGTCTAATCAAACGGATTAGGTTTATACAACAATTTATATCACCTAGTCCAACGGCATTATTAATGTCGTTTTAGATTACTTATTTATTTTAATTAATATCAAATGTAACATACTAGTATTATTATATATATACTTTAATTTAACAAAGGTAACAATAAATATAAATTTAAAATAAATACAATTAACGTTAATAAATGTAGATCTAATCAAACGGCTTAGGTTTATACAACGGTTTATATCACCTAGTCTAACGGCATTATAAATGTGAATAACGTCATTTTAGATTACTTATTTATTTTAATTAATATCAAATGTAACATACTAGTATTATTATATATATATATACTTTAATTTAACAAAGGTAACAATAAATATAAATTTAAAATTAATACTTTAATTATTCCAAAAAAAATACATTTTATCTACATTTTACATTAAAAACAAATAAATTAAGGATTTACAATTTACATATGATCATAAATTAATAAATTATCCTAATAACAAAATTTAACCTAAAAAAACATTCCTAAAAACAAAAGACAGCAACAATCTTGAAGCAGCAGCACAGCACCCAAGAGCAAAAGAAATAGCAGCAACAAGCAGGAACCAACTCAGGCAACACAACAGATCAGCAACTGAAGGGACTCAGCAGGAACAACAACCAAAAGCAGATAAGCAGCTCACAAAACATCAGTTCAACCAACTTCAGAACTAATTTTTGTTTTTAGAAATTGCTCTCAGATTTACGTTTATCATATCATCACTAAGCAATGGCAGTTTTAACTTAAAACTTGAAAAATGTTGCCAGTAAGTACATATACATTGAAGTCTCAACATAAATGACAAGGGCAACGATGATTCAAGATAAATTAAAACAAGCATAAGAAACAACAGCAACAAAACTTATCATAAGTTCATAACACAAAAGGCAGCAACAATACTGAAGCAGCAACACAACACCTCAAGCTGGCAAGAGGCAGGAACCAGCTCAAGCAGCAACAGATCAGCAGCTTAGTAGAAACATGCAACAATATAGGCAGAAGCAACTCAGTAGGGACAACAACTAAAAGGCAAAAGCAGATTAGCAGCTCACAAAACAAGTTCAACCAACTTCGGAACTAATTTTTGTTTTTTAAGATTGCTCTCAGATTTACGTTTATCGTATCATCACTGAGCATTTGAGCAATGGTTGTTTTAACTTAAAACTTGAAAAATGCTGCCATTAAGTCTCAACATAAATGACAAGGGCAACAATTTTAACTTAATTCTTGAAAAATGCTACTAGCAAGTCTCAAAATAAATGACAAGGGCAACGATTTTTCAAGATAAAACAAAACAACCACAGTGAGGTAACAGCAGCAAGTACATATATAACAACAACCACGGTGAGGAAACAACAAAAAGTACATATACCAGTTATGTAGATGAAGCACTTTCTGCTTCAATCTCTTTACCAACAAGGAGGACGTCTTCCTCAACATCCCCTTGATAACCACGACACCAATTTTGGGTGGTAACCAATGCCTCAACATTCTTTGGCAAAAGATTTCCCCTATATTTGTTCAAAATACGACCACCCAAACTAAAAGAAGATTCAGAGGCCACGGATGTAATAGGAATGGCCAAAACATCCCTTGCCATATTAGCTAAAATAGGAAGAGAAGAAGCTTGAGATTCCCAATATCTAAGAACATCAAAATGTTCCCCTTGAATTAATATGCCTCAAGATCATCCAGAGGGCATCAAGTTGAATCACCACAATCGTCATCAACCTCACACAACTGAAACCGTTTTTTCATTAAAAGTTAAATTATGAAATTACAAATAAAAATAAAAGACTGCCATTAATATTGTATAACATAATTACCGTGAAAATATTTTGAGTACTCAACATGCAATTAGAATTTTCAGATTGAGTTATGTCAGAAGAGGCAGGATTTCTGCAGCTTGTATTAGATGTAGTAGAATAAAATTTATAAAGGTCATAAAGAGCTTCCTTAATCATCTTAATCTTTTCGTCGCATGCCTCACCATCATACAGCGATTTCAACATATGTCTAACTCGATACAGCTTATAACGAGGATCAAGAGCAATAGCAACTAAAAGAATCAAACTATAATCCTCCTAATAACCTCAAACTTCTCAAGCATAACTCCTGCCATAGGTGCAAGTTTAGGGTCTTTATAGGCTTGAGTAATAGCGTACTCAATTTTTAAAACACTAACAAAATACAAATTAGCAGTGGGATATTCAGTACCAGAAAACAACACAATAATATCATTAAATGGCTGAAGGAAATCACAAATTTTTTGAATGGTATTCCACTCATCAGCATCAAGTCTATAAGAAATACCCAAAAACCTACTAGTATATAGAATCAAGGCATCCTTAGCTTCTAAGGCATTTCGGAGCATTGTATAAGTGGCATTCCAACGAGTAACAACATCGAAACATAACTTACCATTAAAAGCACAGTCTAACTCAGTCAAAGCATGCTCAAATTGAGTTAATCTAGAATCAGAAGCATCAATATATTTAACAACCTCACGCAATTTTTCAACACTTTCATGAACTTCTTTTAAACCTCTTTGAACAATAAGATTTAAAACATGAGCTGAACATCGAACATGAAAGAACTTACCATTACAAGGAAGAGGAGAGCATTGCATTAATTTTTTTTACAAATATTCAACCATAACAGTCATAGAACGAGCATTATCAACAGTTATTGAAAAAGCCTTACTTTGAAGATTCCACTCTTTAATCAGCTTAAACACAAACTTTCCAACCTCGACACCAGTATGGGGAGGGCCACAATATCTATTATTTTAAAATTTTAGACCTAACAGACCAACTGTTATCAACATAATGAGCAGTCAAAGTGAGATAGCCTCGATTAGTACATGCAGTCCACAAGTCACATGTAAAGCTAACTCTACCAGAAACATTAGCCAAAGACTCATGCAACAAGGATTTATATTTATCATGCTCAGCAATACAATACTTTAACATAGTTTTTCTACAAACATGCTGCACCTTAGGATTCAAATATGCATGAAGTTCCCTAAGATATTCATGCTCTACAATATATAAAGGATATGCATGGCAGATTATAGCTTTAGCAAACTTTTTTAAATAAGTTTTTTGATCAAATGGTGATTCTTCACCGTGCTGGAGACCATGCTTTTCCAAACATGCATTAATATGAGCTAAGTACCTGCTTTACCAGGTGCTTTATATTCTTTGCCACACAAATTACAACGAGCATATTCTACCTTTTCATTACCTACCGTCTTTAAAAAAAAAAAGTTTAATGCTTCCATATACCTGAGGTTCTTTGACGTTTGTTAACAGGTGTAGTGATAATGCTGGTATTATGAGCATCATCAACCGGGCCAAAACCAGCTCGAGAGCTTACAGTATCAAAATTTGATTGCCTCTCATAGTCAAATTCATCATACTCGTGAGACATGACCAAAAAAAAAAAAAAAAAAAAAAAAAAAAAACAGCATTTATAAGTAGCTTGCTTGTATAAGTAGATAATAAAAACAGAGATCGAGTACAAATTGGCAACACTCTTCCATTTATGTGAGAACAAATTAAAGCACTCGTGCTATCTCCAACTCTTTCTAAAGCATTTTGTTCTCTAATCATACACACTTTATATTTATTAGATTTTTTTTTAAGGTGGTAATAAAACAATTCTGATATAGAGTTTTATTATTTGAGGTGAGCTAGTTAAATCTTACTTTGTATATATCTTAAGGACGAAGGAAGGGTAAGAGAATTCATCCCTAAGAGAGCCTTTACTAATTCGAATACGTGATTTCCAAGTCACGACTCACGAGTAATCTCTTCTTTTTATTTATATTTTTTATTAATAATTGAAAAGGTACACTCAACCCTTTATAACTCCTATTTAATACGAAGTACAATAATTAACAATATATTTTTTTAGAGGTTTTTCTAAATAATAAGTTTATTATGACAAAGAAGTATTAAACTAGTAAGTAATTGACACTTGATATTTGATTTTAGGGATTAAATCTCATTTGAACTTTGTAAGTAATCTGACTATGTCTGTCCTCATAAAATAGACCATGCATATGCATATATACCCAAATTTAGTTGTTAATGATTTAAATTTTAAAATGGGGCAAAGGAGAAATAATGTGACATTCCTTTCTTATACCAATTAAAATGAATTGAATGTTTTGAATTTTTCCCTTTTAATAAGATGACTAAACTTATTTAAATTAAGAAAAAATATTTTCACCCCTTCTACACCTATATTTAAGAAATTTAAAAATTGTTTTGAATAACAGAAATTAACAATACAAATTTTAAGCATATTTCGACTATATTGAAGCAAAAACAACAACAATAATCAAATAATCTGAACAACCAATCATCATTACTTTTAAATCGAGCATAATAAACAACAAAACAGCACAGATCTACCATTTTTCCCGTAAAAAAAAATAGAATCAACAACAGAAATTAACAATTCAAATTTAGGCATATTTCGACTATATTGAAGAAAGAACAACAACAATAATCAAATAATCTGAATAAACTTGAAATCGAAAAAAAACCGAAAGGAAAACGAAAAAAAATCAAAACGAAAACAAAAAAAATTAACAAAAAATTACCTTGAGGTTTGACGGCTTGAAGGAGAAGAAGATTTGAAAAAAAAAAAACGAGAATGGAAAAGTCAGAAATCAGAACTTTAGATCCAAAACAAAAATGAAATGAAAACAAAAACCCTAAATAAAAAAACCGAAATGAAAACGAAAAAAATCAAAACGAAAACAACAAAAATTACCAATAAATTAGCTTGAGGTTTGACGACTTGAAGGAGAGGAAGATTTGAAAAAAAAAACGAGAATGGAAAAGTCAGAAATCAGAACTTTAGATCCAAAACAAAAATGAAACGAAAATAAAAACCCTAAATAAACAAACCCAAACAAAAACGAAAAAAATCAAAACGAAAACAACAAAAATTAACAAAAAATTACCTTGAGGTTTGACGGCTTGAAGGAGAGGAAGATTTGAAAAAAAAAAACAAGAATGGAAAAGCCAGAAATCAGAACTTTAGATCCAAAACACAAATGAAACGAAAACAAAAACCCTAATTAGGGTTTTCAAAAGTTGAGAAGTTGAGATTCTTGAGAATTTAAGAACGAAAGAGTGAGAAACTGAGAAGTTAGAGAGACAAAATATGAGAGATTGAGAATTCTAGAGTGAGTAAGTGTAATTGACTAATTGTGCAAGTAAAACGGCTGATAAAGTGATAGCTCATAATGGGTTTTTTTTTCTAGGTTTAGGTTTTACTTGTTCAGTTGATCTAACCGTCCATATCCAATCTCAGCATCTCACCATTCTTTTTTTTTTTTTTTTTTTTTGTAGCAATAAAGGATCCAGATTCCAGAATGTTCATCTAGATCTAACGGTCTAGATTTTTTTTGTGCTTTTTGAGGTCTTTTTGAACGTTTCTTTTTTTAAAAAAAAATTATTTATTATTATTATTATTATTATTTTGAGGGATTATCATTATTATTATTATTATTATTATTATTATTATCTCTAAAACAAAAAGTCATACAACCTACAATAAATTATTATTATTATTATTGTTGTTGTTGTTGTTGTTGTTGTTGTTGTTGTTGTTGTTGTTGTTGTTGTTAGTATAATTATTTGTTAATATTATTATTATTATTATTACTAGTTTACTACTACTGTTATTATTATAATTATTATTATTACTATTATTATAATTATTATTATTATTACTATTATTATTATTATTAGTATAATTATTTGTTAATATTATTATAATTACTAGTTTACTACTACTATTATTATTATAATTATTATTATTATTACTATTGTTATAATTATTATTATTATTATTATTATTATTATTATTATTATTATTATTATTATTATTATTATTACTATTATTATTATTATTACTATTATTATAATAATAATAATTATTATTATTATTATTATTATTAGTTTATTACTTATAAGTTATAAATTGTAAGAAACGCAAATGTTTCAAAATTGAAATTGATTCAATACGACATAGTTAATGACTTAATGTATATCAATATCTGACATCTCTATATGTATATTATATATATCTGTGAGTCTGTGACTGCATATGTAATAAACTAATAACTTAATAAGTAATAATACTAAAAACTAATAAAGTAATGAAATCTAACCATTGTTTTTCATGGGCATTCAATCTAACCGTTGTATATTTGGCTATTTGTACATTAGTATTGCATAATGATTTCATCATCACTTTAGTGATTTCGTGATTTTGTCCATTTAACTTATCAAGTTGATTGAGTTAGTAATCTAAATAAAGTAACAAACTAAATAACGGCAAAATGGCAGGTGGCTAGGGGGTGGAGGAGGAGTGGCAGGGGAAGGGGATTGGTGGCTGGGGAAGGAGGAGAGAGAGGCAGGGGAAGGAGGAGAGAGAGGGGCAGGGGTGAAGTGGGGCCCACAAACGGCAAAACTAACAGCTTCCGTCAAGTGGTAGCAAATTTTGACAAAGGTGTTTTTAGGTGGTAGTAAAATAAAAAAAATTTAAGGGGTAGCAAAAATGAAACTCAAGGTTTTTTGTGGTAGCAAAAGTCAAAATTTCCTAATTTATAAGAAATGCAATGTTTGGAAATGGAAATTGATTCAATACGATATTGTTAATGTATATGTAATTATGTATTAATTATTATGTATATCATATCGTACGAATGTACGGTTGGTATCATTATCATACTATCATTGCCTCATTGAATCATTGGTATATACGTATAATCGATAAACATATCTGATTATTAAAACTTAAAAGTTTAAAACACTTGTTAATCGATCTAATTGAATACTTGTACTTTCTTAATTATCGATTTATCGTATTCTAAGTATCAACTCATTAACTCATGGTCATGACGCGATCTTTAAAACAATCATGAATTCATGACCCAAATCGCTTATAAACCGAATCGGCATGATCCAAACCGTTCATAAACCGAACCAATTGAACTGTGTAAACCCTCCAATAAACCGGCCCATTTCAAACTGAACCGACATGATTTGCACCGTTTATAAACCGAACCGATATTGACCCGGGTAAACCCGCCCCTAAACCGACCTATTTCAAACCAAACCGGCTTGATCCAAACCGTTTGTAAACCGAACTGACATTGACCCGAGTAAACCCGTCCCCTAAACCGACCCGTATCAAACCGAACCGGCATGATCCGAATCGTTTATAAACCGACCCGCTTATGACCCAAACCGAATTTAAACCGTAAAGAAATAAACCGAAACCAAACCGAGTCGTGACTAAACCAAACCGAACCAAACCGACCCGTCAGCTAAAAAAACCGTTTCAATCCGAACTGCTCCAAACCAAAACCGACTCAAACCGAGGTCAAACCGAACCGCCAAACCGAAGTCCCACCCCTTTCGGTTTGAAATTTCACAGTGCTAATGATGAGTAAAGTCATATATATAGATTCCTTATCCAATTCATATCCTACCACCGCTTCTTATTGTTTACAATAGGAATATATATATTTTATGTCTCACGAATAATACCCTACTTTTGTTGCCAATAAAAAAAACGGAGGTAATAATTACATTCAACTTCATTCTCAAGGAAGCTATATAGTACGGAGTACGATGGTTAACAAGTAGTGAATCAGATGGCGCGTGGAATTGAGGTACCATGCACCTTTAGAACTTGTTGATTGCATGTGCTTTGAAATCAATTAATTAAAAAAACGATGAACTAACTTCAAATGCGCAAATATCTCAATCTACAAACGATTTCAAGGTGATTGAAATCAAAGGCAAACGTTTATCTCAATAGGTTTATTTCCAACTATGCGTCGTATAGACTTAACTAATAATTGTCAGAAGCTTAAAAGAATGGACCGAAGGTTATTTATAGGAGACAATTTGAGGGTCAACTTGTTGGTGGGAACGAACCCCTTCCCTTACCCACCTTCCCAGTCTTAATAGAGCCTTGTCCGCTAACTTGGGTTGGTTTCAGTTGTGACTTGTGAGAAGTCATGGTTCAGTACAATGCCTTAGCTTCTTTTATAAACAAAATATAAAATAATATAATAAAAAGCTTTTAAAGACAAAAGCCACATAAAGCCTTAGCGCCTTGCAGGTGGGCAACTTACAATCACGAGGTTGTGGGATGAATTTCCACTAGAGGCTACTTAGAGGAGATAATACCCTTACGTTTTCCCCTTAATGAAGTCTTGTTCATTGACTTTGTTTAGTTTGACCAGTGACAAATATCCGATAGGATGTCTTCTTCTTACAGATATTTATTTTAAAAAAAAAAAAAAACTTTTTAAGGTAAAAGCCATAAAGCCTTATAGGTGGCCTGCAGGGAATTTTTCAACTCGTTGAGCCCTACTGTGGTTCATGCTTTTAGGCATGGCGGCGTTCTAAGGAAAGGAACCTAGAGATAAAAGAGTCACCAACAAGTTTTAGAAACTTGTAAACCGTTCACAAGGTATTAATGTATTATTAGTTCATTATCAAATATTATCAAGCTATCAGCTTCTTGTTTTGATTATTTTAAATATCGCGTCATGACCATGATTTGATGAGTTGATACTTTGAATACGATAAATTGATAATTGAGGAAGTAGAAGTATTCAATTAGATCATCATCAAGTGTTTTAAAATTTTAATAATCAAATACGTTTATCGATAATTTGCATATACCAATGATAGTATGATACCAATTCATCAATTTAGATCACTAATCTGTTTAGTTTGTTACTTCATTTAGATCACTAATTCAAAAACCCTGAAAGGCTAAATGGACGAAAGTCACGAAACCATTATATTGTACAATTGTACAAGTGTACAACGAAATAAAAATCGTTTGAAGCTACCTTTTGCAATTAAGATAAATTATAAACCGCATTCACCTCGAAAATATCGATAATAATAATAATAATAATAATAATAATAATAATTTTTTAATAACAGAATTGTGGGAAATAATTTATACATATATATTTATAATATTTTATTTATTTTTTAGGAAAATTATTTTGTTTGGTAAACTTTTTTTTAAATAGAAAAACTAACGATAAAATAATAAAATAAAAATAAGTAAATAACGATTAAAAAAATACAATCCATGTAATTACGTATGTACCCTTATACTCTATTTGAAAATGGAGTATATACCTCCGTTTTGAAGTGTTTATAAGTTCGATCATTCATTACAATAAAAGTGATGTAAATTAATTTGGGTTAATGTTTTAAAAAATTAAAGCCAATATCAATTATAATGAGCGCCACAAATTCCCGCTTAACTATAAAGCAAAAAAAAATACTTGCACTCCGTAGTTAAGAGCCCAAATATATCTTACTGCCATGTCACCAATGCAAAGGAAAGCTAGAAAGCCAAGTCTTCCTCTTCTTAACCTCATTTCATCCTTTTTTTTTTTTTTTTTTGTCTGTTCATCCCGTATGTTTATCTAGTGACCAGAAGACAGTACCAATAACACCCTTAACATTCTCGGAAACCGACGCTGCCCTTGAGTAGAAGAATAGTTACAAGAATAAAGTTGAATAGGAAGTGAATGTAGAAAAATTTAGTAGAAAAGAGAACAGTTTGACGTATCATTGGAGAAAAAAGGCCAGCAACAATGAAGAGAGTGGTAGGCTGTTAGCTAAGAGAAGAGAGAAATTTGCGGGGATTGATAATTTGATATTGTTACACAAAATTTCATACGGAGTAAGTGTGTGGTTTTTTGTTTTTTCGAATTATTAATCAATCTGATTTTAATGGGTATTTATAGCACATATATGGAAAAAATTGTCGAAGAAGCTAAAATAAGTTTATTATCCAAGTTATTTGGAAGAAGCTTCAACGATGTTTGTATTTTATTAAGAATTATAATAATGATGAGGTGGAACCGCGGGATTACCGTGGATATTTCAAGTTGGGTTGGGAGTTATACGTGCAACTATATAAGCTAAGCATTATAATATTGGTCAATTGCGATGCACACTACTTAGCATTAATCATAAGTCCGGCTTTAGCTCCCGTTTAAATAAAAGGTTTAGCACAAATTCGACCCTATATTTGCTAAATTGAAATTTTTTTGTACTGACCTAAAACTATTTTTACTAAATCGAAATTAATTTTATTGAAGTGAAATTATTTTTAGTGATTTTTCTATTATAATTTTTCTTTAAAGTAACTGATATTTACTGAACTTAAATTATCTTTACTGAAATGAAACTTTTCAAAGACTTTATTTATTTTGTTGAGAAGATCAGATTCTATGTTGTACTTAAATGGATGGTTTTCATGTTGGAAAATCACGTTAATACATACGGAGTATTTGGATTTTTTTTTTTTTTTTTTATTTTAGGGGCAATAATTTGGATAATACAAAATTTGGACATTAACTTTTTACTTTCTCTCCCTGTTCACTTATATAAAAGAGATGATTTTTCAATACTTGTCTCACACTATAATCCCGGAACTCTCATTCTCACATATGAATCCTCCGATAGGATCTATCTTCATGCAATTATCCTCCAATAGGATCTACTCAAGTTTCTATTGTTTTGGAAAACATAAACAGTACAAAACCGTCCTAAATTTGGAAAAAAAAAACTCTAGTCAACGAAAATCACCAAAGTTATCCCTAAAATACACGTGTCACATTTACAATAAAAAAATTTCCGCCAAAAACTTTTAATTTTTTGTTTATTTTTCTTTAAAAATAACATAATAAAAAAGTCAATGAATAAAAACTTAATTTGTAAAAATATTTTAAATAAAATATCTAACAAGAGAGTTTTAGGATAGACATTAAATGAATTCAAATTTCAAAAAATAAAATGTTATACAAGTCATTTCATTTGAACCAACTTCATTTTAATTGATTTTTATTATTTTCAAGTCTTATTATTATAAAAGCGTGCATTATACGGAGCAAAAACTAGTTTTTTTTTTTTTTTTTTCTTTGAAGGGGGGCAAAAACTAGTGCTTTACAAAACAAGCCATTTGCTATATTAAAAATGAATTCCAACCCGTACTTCTAACTTCTCAATCGAAATCTCCAAATTAAAGTCTCGTTGTATTCCCAAATTACCACACCAAATTCCCCTTACGATCGAAACCATGGTTGTTCACGTCATCATCATATCGTGAAGAAAAACTGCTTTCGCTCTCTTCATCATGCGATCTTATGTTTACAATGATGTCTTCATATTCATTAGTGCCAAGACAACGAGGATTATTGTTGGAGTGGCCTCGGCGGCCAGTGTGGCATTTCTTGAGTAAAATCAAAGTAACAAGAATGAAGTTGAATAGCAAGTAAATGTAGAAAATATTATCTGAAAAGAGTTGATGGAAAACGATTTCTCATATCAAGGGAGACAATAAGGCTGATATAAGGAGGAAAGTGGAAGCTAAGAAGAGAGGGAAATTTGAGGGTGATATTTTTACGATGATTTTCATATGTTTACTGAATTGATTAATTTTAATTTTTTTTGGTAAGTACTGAATTGATTATTAATAATATGATTTTCGTGGGTTTTTATAGCAAATCTGGAATAAGCACGTTTTTTTTTTTTTGGGCGTTGAAAGCAACTTTATTTGCGTACGCCTCCTTTTAATTGCAAAAGATCACGTGATGAGCTTCCGAAGTTCTGTGCAGAGGCAGAGCCAGCTAAGGACCTGGGTACGTGCCCTACCAGCCTAACAAAAAAATAAAAATAAAAAAAGAAGTTTAAATTAGTATTTTGAGTTAAATAGATATAAACTGTGTAGTTATAATCAAGATTTTCAGCAGCCTAGTGGTTAGAGACTTAGAGTCATGAGTTCATTTCTCTAGCCTAACATTCAATTTTTGTTTGGTTTTTTTTTTCTTTTATCTAGTTTAATTGTAATTTTTTTTTTTAATATGTCTTTTAACATATGCACACTCGAATTATATATGATATATTGGATCATGTGTGTTTAGTGATTTCAAACCCATAAGAAGAACATTGTTTTATAAAATGGATCATTGCTTAGAGTCTTGAATAGGTCAGTGTAATATTTAATGGATTTGGAATAACTACGTAAAACAAATTTGAATCTTGATATTAAGAACAATCTTTCACGATTGCTATGCGGTACGTAGTTGTGTCTTGATTTCTTTTTTTTTAATTGAAAATTAAAGTTTGAGGAGACAAATTTTAGGGGCTTGATAAAAGAAATTCCAAACGGCATGGTGCCCTACCATTGGCTGAGCAAAATTATCCGAAAAACTGAAAACCCGAAAATCCGAATAGTAATCGAACCGAAAATTAGGGTACCCGTTCTGATAACCATAATGGTTCGGGTACCCAATCCGTTAATTTGTTATCGGGTACGGTTATTGGGTATCATTTTAAAATTAACGATTACTCGATCCGATCCGATAAACAATTCTTTCATTTTTTTTCCTACTTAAATCTATTTATCCAAAATCTAACTCTTACTTTACTTCATAATCACTTCATAATTTAAATGGTTAGTAATATTATTAGTAATTTGTTAATTAGTGTTGAATGATATCATAATAACTAGATTATAAAGTCTAAATTTTCATTATTGGATAGCATATTGGGTACCGGATAACTAATCCGAAAATCTGGGTACCCGAACTTATCAATTCAGTTAATTAATATCATATTTAGTGTTATTGGTTATCGGGTACCCGAACCGATAGTGTTAACGATACGGGTACCCGACCCATGCTCACCCCTACCTACCATTGTTAAAATCCTGGCTCCGCCACTATAATTCGGTGCACAATAACATTAACGTGGACCGGGTCTAAGCAAGCCAATTTTACTAATTAAATATGCTACTAAAGAAAGTTATTTCTCTCTCCTCTCATTTTCGTAGATTAATCGATTGGCTTATCTCTCCTCCATTATAAGTCGCTTCATAATTCTCATCTCTTTATTTTAATTTCATTTCACTTTTTGAATCATCGATTAATTGATGCTCTAAGAACCCTAACTTCTTGTGCAAAACCCTAATTGTGTTTATGGGGAAATTACCATACTAAAGTTTTTTTTTAAGTATTGTATATTTAGAAATGTAGGTTTTGGTTGAATCAATCCATTTGATTGCTTGATTAATTATTTTTTTACGGTGTCTTTTTATCTCGATCTCTCACCGAAACGTTTATTATGTGACTTTGAGGTACATTTAAATTTTTTCAGATTTTTTGTGCAATTCGTATACATTTTAGTGTTGGGTTGTTAGTTGTGTATACATGTTTACGTGTGGTTTGATTATTTTTGTTTTTATTTACCAAAAAAAAAAAAAAAAGGTATTTGGGGGAAAATCTTTGTTTTATCTCTGATAGAATGAATGCGAAAGACCGTCTGTCAGATGTTTAAATATCTAAGTATGGACTGGGAGTAGGAACTTTCAAGGATAGTTATGTAGTTTAATCAAGTTGGGCCTCCGATGAATGGATTCTCGTAATAGCCCATTTTAAGTGGTCACACAAGATCCAATTAAAAAAGACTATAGTCCGTAATTTGCAACATCATTGATCGCCCATATACGGATATACCCAACAAATCAAACATCAATCAATATCTCTCTCGACTCTTAATATTCCAACGAGGTGATGAAAAGTTGAAGCCTAAGAAACTTTGGAAATACTGTAATTATGGAGTTGTATTATAGCATTAAGTATTTACGCAGAGAAGTACATCCTTGGTTTTCATCACAAATTCACAATAAACTATATACAAAGATATTCTCGAATATAAGTAGTAGCTAGGGAGTATAGATAGCACAAGCAACTACACGAGTTGTTAAATAAAGATACTTAGAATAATTTACAGTGTCACCCACAACACTAGATAGAAAGTGATAAAAAAAAAGAACTTCCTAGTTACCTAATTAGTTTCTTTGTACAAGCATGAGAGGCTAAGGTTCAATTCTCATTACTGAGCACACACTTTTAATAAGGATTTTCCTTACTAGTTACTTCCTTAGGATGCACCCCTTAATCTTACCCAAAGAAAATTCTACTTTCTTTATACATATATAGCAAACATAATTATCCTAGTTTTTCTAAAAAAAAGGATTAAAAAAAACTCTTTACAAAGAGATGCATGCATTAATTTAGTCATTAAAGTTGTCACTAAACCATTCTTCCTTCCATCCATTGATAACCTTGGCAATGAACGCCTCGATTCTCCTCTCTAAATCATAATCGTATTCTTCTTCTTCATCGTCATCATCCTCATCCCATCCTACCTCACCATCACTTCCATTGTCATCATCATCCTCGTTGTAACCATCTGAGCCATGATTATAATAATCATCGTTGTAATCATCTTCGTCATCACCCTCATCATAATAATAATCATCACCCTTTCGGCGGTGACTATCACCACCTTCCTTGTCATCCATGTAGACGTCATATAAGTCTTCATCATCGTCGTTGTTCATCTTTTCACCATGCTCCTCCTCCATCTCATAATCAAAGCAAATAAGAGGAGAGAACGACGTATCATGTTTGTTGGTCGATTGCATGTAGCATTCCTTGAGAATAATAGCAATAAGTATAAAGTTGAAAAGCAAATGAAGAAAAAGATTAGTAGAAAATTGTGTTTTTAGAAGATTTTGGTGTATTATTGGAGACAAAAAGTTAGTTGCTATTAAGAGAATGGTAGCTAAAAGGAAAGGCAAAAGTAAGAAGATAGAAATTCTAACACTAATCTTCATATCTTTATTCTAAGTTGCAAGAAAAATTACAACAATATATGATACGAAGTACAAGTATATGCTTAACTTCCAAGGTTTTATGCTGGTTGAAGAGGGGCCCATGCCAATATAACTAATTAACTATATAAGAGAATGTTGGTATTGAATTATATAATCAAGGTAATTTTCGTGGAAATTAATAGCTTAGGAATGTGCTTGGTAGTTACCGACAAACTTTAATTCATTAATGGATATTGTTTGGATTAGTTTATGATTTTGACGGTATTAGATTATAACTTTATACGTATGTAATGAATATTCTTGTTTGTTATATGTAGAGTACTAAGGTATTCAAGGGGTATAAATAAATTGAATATAATGTAGGGCGTATGTTTGACATTTTTATTTTAAAGGATTTTAATTATATATGTTTATTAACTGCATACCCTCTTGTTCTTAAATAGGAAAGAATTTTTAGGTCAAACTAATAAATTTTTGACCGTATATCCTCACCAAAACAATGCTATGATAGAGGGAGTAGTTGAGTTACTAACATATTACACATATATGAAGATTGATTTTAGTGATCAAAGTAATACATTTTTAATTTCTTTTTGGTTAGAAGTAGGTGTACGTACTACTAGACGGAATCCTCGCACAAGACAATCTAGCTCAATTTAGCGAGTAAGGTTCCTTGAAAAGAGATAGGGGTAAAGCTAAGGAATATTTACCATCAAAATGTCCTTATTAGCTACGATTCTAGGAAATGATAGTTTGATACCACAACCTTAGGGTTATGACTTGTGAGATACAATCCTTGCCGACAATATAATAGGCAATCAAGTACTATACAAAGTTTATCAAAGTAATGCATTATTGAAGACTAAATTAGAATAAAACAAATTTCTCATTTGTGGACATAAAGAGTATTTAATACGAAGTTATATATGTGTATATATCTACATGTTAGCATTCAACTTCATAATAAAGACATAAAGTAATATTGATAAGTTGATATTGACTTCATCATTGTGAAAAGTTCAAAAAGAAATTTAAAACTAATAAAGGTAACGTAAGATATTTTTGTAGGGTGATAGTTCGTATAGTTGATGTCCGATACTTGCGGAGCGAAGTAGTAATAGTGGAATTTCGAAGAAAAGCAGAAATGTGCCGTAAAAGTCGCAAAGTGATGACTTATGAATTGATGATGTAAAGATGCCGGCCCAAGCTCCTTGACGCCCAAGCTCACTCGTAGCATGCCTACCTCCCTCTAGTACTGTTGTTATTATTATTATGCGGAATTAATATTACGTACACTTATATTCGTATTGATGATCTATGATTTCATCTAGGTGGATCCTATAAGGATAACTTCTAAACATGTCTCAACTTGTTAATTTTAGAATAGTCATTATTAATACATTTGGAATTGTGTATTCGAAGATGCTTTTTTTCATGGTTGGACTTCAAACCATATAGCTTGAAGCTCATGCTATCAAAACCCGTTTGGGATTCTTTTAGGGTCTAAGTTCTCTAGTTTACGGTGTCTGAATTAATAATTACTCTTGACGTTAATGATAATAACAAGTGTCTATTAGTACTTTTATTAGATCTCATATTGGTATAATAATTATAACATAAGGTCTAAAAATTCCAACAAAACTAGTGATACGTTTGTATCATACATATGTTAGTAATCTTAGTATAATATTTATACCATGTGAGGTCTAAATGTATCAATAGACACTTAATACTATCATTTATAGAGTAGTTATTGGCGTAGACTTTCTCGGTTTTCTAATCTTTTCCCCTCACTCTAATAAGTCTGACTAGCAAAGATCAACTAGATTGCAAATCTAAGAGAATTGTTGATTCATAAAGGTAAAATTGGTATATTCTAGTGCAACCATTGCAAGTATGAATGCTATAAACTATTATTTTTAACCCATTAATTACGGTTCTAAAATTATCTTATAAGGATTTTGATGGGGTTGTACATGTTTCTGAACCTGGGTGTAAGATAGACTTGCAGCCCAAATTTAATTTCGACATCTAAATCAATTCTGATGCATGCCGTGTTTGGGCTTATTAAGGTTCAATTTATATAGTATATTGGTATTGTATTTTTGTAAATATATAAAGTTCATAAGCTACTAAAAACAGTGTTTTGGTGATTTAATTCATTCGAATTTTCGGATTGGATCAAAACTATGTAGCTCTTGATTAGATTTGAAGAAAATTTGGTTAGTATAGGACTCAAAATCCAAAGATCGAATTTTATTTCATATTGGATCATACAGTACTTGATTACTTGAGCAAAACACAAATTAAAAATCAACATTTCACTCCTACCCGGCTACCACTAATGATTTACTGCCATCAACTAAATGAACTAACCAAGGTGATTAGTTATCGCATTGTCAAAGTGGAGTCATCACTATGGATATTATATCACCAGTTAACAAGTCACTATTCAGATTTCACCTAAACACCAATTTAAAACTCGAAAACTATAAACTACGAATACGCTGCTTGGAAAGTTGGAATCTTAATGTTATTGGACACTTTGGATAATATACATAAACAATGGTTTTGGTCCTTTTGGAGCTATGAAAGTTACACAATTACTAATTTATAATCCACCATTTATTCACTCGTATATTGCTTCGCATTGACCTTTAATATACGGAGTAATTCCACTTTAACACTATTCACATACTCATTGTTGGAAAATTATCTGTTGATTTCAAGAAAATAATGAAGAATTATAGCACTTTCCTGGAACAAATTTGCCATACTCGAAACCAAAGACATGTCCTCCTACGGTTGTACCGTGGTTTGAGACCCATTGTCTTAGAAGCGAAATACACCACCACCGGTACAGATTTCCTAGTGTCTCACGCCCCCCCTCCCCCAAGCTTTACACAACGACCTCCGTAATCCGTGTTCAAATCTCAAAAGGCAGGTTTGTGTTTTTGTGTTTTAGTTTATTACCAATTGTCTCTCCAACAATAGTGAGAAGATTAGTATCTATATGGATGGAAAACCAAAGCTCAAAACACACAAACAACTACCCCGTAACCCTATTGGGCCTCCACACAATTTATGTGCATCTAAAGGGCTGCCGGCGCAGCGATGGAGATACATGACTTGAAGAACGCCACGGAAGGCTGCAGGCGCAACCCCATTTTGTTCGATTTGCATTACACCCAACACTCATGTTCATTTTGATCATTATGGGTTATTTTTTTTTAAAAAAAAAAAAAAAAAAAAAAAAAAAAAACAAAACATTTTCTTGTTGGATCTTGTTAGATACATCTCAATATGAAGTGTCAAAATAAAAGAAGTAACATTTTATAATTTTCACTGATCGACAGTTAATGATATTAAGGGTCAATGACAAGCGTGCACAACTTAACTGGAAAGACCAAGAAAATACAGAAGTACAATAATATCAGGTAAACATAAACGAAGTACTCTGTATTAATATCAAACAGAATCCCTGAGTACAAAAGAGTCGTTGAGATTTGCCATCAAACGTCCATGTGATAAATCACTTCAATTGACTTTTCAAGAGATTAGTTTTAAGATAATGATAATACACTAATGAAGACCAATAACCATTTTGCTCAGAATTTTGATGTCGTATGAACACAAGTTTATTCTACATAAATAAACACCTGTAGAAAATACCTATCTATTAAGTTAAGCTAAGACTAAAATTCCTACATAATCAAGGATTAACAAACCGCCGTCGTGAATAAGCACTTTACCTTGCAAGGGTGAATATCACACAAGGTTATACAAGATGTGACAAACAGAGGAGATGATTTTCATGGGCGATCCCAATAATTTATATATGGCCAGTAGTAATTAGTAGCATCTCTCTTGTTGCCAATCATCTAGGTTTCCTGTTCTTGGTTTCTAAGTTTTAACCTTCATGCATAGATTCATTGTGATCAGCTGAGCCATTCCTATTGTCTCCTTGGTAAGACGAGTACGTGGTACCTGAAGTGTGGTAACCTTGGCCCCCATAATTGTCCTGCATTCCTGTATTCGAAAAGTGTACGGTAGAAGCTGGTGGACCGCTGATTATGTAGTCGGATTTTTGTTTCTTTGGCTTCTGTTCGTGCTGGTTTCCAGCTAAGAAACTTCCTACCACAATCTGAAGGCAACAGAAAATAATTGGAAGAAGCTGCTGGTTAGTAGACTAGTAGTGGCCCAAATAATGTTAGGATCGAGGAGATAAAATAAATGCAAACCGTAACAGTGAATCATGGTAGTACAAATGTGGATTTGGAAGGTGAACTTAGTGGTGAATGGTGATTGTGGTCGTTATGGAAATAAAATATTGGATTGCGGTAACTTAAGGCTTGTTTAGACATTTGCATTACAAATAACATCGTTTGGCATTACCAGGCTGAATTGCAAAAAAATACATTTCCAAATTTTTATTTTGGTGTCACTAATAACCTCTACACTCTCACATGTATGTCCATTATATTGGCAATGTTGCTGAAGCAATAAATGGGATATTTAAAAAGTATATATGAAGGAAGAAGATGGTAAATACCTGCACAGGACTAGCAGCAACGAGCAAACCAGCTACACCACCACCTACAACACGACCATCTGGGCTTGCCAATGAAACACTCATCCCTCCTGATCTGTTCCTTATTCCACCACTCTCAGAAGGCATGAACGAGCCAGTTAAAGAAAGTATCTCAAAACGGCCCTGTTGAGACACAAAAGGTAGCAAAAAGTGTTAAAAAGCTAGCCCGGGAGTATAAAGTTCTAGCATGTAATAAAGTTGACACGCTAACATTCTTTGGAATATCAATTTATATACTTCACAGTAATTTAGAATAACAATAATCTATAAAGTAATCGATCAATTAATTAGCATCATAAATTGATTGCTTAATACAATGAGACATTATCTGCTATGAAGAACTATTATAAGATTTTATTTTATCATTTGCAGTTTTAAAAATAAAAGGAACGTTACAACTTTATCTTACTAGCAGATAATGACCAATTGTACAAGGCATGAACTAGGAGAAGAACATGAACTAATAAAAACATGAACTAGAAGAAAGAACATTAAGAATGAGCCTTGATTCATTTTTTGCTTTGAAAGGAGTGAAGCTTGGGACAGAGATTTTGGCTAGCAACCCTTATGAGTTTTGACAAAGCTTTTAAAGTTTTTTTTAACAAGCTGAAGTTCAGAACAGAACAGTTGGCATAATATTATGACCAGAAAGGTTCATTTTGTTGAGATGCGCACACGTTTTTTGGCAAAGTTGCTGAACAAAACATTTTACAAAACAGAAAGAAAAAGAGTGAGGGATCACTAAATGTCTAATACATACAATAAAATATGCGTTGAAAAAGTGATTTGGGAAAAGCTTCAAAAGTAGCATGTGACATTGGATGTTGCCAAATCATTGGAAAAAGAAATAGTAGAATCTCTTTGCATAAATTACAGTTATGGACATTAGATGTAGCACCTCATATGTCAATGTACCACCAGAAGAGTCAGGCTGCCGAAGTGTTACACTGGAAATTACGCCAATTGCAGATAAAATACATATAGCTCGAGGACCTTGCTGAGAAAATGATATAACCTTCATAGTAACATCCTGAAACAATCAGAGACGCATAATGTTAGTAGAGTTGATTTCACAGGTAAGGTAAGTGACATAAAAAATGGTGCACACAGTTCATTTTCACATCTTTAATCCAGGTAAATGAGAATCTACACATTCCAAATTACTAATTTAGAGCTTGTTCAAACTTTGCAAAGCCTGCACTATCTACATGATGCTGAAGTAGAAAATGTTTTGTCATGTAAGTCACAAGTAAGCAATGTAATAAGCAGTGGTACTTAAAACACTTCAAAAAGGTATAGTGTAGTTTAAGCCTTAACAAAACTGATTAGCATGATGCATCGTTACCTCGAACCACCACCTTAGCCACCGAAAACTAAAAAAGATGATTCATATGCCTAATACCATTTTTTTCATGGTTCATAGTGATCCTTAAGGACCACAACATAAAGTATTGATGATTAACAAGAGAAAAGTGCTAGGTGCACCCTCATTCACACTTTGACAAATGTCAACTCTTCTCTTTCCTCTTAATTTAAAAGATGTGACACTTGTCAAACAGTATAGCTGGGATTGCAACTAACTTTGGATATTTTAGTTTTTTGTTAATCGATTATGATTTGCACTCTGGCAGTGAGGCTGCTAAAAGCCAGATCATATGGATAAAGGTCGCGACTACAAAAGAAAACATTGCAGCATGATCTTCTATTACTCACCTCACCAGCATTGACTGTAATGATATGAGGCGTGAAATTAGCACCAACTGAGCAAGATACCCATTCACCTGCAACCAAAAACATTTACTTTCATTACCAAATGAGACTTAAGGCTAAACATGTAAAACCTTAAGCACATCTCAAAGTAAACAGGGCAACCAGCACATATCAATTAGCTCAGATGCTCTTCAGTCAACTATCACAGTTTATAAGCATTCAACTTTTTATCCAAACAAAAAAAAGTCGTCCAACACTACTTAGCCATAGCCTGCTCCCCTCCCCTTAATAAAAAAATGAAAGAAGGATACTTTATTGTGCTTCTCGAAATGAACAATCAGTCCCAACCCACAAGACCCATACATATAAAGGTTACAATTAACTTACAACCACCATTTTGTAAGTTGTAAGTATGTGGTTCCTTTCATCTCTTAAATATAATCTTTCAACCGGTTATCCAAAGTCCGTCACATCATACCAAGTGTACAAACGAGCAAAGAACAGGATAATTTAGATACCTATAACCACGAAAATGTAAAGGCGATGTGGGGCTAAACAACAGCCCTAAGGCGTACAGAAACACACAATAGCAAGCAACAAAAAGAAATGCACAAACAGTATATTCACCACCCCTTTCATACCGTCATACCAAGTGGCAAAGGCAAAGGCAAAGCGAAGATAAGACACCCAATAAAGGTCATACATACCGATAAACTAAGCCACATATCCAGAAAGAAACCATTCAAAAATCTGAAAACAACCTCTGCTACCCCCCTTCTTTATAAATCAACCATCTGTGCATAGACAGGTCACCTGACTAAGTTTAGGTTTTATGCAGAATCAGCAAACTTAGACTTTATCAAACCAATCATTGCAAGTAACCCTCCACAACACCTCTTTTTATTCTTCTCCAACATTAAAGTTCTCACCCACACACACACGTCCTACAATCTGATTCATATCTTCTGGAAGATTCCAAACCTAGGACAACTAACTACCCTCAGTCCAACTAAAAGGTCACTAACGCTTCCTTTCCGGTTGACCCATTTAAACCCACCACCCCCCATTAAGATCTTATTTAGGGTGCGTATATACAGAGGTCCCACTTCAATTCCCACCCAATAACCCATCTCAAAAATTTCATAAAAACCCTCATCAAACCCACAAAACTGGAATTTGATACATCAATTCCAAGAGTTAGCGACTCTCACACCGCGATTAACCACTGTTATAAAATCGGTCTATCAGGGTCAACCAAACATTTTCTCGCAAAAATCCATGGTACCACATGTACTAATCCTACCACAAAATTCAAATCTAATAAATCATAACCTCCCCCACAAAATATCAAAACCTCCAGCTCAAAAAGTCAGAAACACTACTCACTCCATCACATGCATAATTACAAACCCATCCAAATAAAACAAAATTAACTTCAAAAATAAAAATAAAAAATAAACATATTAACATCAACAGTTTATCTTACTCATACATACCACTATTTTCAGACTCAAACTTAGGCTGAGCTGCTTGTGTGTGGTGGTGTTGCTTGACATTAGGCGAGGCTGCTTTCGCCTTCGGTGCCTTGCTCAACGGTCGCTTCTCGGCTGAGAAATCGATAACGTTAGCAGAAGCCGGGGCCGGGGCTGAGGTTGAGATAGGTTTCGCTGAAAGAGCAACTGTTACAGCACCATCAGGACCATACTTTCTTGGTCTTCCTCTTTTCTTCTTCGACCCCGGATGCACCTCCGTCAGCGCCACCGGTGACGGCGATGATCCGGCAACCGGAGTATCGCCGGAGTTATTTTCAATCCTAGGAGCTATTTGATAGTCTGTTGGAGCATCTGACCCCACTACTGTTACTCCACAATTACTTCCTCCTTCCTTTGCTTCCATTTCATTTACTAATTTTTTTTACAGAAAATTAATTTTGAAAAATGAATTTGAAGAAATTATTTCTTTCCTTTTTTAAGAACTACCCATTAATTTTTTTGAATTTTTTCAGCAAAATAGAATAAAACCCAGCTATACTAAAAAAAAAATGGAAAAGGAAAAAGGTGGGTTGTAAATTGTTTAATTTGAGTAGAAGCTAAGCTTGTTTAGTAATTAAAAAAATAGATTAATGGAAATAAAACATGGGTTTAATTTCCACCATTAAAGAGTGAAGAAGCAAGGTCTGAAAGGAGCTGAGGGTATTTTTATTTTTATTTTCCAGAAAATTTTTGGAAAATAATTTTGGGTATTTTGAAGAAGGGGAAGAAGAAATATTTGGGAATTTTTGGTATGATGAAATAATTAGGTCTAATTTTGGTTGAGGTAAACTGGGTTTTATTGGTGAGAGATTAAAAGACATTGTTTTAAAAAAAAATATATTGTCGGAATTGTGATTATTAATTAATATAATAAATAAAAGGAAATATATTAATTATTGCATATTGATCATTATAAATATAAAATAAATATTATATTAATTTCGCATAAAATAAAGAAAGAGATATGCGTTTTAGTTAAGGAAATGGGTTGGTGTCCGGAAATAAAAATAAAATAATTTTGGTAAAGTTAAATTAGGTTGCCAACGCAAAAGGACATTTCTTGAGAGATAAGGATAAATAAAAAGCAGATCCACAAGTAAAGAACTTTAAATAGTAGTAATTGATTATGACAAAGATCAATTACTGATTTTATAATAAATTGTTATCAATTTTCAATTCATGTATTTGGTCTAAGAAAAAGAAAATAAAAAAATTGTATATGATACTCTGTATCTTAATTCCAATACTATACTCTGTAGAAGATATTGTTAGAAAATATTTATCTTATTTTATTGAAAATATTTATAATTAAAAACTCTTACAAGAATTGATAAGATGAAAATTACTTAATTTCATTTTAACAACTCTTCTTCTTGTAAGAAAGAGGTAATATCCTTGTATATCTACAAATACCTTATATTGGTCATGAATTTTATTCGATGCTTACTACATACTACGCATATGTTAAAGACTCAACAACTTAAAATCTCTCTGTCAAAAAATAAAAATTAAAAAAAAAAACACTTAGAATCTCATGCACTTAATTAAATTTCTCATACATATAACATAACTTTTTTAGCATATATATACTAAAAGAAAGAAGGAGGAAAAAAAAATAAAAAATAAAAAATATTTCAAAGATTAGATCTTATTACAAGTAAGCAATTACAAATTTACAAGTGAAAAACTACAGATAAATTATACATGTATGCACTCTACATACCAAGCTTCGATTATTACAAGATGAAAAAATACATTTAATCCAAGTAATTTGAGTTTTTTTACACGTATACATGTATAAGAATATAATACGTACAATGTATATTTATAGTCGTTATTTATTTTAATTTCACTTTAAGATGGAAAATAATCTGAAAATTTCAAATGATATAAAAAACTCCAATTAGTCTTGGAATACAAGTATAAAAATTTAAGAGAGTTTTATTTACATTGGCAACATATATAACACATTTCTAATGAACACACGATAAATTGGTAAAAAAAAAGAACAAAAAAACGATTAAATACTCGGTCCTTTCAAATTAGATTTTATTCTACTATCACATCTCAAAGGTTAAAAATTTGTGTATATCAAATCAATTAAAGATATTAATACTATTTATATTAATCATGGACCTAATTAAGTTAGTATATAAGTTATGGAATAAGGGAAAATTGGGGTGAAGAATATGAAGCTACTGAGCTTAACAATTAAAATTAACTAGATTAGTGCTCGTGCAATGCACGGTTATAATAATCTTTTTCCCATAATTAATTGAGATATAATAAAAAATGAGGTAATTCATGTGGAATAAACAAATGCAGCGCATATAGAAAAATTAAAATTATAAGATAAAAATTATTAAAACTACGATTGAGAAAAAAAAAATTATTGTTGATTAATTGTGTTGAAAATATTTAAAAGTAGTATACAATATATTACATTAATGATGCATATTATTTTCCAATAAAACTATACAATCTAGTGACTATATGACTAAAGACTTATTAATAATACTTTTTAATAAACATGAAAATATAACTCAAACAACAGAATAAAATCTACAATAAATTTTTTAGTACAAGATATATGTAAATATATAAATTACAAATAATATATCACATACAAAGTATAATTGTTAACTTAATCTTACAAAATTTAATTTATACTTCATATTAGAAATATCTTATCTTACAAAAAAATTTCAATTCAATTTATACTTCATATTAGAAATATCTTAACTTAATCTTACAAAATAACATTACACATAAGTACAAAGTATAATTGTTATTACTCACTCCACCTTTTTAAAGTGTTACACCATTTTTTGTTTTCATTTTTATTTAAGTACTACACTTCCTTATCTTTGGTAAATTAATTACCATTGAATTAAAGAGTATAAAATATTATTATTGTAGTAAGTTGCTTATTTATTTTAAAACTAATTTAATGTTAATAATATATAACTTTACGAAATATTTTTTGGTTAAAAAATATGTGCATCGTACAGGTACTAATCTAGTACTCCGTCTAAAACATGTCCAAGCGGTAATGATAGTATATTGTACCTAAACCAGTGGCTCACTTTTTCTATAATTAAAAAAGAGTTAGAATAACATTTAAAGTTAATGTGTATGGAAGAAATAACAATATGAAATAAAAAGAAATACATTTTATGTAAAGATAATATATAAGATTAAGAATAATATTATTATAGTTGTATTATACAAATATTTCAAAAATAAAAGTTTTTTTCCTAAAAGGGGAGGGGGAGTTTTGGAGGGAAAATACAGCTCCAGGAAGTGGCACGTGTCATTCCTGGTGTCTGTTTTAGTATTATGTTATTGATTGATTAATGTTATTGATTAACTTGAACAAAATTAATGTTTTTTAATTTTTATTTACAAATTCAAGTATATACCGATTGTTTAAAATAAAATGCAAGAAAAAAAAAAAAAACTATTCAATTTGACTTCTATTCTAAACTTATTTTATCTAAAAGTATTTTGTTTGAAGTACATTTATAATGGAATTGTTATTTGGTTTCAAAAAAAAAAAAAAAATGGAATTGTTATTTCGTTTGAAATAATCAGGAAAAAGGGAAAACAAATTTAGCTTCAACTTATCTGAATTAATTTTGTTTGTGAATTATTTGAACTTAATTTACACTTCATTAATCAACATAAATTGAATTACTTATATAGTTATATCATAAGATATTAGGTGATACCTAGGTAAATGAAAGCATATGCGAAGTATATTAATGAAAGCTGCTAAAGATGTGTCGTATTGCGTATTACCCCAATAAAATTTATAGTTCCACCGATACAAATTGTAAGTAATATTACAAAATGAATTTTATCATTTAATAAGGCTAAAGGATGAAAAATTTGATTGTGACTATGTTTAATTTTGCTTGAGCATCTTCAATAATTGCATGTAGAGACTTGTTTGTAATTTCTAAAAATTCGCAAATAACTTACAAATTATTGGATCTCTTGTAATGTAATTCGTATTATATATTTTTTTAAGTTTTTTTAATGTAGGGAGTATATTTTTTTTTTATAATTTTTTATGTAAATTTCAAGCAACTTGCTAAGATGCTAACTATAAGAACATTGAACATACTTTGTACTCCGTAGCTAGAAAACGATGTTGCTTGAAAATATATACTCCCTAGTTCATTAATTTGCATACCAAGCTACAAGAATTTTTTTTCTTTTCCGTGTAACTTTAAAAAAAAAAAAAAAAAAAAAAACCTAAAATACAGACAAGGTTTTTTTTTTCCTTGTCTTGGGTGAGAAATTTCTAGAGAAATGGTTGAAAATTTTGAACTAATGACATGCAATAATTTTTTTCATAAATATCAAAAAGTGAAGATTTTTGTTTTTCTTTGGGTCATTAAAGCATGAAGATGTTGAAAAACAAACAAAAATAGCTCCAAAAAAATTCTGAAGGGCCACTCATTAGCCACTTTATAAAACATTGACCAAAAGCATCCAAATACATGTACATATAACACATTATTTATTCAATTTGATGGAGAATCTATAAAAGCAGGTCCAAAAATTAAATGATTTTACTAAAAAAAAATATCAATAAATAACCCTTTTTAAAAAAATAAATTTTGGGTTGGGAAACAAACAAGTTTATTTAGATAAGAACAGGCTAATTTTATACAATTATTTTTCTGTATTTTCAAAGTAGGGCGGCAAATTCAATGCAGTGTAGTGCAAATTCTTCCCCATAATTATCAACTCAGAATTTTATAATCTATAAATCCCAAGTATTGAGATAAAATGCTTGTCCAATATATAGAAATAAGCAAAATGGTTTAGTGGAAAGGAACTTTTTATTTAAAAATTGCTAAGTTTATTATATAAATAAATGATAGAATTTCAAGTTGCTCAATTTAATATTCATCACCCATTGAAATAATGAAATTAGGTAAGTTTTAGAAGAAAAGATTTGTAAAACAATAATACTTAATTATAATCCCCAAAATAAATGCTTAGCATTAACAAAATGCTCAAAGATGAGTGGTTAAACAAAAAATTTAGGGAGCACTAATCAAAGTTTACTCTTATTCATTGGATTATCTGATGACATGGTCAAATTGTGAAAAGTACTTTCGTGGTTTTTACTTTATAGACTCACAAGCTGCACTTCACCATAGTGATGATGCATGCGTTCTTGTTTTACCGTAATATTAAAAAATAAATAATAAAAATAAAAAAAATCAACATGTATTTTGTTATTTTTATTTTTTTTTTATTTTTTTTTTTACAAAGAGAATTAATAACAAACAACAAACAACCTAAAAACCAAACGAAGAAGTTGACAAGTACGAGCTGAACCGGCTAGGAAATGGGCATAAGTCACTGTAGTTCTTGAAACCTTCCGAATGCTGCAAGCTGAGAATAACGAAATATATAGTATGGCGAATTTCTTCCAGGAGCCAAACCACTGATATATCGGCCACATGGCTTCCCAAAATTAACCGTGCTAAATACCCTAGTTTGTTACAATGTAATGCTTCAATTACAGTCCCTCACCCCTCTTGGGGTAGTCCGAGTTTACTTGAAGGGGCCAGAGTTCTTTCTCAGGAGGTTGCCTGGAAGATTGGTTTAGGGAGGAGTTGATAGGCCGTCGTCGAGCCTACCAAAGATAATGATTCCTATCTTGGTCTCACTAACAATAGTAAGGGTAAGAAAGGGTCGAACCCAAGAGAGGCGTTGAATCAACCACCGAGTACTACCGTTTAAATAAGCTAAATGAATTCTAAATTGGGTTGGTTTTGAGTAACTTCTTCTAATTCAACTCAACTAAAGCTAAGAGGAGATTAACAATATTAAGAGGAATCTAGGGCTCGGGTTATACCACTCAACTTCATCACAAATCACAATTAGCATGCTACAATCAAGGTAAATTAATGGGGCAAATTAGGGGAAGTCATCTAAAGCACCCAACTACTCTCTCAAGCTAGAGGGATTACTTGAATCGTGAATACAACCTACTCTCGTGGTTACATAGCATAAAACAAGTGTTAAAGCATAATCACGATGACATAAACATTCCCTTGACCGGTAATCCCTATTCTCATGGCATTTCGGGTCAATTAAGCATAAGGGAGCTAACTCAAGTTCATCTCTCGATCCTTCGTTGAGAAAGCTTGGATAAATAGTTCTAGCAATGGCCATATACAAGAACTAAGCAATTAAACCACTTAAGCTCAACTAATCATCATCCCACAACAACCAAATTAGCACATGCAACAAGTAATTAGTGACTACATTGAGGGTTTTACCCAAACCCTAGAATTTAGACTACTCACAATCCATGGAGGTTAAAGCAATTAGAGGTTTCAAGCAATTCATGAACAAGTTCAAACTAAGGATTCAGCTAATTAACAATCTAAGCATGCAAGAATTAAGCAAGTAATCAACAACAAAGTAAAGAGAAGTAGAAAAGATGAGTAAGAAATGGTTACTATGAAGCTTCAAAGTGAGCAACAATGGTGGATTTTGTCTTCTACAATGATTGAATTTGAATGCTTCCAAGCTAAAAATTAAGAACTAACTAATGATTTGAGAATTTAATGTTCTAAGACTACAGACTAAGAGGAAAGCTCTAAAAAAACTGCATCCCCGTACAAATGAGCTCTAAAGGGGTATTTATATGACCCCCAAATAAAAAGGACGGAGAAAACAAGGAAGGAGTTCGACTGCAGGTCTGCACGGACGTGCCAGATTTGGCACGGACGTGCAAGGCTAAGCACGGCCGTGCCAAGTTTGGCACGGACGTGCAGGAGGGCCAAAATGGAGGCAGAAGCTTCTGCCAAGGTCTGCACGGACGTGCAGACTTGCACGGACGTAATATAATCTTGCACGTCCGTGCAGGATGCCCTGCTTAGATTGCTTAACTTTGGGAAGCTGTAACTTCTACGTTTCTTGTCGGAAATGGACTTGTGACCAGTCGTTGGAAAGCTCTTGAGACGAACTTTAATCTCCAATTTGAATCGCTTCAAAAGGTTGATAAGATCAAAAGTTATGGTTGGTTGAAGTTGACGCTTACGCAAACGACCTTTCAAGGTTCTCCAAAAGCTTTTCATTTCCCTTTAAGGCATTCCTCCTTCTTCCTCCATGGCTCTATCAACCAAGCTTGCCCTTATCCTTGCTCACTCATGCTTGATCATGTCCATAGTGCTAAAAATAGCTACATTACATCAAAAACACAAACAACCGGTGAAGCATGGATGGTACAAAATTTGAATAAAAATAGGATAAAAATGAACTTTGATGTCGATTAATAACGAAAACAAGGTTCAAAAGTACCCTAAAATCATGTCAAATAACAAGTTATAAGGATTGTGAGTATTTTTGGTGATAATTGAGTTCCTAGGGTGGAAGTCAAGTTTAAGGATACGATTCCCACGGCGACTCTTCCTACTAAGGTTTTTGAGCTTATTGATTCTCATTCCCAATCGTGGAACACGACGGAGGTTCACAGACTATTTTCGCCCATGACGGAAGCTTCTATTTTGGGTTTTGAGAGGCCTCGGAAGCTGATTGATGACTTTGTTTACTGGAAATTCACTAGGGACGGCTCTTTTTTGACTAAATCAACTTATGCCTTTGAGTCAGTTGCCTATGACTTCGACTTCCATGCCTGGTTTATCACACGCTTGGTGGAAGCGTTTATAGGGCTTTCCCATTTTGCCCAAGTGGAACCTTTTTACTTGGAAAATGCTTCATAAAGTACTCCCAACGGCTTCCCTGCTTTATGTGAAAGGGGTACTGGTGGTCCTTATGTGAGGGTTTTGTCATCATTTTGAAGAAACTTGTTCTCATCTAATCAGAGACTGTCCTTTATTCAACAAGTTTGGGATGGCCATCCTTGGACTTTTCCTATACCTTTGGCTTTGGCTCAACCATTTGAGGTTTGGTTTTCAGAGTTAATTTCTCGATTTGGGACTCTTAAGAATTGGGGTGGCCGATCTAGATTGTATTTTTGGTCTATTATGGGCCATTTGGTTGACTAGGATCAATCTTCGATTTCGGTCGGAGGTTTATTCACCAGCTTCAATTTATGCACTGGCTTCTGGTTGGAGGGAGCGGAGTTCTGATGCTCGTCCTCTTTCTTCTATTTAGTCTCCTTCTTCCCCTCCGGGCTTTTCTTCCTCTTCTCTTTCTATGATTGGTAGGGATCCTCCTGAGGCATCTTATGATGTTTGTCTTGTGGTTGATGGGGCCTGGGATCCAATAGATCGACGTTCGGGTGCAGGCTGGTTCTTCTCGAATGGTACCTCTCCTCAGTATCTTGGTGGTGGTGCCCAGGCAGGTTTTTGTAATTCGGTTGTTCAATTTGAATTGAGGGCTTGCCTATTGGGTCTCCGACAAGCTAGGGATCGGGGCTTTGGTAATATTCATCTTTTAACAGATTGTGGTTTGGTTCCGCATATTTGTGTATGTGACTATGGCAACATGGTGTTGTGCCTATGGATGCAAAAAAGTTAATCTGAGTTGAATGAATTATTTCCTTGCTTGAGCAATTTTTGTTTAAAGCATGGCCTTCTGTGTTTAAATGGGCATTAGTTAGATTTCTTCTTTAAAATAACTCTTTAAGCGCGCATGTTTATAAATAGTCTTTTGATAACTTTTAATTAAAATAACATCAACATAAGACTTTATGCATACGTTTATCTATATGCAAGCTTTGTCGATTAACTATCCTGGCAGAAGATCATCCCACAAGAAATTTCTCACCCAAGACAAGAAAAAAAATAGTTAATGAATGTTTTTCTCCATGTTCGATATTTCATGCATTCATTAGCTACAAGGATTACAATACAATACAAACCCTCCATACCCAGTATTTCATGCATTCATTAGCTACAAACTACGCACAAACCCTCCATATCCAGTATTTCATGCATTCATTAGCTACAAGCAACGTACGAGAATTTTGTACTCTATGTATTGTAAATATATTCAATTTTATTTCTGCTTTAAATATACTAATATTCCTTGAAAATATATTAAGCGTTATGATTTACTAAAGTAGCTGTTAAATTATTACTTCAATTTTTTTTCTTCGAGTGGATAATTATATGGAAATGAAGAATAATCTAACAAATGAACTACTTTAACTAGTTTGTTTTGCTCTCGATCACATAAATGATGATTTAGGGTTGATCTCACGTGTGGGACGAACTAATTAATCAATTAGTAGCCAGTATAATCATATATAAGATGATCTAATGTATGTAACTTGATACACCATAAAATAAAAAAAATAACATAAAAGATTTAAAACAAAAGGTAATTAGGGCGATTAATTATCACATCTAATTCATTATCAATCCTCATTCAATCTTAGTAAATCAAATTATAATGCTCAACATGAAAGATGCGACTTATCCCCTATGCATATTTTTTCATACTTAAAAATCATAAGATCCAACATTTGAGACTATATAGAGCTAACATTAAGCATTGCACCCTAAATTAAAACTCCCAAGTCCTGACAATCAACCTTTCTTTGTTTTCAAGGAGAATATCATGCCCACATTTGGAATCTTCATAATCTACCAAAATTGTACCAAACTTTTGTTGAAACCATGACATCAGTCTTCAAAAACCTATTATTTCTAATCAAGCAATGATAATAAACATGTTCCTAAATACAAATAAATAAGAGCTTTTAAAATCCGATTATTAATATCATTGCTATACATGAATTTATTCAAGTTTGACTTGTTTAATTTATTAAACGAGCCTGCATTTTTGGTTAAATTACTTTGTTTGGTATTATCGTGGTTTTCTATTTTTTGTTTTTAAAATCATATGATATATGTCATAAAATGAATAAAAAATCAGTCAAACTTATTAAAATCATGATAATTTTGAAAACTGACAATAAAAAAGTGAAAACACCTTTTTTCTTGTTTTCTGTTTTTGGTTTTTTATTTAAAAAAAAAAAAAAACCGATGCCAAACAAGCCCTTAGTTATAGACTATGAGTGAGCTTTTTTTTTTTTTGAAACACATGAGTGAGCATTTTTGCAAACGGTGTTACTATAGCTCATTTGTAGCCTCAGGTATGTCATGTAAGACTTTAAAATATCTATACAAAAAAACTACATTATAATTAGGAAATATATATGTACAACATATTTTAATTTGCATGAAAATAATTAAATAAATTAAACTATAAGTTTCTTGTCCCAAGTATTCGACTTTTGCTCAATCTGACTTGTATTAAGCCCTGTTCACTTCACCTAATTTTTGTAGAACTAAAATCATTTTTATTGAACTGAAATTATTTTTGCTGAACTTAAATTATTTTTACTGAAGTGAAATTAATTTTACTGCACTGAAATTATTTTTGTTGAACTGAAATTATTTTTACTGATTATTTATTATATTTCTTCTTTAAAATTACTGATTATTACTAAACTGAAATTGTTTAGACTGAACTTAACTTATTTTACCGAATTGAAATTATTTTTGCTGAACTGAAATTATTTTTACTGGATATTTATTTTGTTCAAGGTGAAGTGAACAGGGCCTTATAGTCAAAGTTAATTACCAATTCATCAACTTCCCTATCCCTACCTTTTAAAAAGTATGAGTTAACTCTTATGAATAGTGTTTGGACAATATATCCACTAAAATGTTTATTTTTTTATTTGTCCTCATTAATGTTAATTACCTCTTTTTTTTGAACTTTTATGAATAGTGTGCAGACATTTATACCCTAAATATATTTGTTTATACATTTTCCCTTATTAATACTGTCAACAACTAAATTTAAACCAAAAGAGTTCTCCGGACATGACTAGCTATGGCGCGCATCGAGCACATTAGCCACCCTAGTAATATAAAATAATACCATTTGATTTTTTCTTTTATTTCAATATTGTAACATTAGTTTTTAAATATATTAATTCTAATAATCTTATCATAGAGAATATTTGTTTTTTGAACGAATCTTAGAGAAATATTTATATACTTTGTATTTAAAAACAAAAAAAAAAAAACAAAAAACAAAAAAAAAAAAATCTATATGCATGATGCGTCGGTGACCCGGTATTTTGTGAATTCTATATGATTTTTTTTTTTTTTTTCATCAGAAGTGACCCTTTATATCTGTAAATTAACTTCGGTTACCTCATTTCACTAACATTTATTTCATTCAATATATAGTTATTGACCACCTATTTGAATACGGAGTAGTGGAGTACTGAGTACATAACATACAAGACACATTGAATATGATTCTCTGTATACAATCAACCCAATCTTCTGAAGATAAAAGTTTCTATCCGACAAGTGTAAATATCAATAGTTGTATTACTTGTTTATCATATCAATTAAACAACATTATCTTTGAGTTTTTTTAAGTGTTACGCTTTGACCAAACATGCATGTCGAGATACAACTTTATCATTAATTTATCTAATTATAGGTTAATACAATTATATAAAAATTGATATTATAAAAGTATGCATTATACCGAATTCAACAATGACTATCTTTGGGATTTGATCCTACACCGCCGCTCAAAACCTCAGTCTTAGTGGATCGACTCTATTACATAAGTTAATTCCTAACTTTGCTTTTTATCATCCTGGCGTCGAGCTATTTTTCCGCAGGACCTCCCCTACAGTATCGTCACCGCATACAATAACAATTTTTTTTAATATATTAATTAGTAAAATAATTAAGTCCAACAAAACAATTATGTGAAGAGTAAAAAAGTTAAATGTAACACTTAAAAAAAACACGGAGGATTTAATTTACGGACAATCATAATTTTTTAATGAAAGAATAATGTAATGTTTGATTGGGAAACTATTAGAATGGAGATTAAAAAGCTAATTGTAGTAAAAATTGAAATTGTTATTTTTTTTTCATTTTTTTTAAAAAAAGCCAAAAATCATTCAAATGGACAAAAGCAGTAAAGCAGCAAAAAAAAATTCTTTTTTTTTTAATGTCAAAAACATGAATTTAATTTGGGTAGTGTACTTCTACGTTTAGGCTGCCCAAAAAACTAGAGATTCCAAAAACTACCTATAATATTTTATTTTTCCCACACATGTCAATCTATAATTTGAATCACTACTATTTTCAATTATCATAGTTTAAATTATAAGTAATATACTTCTTAGCTATAAATCATCATAGTAGTCAAAGTACATGAATGGTGCATAATTTGAAGTGTTGCAATTAAAAAAAAAAATTGTATACATGTAATAGAGGAATTACATACAAATTAAAGTACGAAATAGTTGACTTTACAAGGTATTAATCAAAATCATTTGAATTCTTTTTTCCTTTCCAGATATTACCGTTAGATAATTAATTATAAAAGTTCATGTAAGATAGAATTATTTTTATAAAAATACTCCGTTGTAAAGTCAACTAAACAAATTATTTGAGTTAGAAAAATTTGAAATCAAACAAGTTCGCAACGTAAGAATAACCATGATAAATTGTCAGATTGATGATTATTTAGCTATTAAAAAATTGTAATTAAAAAGGTTTGAGAAGATTCGCTTTAAAATTTAGCCAACAATAATATGGGCCTCTTAAAAGGATCCGATGAACTCTAAAAGAGCAACCTTGTAGCCCAACTTCAATATGCAATAACGTGTTTTATCTTTTTTCTTTTCTTTTTTTATTTTTTTTTTAATTTTTTTATTTACAGGCAATATGCAATAATGTGTAGCTAAGAGCCTATTTGATAAAATGATAAGAATAACTGGCTTGGCTGGAATGAAGCGCTTGATTAACAATGTCAATACTTTTTGGGTCCTAGCTTTGTCGGAATTTATATTATGCCCTAAGTTTTTGGTTAAAATTTGCCTAGTATTGAATTTGAAAAGGCACTATAAAATGCTTGGTCACCTTATACTCTTATACTCTCTCCGTCCCTATTTTTTTACTCCATTACCAAAATAACTTGCTAGTTAGTAGAGCTGGGCATGAGCTGCGCCAAGCCACCATGAAAATGTTTAAAGGGTCCTTAAACTCCTTACTCCATACCACAACACTTGCAGGCTGCAGCCCCATTTAATGGGAAGTCAATATGAATCTTACATGGTATAACAGGCCAATTGACCAGATTGGTAAATAAAAAAAATCCCTAGCGACAATTTGGTAAAAAAATAGCTCCGACGACAATTTGGTAAAAAAAGCTAACCTCAAACGACAATTTGGTAAAAAAAAATATTTCAGGCGACAATTAACCCAAAATATACAAAAGTTTCCGAAAAACTACCCGCAAATACTTAATTTAGTTGGTTTTTCGTGGTTTCTTACCTAATTTTTCAACCTCTTTTTCCAAAACTAACAATTTGAAGAAAAATAATTGTGTAAATATTATTTTTCACTTAATTTTTCCTACTTATTAACGATTTTTCTTTAAAAAAAGGGTTGGAAATAAATATGATATTGGGATTTATAAGCAAAATAAAAGGAGATGACATATTAATTGTAATTTTTAAATGGGAAAATAAATTTAAAAAACACAATAATAAATTAAATTAGGAAATTTGAAGACTTTGTCAGAAAAAATTGATATTTTGGCCTAAATGTCGCCTGAGATTAATGTTTTTATCAAATTGTTGCATGGAGTTAACTTTTTTTACTATATTAACGCCGGAGTTATTTTTTTTTACTTTTTTATTTACCAATATGGTGAATTGGCTAGTCACAACACAACTTTTCATAAGTCCATTTTAGGCATGACTGTCAGAATAGCATGTGTTGGTGCTCAGCCCAACTCTTCTTGTTAATTAGGATTTTTTTATCATTGTAGATTGACAAATGGGCTTTGAGTTTGACACTTTCAGCTTGAACAGGGGCAGGGCAAAGGATTTTCGGGCCCAGTGCAATTTTTACCATTTTCATTGTAAATAAATACGGAGTAATTTGTTTTGGATTTCTAATGTCTGAATGATACTTCGTATGTTTTAAAAGTTTATCATAATGGTATGTCGTGATCTCATTTCCAAGTTTCACTGATTTGACCGCATTTGTACATTAATATACTTGTTATGATTTTACGCAATGTATACTTCGTAATAAGCAAGTGACTTGAAATAATATAATTAAATTTGACATAGTATGTATTTTCTAACCATTTAATATTTATGATTTTCATAAGTAAAACGCAAAAGAAAAAGATACGGCCTGATTCGAAATTGGGATTAGTGTGGTATGTTATAGCAGACTTGATTTTGATAAAAATGAGTAATACAAGTGTGTTATGTTCACCTTTAAAAAAAAAAGATTTTAAGGCTAATCGGGTCTAATTGGGATTGATAATATTCAATCAAATTAAAAGTATATATAACGTACAACATCAGGGTTAATTAGATCTAATCAAGGTTAATCACTTAACTTCTAATCAATTTAAGTAAAAATTACACAACGCATCTTAGATTAATAAACAAAAAATAAAGAAAACATGGCATTAGTTTAGATATTTTCACACAACTTTTTGTAAGACGTAAAAAGTCGTCCACCCCTTCTTATCAAATCATATTAAGCTAATACTGTACTACCTCCGTTACATATTAGTTGCAACTTTGGAGTATTGTTTATGAGACATAAAATATTCCAAAGTTGCAACTAATATGTAACGGAGGTAGAATTATTATTTTTTTTATTAGTTAGACAATGAAGTATTATACAAAGTACTAGAATTGCAAACTCTTATCCATCTAAGATACGGAGTTTGTGGAAATTGATACTGCTTTCATTGTCCTGCCCAATGGACAATGGTCATGATACATGAAACATGCAAGCGTAAACTGACACGGATTACGGAGTATTCGAGTTGTGCAGAATCCTTGTGTTTTGGTCTATGGAATATGAAATGTCAATAGCTTTCCTCAATCCACCAATTATAGACAAGTAGAAAACGACATGATGAAAAATGAAAACAAGTTTTATCATATATACGAGTACCATAGTTAGTGATTAATGCATTATGCGGAGTATCTGTATAACGAACAAATGTTGACTGACAAAAGAAAAAAACAAAATATCCTAGACATTCTATACATTGCAGGTTGCAGACCATAGGTTAGACAATTGTGTGTGGCCTTTCTATAGGCAAAACTACATACAAATCTAAAGATAACGGCTGGTTACAATTTTATGTATTCACCATGGAACTTAATTGTCCTAATTGAAAAAGGTATTGGTATTCAATAAACGTTTATACATTCTTTCATGTCTTGTGTTGATTTATTTTTTTCCATAAGTTTTTTGTTATTTACAAAAAATCTATTAGAGTAATTAGACTATGTTCGTATTTGAAAGATAAGTGATTTTAACTTTATTTAACTATGACTAATACGTTAAACAATGTTCCTATTGATAGTTCATCAATAAGTTATATGAAGGGGCCTAGCTCACTTGTTCGAGTCTTTGAGACCAAGAAAGGCTTATTGCCCATGCAATAAAAATTTTGATTTACTCTTGTTATAGGTTTTTTATTGTAAAATTATGTGTCATAATTAATTTAAATTACCATAGGATCGAATCTTTATTGTTACTATGGAGTAATATCAAATAAAGTGAATGTATAGGAGATTTAATTCAAATCTATAATAAATACATCAGGAACGCGTCATATGCGTTTGTTTAGAAACCCCAAATCCACCAAACCAAGCCTACTGTTTTCATATACCACTAATACAGCTTTCCTCATTTAACAGAGATTCGACAGGCCGCTGGCGATTAGAGTGGTTGCCTTGCTCCTTGATCGCCGACGACCCACCCGTCAAGCTACACCGTCAACGGTGTTCAAAGAGTCGATCGAGCCGCCGTAACTAGCTTTAAGCATTCCCTCATGCTCTCGCGGACGATCGTGGTGGTGGTAGTGACCCAGTCCGCGGTGGTGGTAGTGACCCGCACAACTAAAAATTAGCTAATTTGCGACCCTCTATATCGATCGTTGAAAATACGCAAAACGGTTGCTAATAATAATTACGACCGGCACCGGTCGTAAATTGACGGTCGCTATTTCGATGGTCGCAAAAAAATTAATTACGACCGGATGATGGTCGTCGCAAATAAAATTACGACCGTCTTTTGTATTTTCAACGACTGGTTTTTCCACTGTCGTAAATAATATATTTGCGATCAGTATAGCTGTCGCAATCATTGAAAATTATGACAGGCAAGAACGGTTGCAATTATAATAAATTACGACCGTCACCGCCGGTCGCAAGTATTTAAATTTACGACAATGTTTGCCGGTCGCAATTATAAATAATTACGACATGCTATAGCGGTCGCAATTATAATACATTACGATTGTCTAATCCGGTCGCAAGTATTTAAATTTACGACAGTGCTTGCTGGTCGCAATTATAAATAATTACGACATGCTATAGCGGTCGCAATTATAATAAATTAAGACCGTTTTGTATACTATAGGCGGTCACATTGCTATAATTTGCGATCTATATAAAACATGATGTACATGACGGTCGCAAATATAAATATTGTCGTCGCCAATAATTATTTTCCTACGTTTCGAATTAGGACCTTTGCTCCCTACCCTGAACCTGCAACCTATACTCACAATAAACAAATTCAGAAATAATAGAAATGAAAAATAAATTGCATAATTTACAAAATTAAAGCAAACACTACTAGAAACACTACAAGAAATTAGCTTAATTCCGACGAGAAAATCCCGTCGGAACAGGCATTTCCGACGGAATTTCGTCGGAAGATGTCTGTCGTAACGACCCTTGTTGGAAAATGGACGTTTTCCGATGAAAATTCCGTCGGAAACATCCTTTTCGACGAACTTTCCGACGGAATAACGTCTGTCGGAGATGATTTTGACTTAAAATGAAAGTCCGTCGCAACATTCCGACGAACTTACTTCCGTCGTAAATGGGAAGGCTTCCGACGGAATATTCCCTCGGAATATCTTACCTTCCGACGGAATTAGTTCATCGGAAAAGTGGGTGTTTCCGACAAACAATTCCGTCGGAAGGTATTTATTTCCGACAAACAATTCCGTCGGAAGGTTCCTGTTTAATAAGCAATAATTTAATTATTTAATTCGATTTTTCTCACCTATATCCTGCACCTAATTTGTGTTAATTTTGAATTGACGATTTAAATATGAAAACATTTTCATATATATATTAACAATAATATTAATGTATATATTTTAATTTGTGCAACTATACAACATAATTTAAAACTAAATACATGTCCAATTATGTACACAAATTCTAAGCTACAGTACCTATCCCTGCACCGCCGCTACCTGGGTCGTCGTTCGTGGGGTCTTGACGCTGATGTGGAATGTTGGAACATGAGTCGTTGCTGGAGAATCGACGCATCATCTCTTCATACCTCTCTTGGTTTCTCCTTTCTATTTCGGCCAATCGAGTCTCTATCTCGACTTCCATTTCACTCCGCATCGCTTGCACCCTCTCTTCCAACCTCTGCTCCACCCTCTGGTCCATCTGATCTTGCATCTGGGAAAGAAAGGAAGGCGTGTACTGCTGGGAAGACTTGGAACTCTTCCGGCTGCCGTAATACAGCTCCGCACCTTGGCCAAGTCCCTTCACACGACCTTTCTTGTTTCGACCACCTACAATTTCCCAGTACAACTCATTTGGACTCTTCTGAATCCCTTGGGTGCTTGCTTCTTCAACTTTCTTCTGGCAGGCCTCCTACAAGATAGACATATGAAAAGTTGCACAAATTAAATATGTAAGCTAAAATCAAAATCCTTTGCCTATTTTCTACATTTTTTAATAATGAATCATTTCTTTGTCCTACCATGTTTATTATAGATAGTTTTAGATGTATATGCCATAAAATCACAAAAAAAAAACAAGTCTCAAAGGTTTGGGAGCGAATACGACCAAAATCCAACCGATAGACCCCTAAATGACCTATCCTTTGCCTATTATCTACATTTCTAACTAAATGATCCATTTATTTGTCATAACATGTCTATTATAGGTATTTGGGATTGTGTATGCCATGAAATCACAAAAAAAATCAAGTCTCAAAGGTTTGGGAGCGAATACGACCAAAATCCAACCAATAGACCCCTAAATGACCTATCCTTTGCCTATTATCCACATTTCTAACTAAATGATCCATTTATTTGTCATAACATGTCTATTACAGGTATTTGGGATTGTGTATGCCTTGAAATCACAAAAAAAAAACCAAGTCTCAAAGGTTTGGGAGCGAATTGGACCGAATTCCAACCAATAGAGGCCTATATGACCTATCACTTGCCTATTATCCACATTTCTAACTAAATGATCCATTTATTTGTCATAACATGTCTATTATAGGTATTTGGGATTGTGTATTCCTTGAAATCACAAAAAAAAAACAAGTCTCATAGGTTTGGGAGGGAATACGACCAAAATCCAACCAATAGACCCCTAAATGACCTATCCTTTGCCTATTTCCTACATTTCTAACTAAATGATCCATTTAATTGTCATAACATGTCTATTATAGGTATTTTGGATTTTGTATTCTATGAAATCACAAAAAGAATCAAGTCTCAAAGGTTTGGGAGCGAATACGACCAAAATCCAACCAATAGACCCTTAAATGACTTATCCGTTGCCTATTATCCACATTTCTAACTAAATGATCTTTTTATTTGTCATAACATGTATATTATAGGTATTTGGGATTGTGTATGCCTTGAAATCACAAAAGAAAACCAAGTCTCAAAGGTTTGGGAGCCAATTGGACCGAATTCCAACCAATAGAGGCCTATATGACCTATCACTTGCCTATTATCCACATTTCTAACTAAATGATCCATTTATTTGTCATACCATGTCTATTATAGGTATTTGGGATTGTGTATGCCTTGAAATCACAAAAAAAAAAACCAAGTCTCATAGGTTTGGGAGGGAATACGACCAAAATCCAACCAATAGACCCTTAAATGACCTATCCGTTGCCTATTATCCACATTTCTAACTAAATGATCTTTTTATTTGTCATAACATGTATATTATAGGTATTTGGGATTGTGTATGCCTTGAAATCACAAAAAAAAAACCAAGTCTCAAAGGTTTGGGAGCGAATTGGACCGAATTCCAACCAATAGAGGCCTATATGACCTATCACTTGCCTATTATCCACATTTCTAACTAAATGATCCATTTATTTGTCATACCATGTCTATTATAGGTATTTGGGATTGTGTATGCCTTGAAATCACAAAAAAAAAACCAAGTCTCATAGGTTTGGGAGCGAATTGGATCGAATTCCAACCAATAGAGGCCTATATGACCTATCACTTGCCTATTATCCACATTTCTAACTAAATGATCCATTTATTTGTCATAACATGTCTATTATAGGTATTTGGGATTGTGTATGCCTTGAAATCACAAAAAAAAAACCAAGTCTCATAGGTTTGGGAGGGAATACGACCAAAATCCAACCAATAGACCCCTAAATGACCTATCCTTTGCCTATTTCCTACATTTCTAACTAAATGATCCATTTAATTGTCATAACATGTCTATTATAGGTATTTTGGATTTTGTATTCTATGAAATCACAAAAAGAATCAAGTCTCAAAGGTTTGGGAGCGAATACGACCAAAATCCAACCAATAGACCCTTAAATGACCTATCCGTTGCCTATTATCCACATTTCTAACTAAATGATCTTTTTATTTGTCATAACATGTATATTATAGGTATTTGGGATTGTGTATGCCTTGAAATCACAAAAAAAAAAAACCAAGTCTCAAAGGTTTGGGAGCCAATTGGACCCTAAATGACTACATGTCAACCAATAGACCCCTAGATGACCTATCACTTGCCTATTTTCTAAGTTGCTTACCAAATGAACCAATTCTTTGTCATAACATGCATATCATAGGTTTTTTTAGATGTATATGCCTTGAAATCACAAAAATAAACACTTGTCTAAGTTTTGGGACCCTAAATGACTACAAATAAACCAATAGACCCCTAAATGACCTATCACTTGCCTATTTTCTAAGTTTCTTACCAAATGAACCAATTCTTTGTCATAACATGCATATCATAGGTTGTTTTAGATGCATATGCCTTGAAATCACATAAATAAGCACGTGTCTAAGTTTTGGGACCCTAAATGACTACAAATCAACCAACATACCCCTAAATGACCTATCACTTGCCTATTTTCTACTTTTCTTACCAAATGAACCAATTCTTTGTCATAACATGCATATCATAGGTTGTTTTAGATGTATATGCCTTGAAATCACAAAAATAAGCTATTTTCTAATAACATGCATATAACAGTTGTAGGTGTTATTGAAGTTAATACCGCAATATGTTGTGCTTTGGTGTTGGCCGGTACCGTGCCTTTCCCAGGCAGTTCCTTGAAATGCGTCTTGATAAACAGCTCATGAGTTGTTGGGAGCTGCCCTTTATTGTTCGCCGCCTTTGATTATGCATGCAGAAAATGATAAACTTTAAATGTTAGAGCACCTGTAGAAAAGAATAAACCCGACTCTCCAATTTAAACGGAATACTCAACAAACTTACCATTCGTTTAGCATGTTGTACAGCAGACATCGAACCCTGGTAGTGGGTAGCTTCAACCGGATTCTCCATTGACCCACCCCTCTTGTTCTTCTTGTTTTGGGACGACCTGGCCTTGAAAGTTGGATCGGCGGCAACAATATCCATCATCTTCTTGTGGACCTCCTCGCTGAGCCAGACTGGCCTTGCGCCTCTCATCTTGTGCGTGACTGTGTAGAACATGTCACGCAACCGAGTAGCAAGCCTCTTTTCAAACGTGTGCTTCACATCCTCGGCCAACTCAGGTGCCCACGTGAATTCCTTCTGCAATTGATAAACGTTGTGTCATAATTTACAAATTCAGCTCAACATTTCAAAAAAAACATGTTTTCAGTTAAGGTTATAATAGCTTACGCAGAATAGGTTCCACCAATGTTCCCTGGTCGCTGCATCCACCTCGCCGTAATTCCTCCAAGGCTGTCGATAGTACCCGATTATCGACCCGGATTTTTCGAATGCCATGTCATTTCCTCCGAAATAGTCTTGGTTGTAAACAGCCTTTGCAGCCTGGGTGTGATCGGGAAATAAAACAAAACGTTCAAAGGCAGCAGGCTACCCTTGGAAGTCTGCTTGTAGCGATCGCTGCCACACGCCCTAAATGTAGACAGCTGGGCATCATCCTTCCAAAACAACATACATCCTTTAGGACAAGCGTGAATCCTTTCATGAGGCATTTCCAAGCCCTTCACAATCTTTTTCACCTCATAGAATGTGTCGACCATTTGATTGTTGTTAGGAATTGCTTCACTGAGAAGTGAAACAAACCCATCGACACATCTGTGCGAAAGATTATACTCGCACTTTAGACTTGTGATTCTAGCGACCATCTCCAACACAGACAATGAACTACCTTCGTATAATGGCCTTTCAAAAGCCTTCAACAAATCCAGAAAATGCTTGGCTTGGGCATTAGGCTCCTCTTCTGATGAAACACTAGCCTCTTCGGAATGCACATGATCCTGACTTTGACCAAACGCATCGAAAACCATTTCACGATATTCGTTGGACCCTCTTGCGGGAACTGTCGGAAACCCTTCCCCGTGACACATCAACTCATAGTAATTAGGTACAAAACCCGCGCGACAAATGAAGTTTAACTGTATCTATCCCAAAGTCGTTTGTTCTTACATTTAGCACATGGACACCTAACTTCATTCGGGTTACTAGTTTCAGGATTATCTTTGACGTATTGCATGAATTCATCAACCCCTTTCTCGAACTCTGGATTAACATATGGCCCGACCTTCCTTTCATACATCCAGCTACGTTCTGTTCGTTTCATGATTACAACTTTTACACAACTCACGCATATTAGTCACAAAGCGTACTTCCTAACCGTTATCCATCAATCATTCATGAAAATCCAAATGAGAAATAAAATGCTTCCAAAGGGTCCTTATCACTCCAACCTAACCCATCCTTGTACGTTTAATCCCACTAGTGAATGTAAGCCAGGTTTTCAATTCTACGGAAAATCCGTCAGCATTTCTCTACAGTTCTCCAAGTACACGATGTAGGCAATTAAACACACCTACATATGTATCCAGAGAACACTGTAGAGAAATGAAAAGACACGATTTTCCGTAGAATAAAAAACAAGGCTTACATTCACCACCTAAGTGAGAATAAGCGTACAAGGACAGTCCCAACCGGGGACTATTCAAGACATACTCCTATTGTGTATGCCTTGAACAGGTATCTAGGCAAATGATTATGCAAATGATTCATTTATTATATATATATAAAGTGAAGGTCACATGCATTATACTAAATAGAGATTTATTATAATTAAACTAAACTAATATAAGCAAAAAAATGAAGCACGATTATTAAATATTATAACAAACATTATATCAAACAAAAATATTAAACTATATTAACTAACATACACAAAATTAAACTAAATATTTTAAAATAAACTAAACTAAAATAAAATAAACTAAACTAACATACATTATTATAATAAACTAAACCAAACTATGTTAGCATGTTATTATACAATAATTAAAAACTAAACTTAAATAAACTAAACTAAACTAACATATCATAACACATACACATTATTTTCTAAAATTTCAACTTATTATAATATAAATACAATAAATTGTATACACTACACTTAAAAAAAACAATAAATCAACATATATCTAAATACAGTTACCGACTAACATGCCAAGTATAAACTAAACTTATAATATTAGGTTTTACATAGTCTCTAACCTGTAGATCTGCATTTGTTATTGCCAAAGAACAAAGTGAATCTAAATAACCTAAAAAAATATCAAATTATCCCAATTAGTAACATAGAATGTGATGCCTATGTATATTAAAAAATGATTAAATGGTAACAAATTATAATGAAAAAAAGAAAGAAAAAAAGACAGAGGGAAACACCACCTGCTAGCGGCGATGGTTGGGCGACCCCTTGGTTGCAGACCGGTGCCCGGCTGGTGTCGTGGCTGTGGGGTTCCTCACTAGCATTCCAAAACAAAAAAAAGGGTTAAGTACAAAAAAACCCCAAAAAACCTAAAAAAAAAACCCAAAAACCCTCAAAAATACATACCACTACCCGGCGACGACAATGGTGTTTTTCGGTGAAGATTTTGCAGTTATGGTGGCTAATAGTGAATTCCGTCACAACCTAGGTGGGGGTGGTGGTTAGGGTATTCAATAGCTTTATTAAAAAAAAAAAAAATTAAACCAAAAAAACGGCGACTTACCGGCGGCGACCTGTTTCCTCTTTCTCCTTCTCCCTTTATCCTTCTCTCTTTCCCTATCTCCTTTTCTCTCTCTTCCTCTATCTCCCTGCCCAGTTTCTGTTTCGTGAAACAATTCAAATCGTCTTTTTTTTTAATTGCTGAAAGGTTCCGACGAAAAATAATCCCTCGGAAATACCACCTTCCGACCGAATTTTCCGGCGGAAAATTCCGTCAGAAGGGTGTATTTCCTTGGGCATATAAATTCATTGGGCGCATTCCGACGGATTTTTTCGTCGGAAGAACAAGTTTCCGAGGGAATAAGGTCCGTCGGAATGGTTACGGCGGATTTTTCCGTCGGAAATAATGAGTTCCGACGGATTTTTCCTACAATCTAAAATTCCGCCGGAATTTCCTATTTTTGCGAGGGAATTGGAGTCCGTCGGAATTTAGCCTATTTCTAGTAGTGAAAATAGGCGATTTCCTACAGAATTTTTCCGTCAGAAATTGTCGTCGTAAAAGATTTTGTAGGAAAAACGACCTTTTCCGACGAAATTTAGGCGTCGAAAGAGATATTCCGACCCGGAAAAGTCCGTCGGAAAACGCTTGAAAAAAAATAAAAAAATAAAAAAAGCCTCGCACCACCCCACACCACCACTTCCACCAGCCCCGATTTAAACCTCAATTAACTGACCCATCCCAGCCCCGATTTAACCACTACTAACCCACCCCAATCCACCACTTCAAACTACCGTTAAGCCACCCTAAACTGAACCACCACCACTAACCCACAACCTCAAACTGCATCCTGCATAATATGACAAGTAGATGAAAATGGCATTAACTTATCCAAATTATTTGTTTTCTTTATAAACTAATATCTAATCATTCTAATAACACATATTTAGCATATTTAACATGTTTATAGGTTGAAAAAGCTTAAAACTATTCATTTTCATGCAAATACAAAGGTTGTAGGAGCAAAAGTAGGTGAAAAAGGCTCAAATGAGCTACTATCTTGTAGACAACGACCACCACCAACCATGACAACCTAGGATAAGAAAACCATTATGAACAATATTAAAATTGAAATAGTCTTTTTACCGCGATTTCTGAGGTAATGTCACACATAACCTTGTATTTGCAAAATAACAATAATAACAATAATAATACACAAATATATCAAACATAACCAATGTGGCAAATTGTATTCCGACTTCAAAGATACAATTTGAGATGCCATTTTTAGCACAGACATGGAGCTCCCTTCGTATAGTGGTTGCTCGACTGCCTTTAAAAGCTCTTGAAATGCTTTTGCTTAAGCATTTGGGTCTTCATCTGAACCACTAGGACCATCGTCACTTGATGGTTCATGATTACTCCCGAGAGCATCGAGAACCATTTCACGGTAAGGATTTGGTTGCTCTACACTTGATGTAGGGAACCCTTCACCATGAGACACCCACTTATAATACTCATGTATAAACCCCTTCTTGTACAAATGAAGTTTTACTGTGTTTGCATCATGAATACATCTATTCTTGCATAACGGACAAGGGCATCTTACTTCTCTATGGCCGGGCTCTCGGGATTTGCTTCACAAAACCGAATGAATTGTTCAACCCTTTCTAAAAACTCTGGCCTAAGGTTACGGCCATCGTATCTATCATACATCCACCAACACTCTTTCCTTTTCATGGTGACAAGTTCTACAACACTGTGACAAATAAATCACATTAATCATTCACAATCAACTTGTATTCATTACAATCATTGTATAATGTGCAATTAGAATCTAAATGATATCCGAAGGTCCTTATCACTCCAACTTACCCATCCTTGGACATATAACCCCACTAGTGAATGTATGGCTTATGTTTGATTCTACGTAAAATCCGGCAGCATTTTCCACGAGTTCTCCAAGTACACGATGTGAGCTCTTTAAACTTACATATGTAACCAGAGAACAACATAAGAAACGACATTGAAGGATATTACGTATAATCATTCACCACCTAAGTGAGATTAAATGTCCGAGAACAGTCCCCGCCGGGGACTATTCAAGTCATACTCTTAATGAGTATGACTTAAACGGGTATCTAGGCATATGATGATCGATGCAAATAAAATCATTTACACATCTAAAAATATGACATAATTTACCGTTCATGATCTTCTTTATTAATTTATATATATATATATGATCTTCTTTATTAATTTATATATATATATATATATATATATATATATATATATATATATACTTATTAAAAGATGAACAAAGTAAAGCAATGTTAATTTCAGTGACAATGCCTTGACCATTAACTATAAAAATTTAGCCCCACTTCACATGCCTCCATTTTAATCAAGGGTTGTTATAATGTAATTAATTTCTAAAAGCTAAAACAATTCTATTAATCATTGTTTAGGAAACCCACTTAAACAATTAAGAGATTCACAAATTAAAGCAATGATAATAAATTAAAATCAAAATGCAACTAATAAAGATGCAATAATTTTTGACCAAATAAATCACAACTCCATACATTACATGATAAACATGACCAATTAATAACTTAAAACATAAATATGAATCAAATTGCACAATTATAGAAAGTTGTTAAACAAGAAGGAGGAGAGAAAACTGACAGTGCCGGAGATGATCAGTAAAGCAAAGGTGGCGACAGAGGTGGTCCTGAATACGATGGTGTAAGTTAGGGTTTTTAAGAGAACCTAAAGAAATTAAAAATAAAAAATAAAAAAAATCAGACAGCTTACTTAGGTGGTGGCGACAGAAAAAGGAGGAGGGAGGGGCAAACCGGATCGCTGGCGACGGTGCTCCTGCGAAGGTGGTGATTTTACGACCCAATTTTACGGTTTTTCGGACTAATTAGCAAAATTTAAAAAAAGATATAATAAAATCAGACGGAAAACTTGGGTGCGACGACGGAAAAAGGAGGACGGACGGGCTGTGAGGATATCTGGGGACGGTGGTCCTACGAAAAGGGTTGATTTGCAACCCAAAGTTAAGGTTTTTCGCACAAATTAAGGAAATTGAAAAGAAAAAAAAAGAAAAAAAGAATTCACAACACTTACTATAGGGAATATTTCAAACTCAACTTTTTGAGCCCCACTGTATTCATGCTTTTAGGCATGGCAGCGCTCCAAGGAAAAGAAGCTAGAGATAAAAGAGTCGCCAACAAGTTTTAGGAACTTGTAAACCGTTCACGGGTGAGAAGGTTACACCTTATTCACAATCACGGAGATTGCTAACTCCATAGTGGTCTGTAACCATGACTGGATGTTCGGGCATGATGGTACAAATCCAACCTAAAAGAGATTGAACCTGCCCTAAATCGGCCTCTACTTAATTCTAATGATATTCATGTGCGCTTTTCGATCAACATACATACAAGAAATTAATCCTAAGCATATTTAATCTACGTTGGTTGATTATTAATGCACAATTAAATCTAATATTGGTGATCACTTCAATTAAAATCATATTAGCCTAAATCAACTTATTAATTATCTTATTAGGCGTGATTTCAAGTACAAAAAGGGGCGTGATCAAGCAATAGCAATAAATCATGAATAATCAAGCAACGTATAATTATTTGACACAACAATCATCATCATAATTATATCATCAAAACATCATTAATAGTAAGATCCAACGCATGATATTAAACGGATTAATAACAAATCCTAGCATGTCACTAAAAAATTATAATCAAAGCATTATCCTAAACATGATACTAGAAATCATAAAAAGCATCCTAAACAAGATATTAAGAATTAAAATAATATTCTAAACATGATTTCTACTCCAAAATCAAAGAAGAGATAATTGAATTACTCACTTTGATGCCTCAACCTTCTTGCTATTAAAACAATACACACGTTAGTAAACTTCAAAAAGTTAAATCAATAAAATAAATAAATCAAATACGAATTGAAATGTAGATTTGAGACCAAACCCTCAGAAATATCAACCTTTCACGTCGAGGTCTAAGGCAATGTTGAGGATGGTTTGGAGTATTCAAGTCTCGTGAATGAGGAATGGTGTTTGATTTGTAGAGAATATCAAGGATGTGTTTAGGCTAAGGCTAAGAACATGGGATCAAGAGAGAGAAGAGATGATTAAGAATATGGAAGGTGATGATGATGATTGTTGGTGATTGTGGATGATCTGAAACGGGATAAAACGATCTCTATTTATAAGAAAAAGAGTCGAAGCGATCAGAAAAGATCAAAATTTGGAACGGAATAAAACAGGTTCCATCGCATGGCAATAGACCCATCGCGACGCGATGGTCCTACCGTTCTGCGATGGATCCCGGGATGACTAAGCCGCACGAAATTTGATTCCCAATAGAACTGGGTTAACGAAATACACCCGTACGTCTTTTAATTTGATCGGGATTAGGATTGTCAAAAAAGAGATGTTTTATTCGGCTTCGAATTCATTAATCTTTATCTGTCAAGAAAGGATAAATTAGGATTCAAAAGAACCTTCTAGATGATTCTAGAAACTCGTGATAAATCCTAATTGGGTTAGGATTGGGATTGAAGTATTTGGATCCTCCACATGATCATTGGGTCATAGGTAAGATGGACCTAAGTCCGGTTTGAGCTCAGTTTAATGTTTTGGCCGTAACTTGTTCATTTTAAGTAGGATTTGGGCTTATAATATATCGTCGGAAATCTCTTTTCAAACCCCATCCAACTAAACAATAATTGGACGAAAATTATGGACCAAAATAATCTGGTTTGGTCGTTTTAATGAGTTAGACACGAGATGAATGATTTTCAAAGCACGAAATGAATGAGTTTGGGTTTAAAGGCACTAAATAAATGATTTTTGATTAAAACGTTTTAGAAAATGTTAGAAATACGGTCAAGGCTTAAGGGAGTTTCACAAGACTCTTCAACTCTTTCCCAAACTCGTTAATCAAAGACGTGAAAGGTACCCATCACTAGGTTTGGTTTTTGGGGAGACACAATCAGGTGTCTACACTTACCGACGAGAAGCGTCGCCGGCCGGAGGAAGCCGCGTCGGTAGGAGGAGTTGCTGGGGTGGCGATCGTTTTCGCTTTTTTTGTCTTCCTCGTTATTGTTCCCCCCTTTCCCCTTCTTTAATAAAATGAAACACAATGTTTTGTTTTCTTTAAAATCTATTTTCAAAAATCTACGACCGGCTCTACGACCAACGGTACGGTCATAATTATTTTTATTTTTGTAAAAAAAAACCTAATTACGACAAGTAACACAGCCACAATAAGTATAAAAATGGTCGCAATTTAAATATATTGCGACCATTTTACTAACAGTCGTAATAAAATGGTCGTAAAATGACCGAATTTTAGTAGTGCGACCGCCGACATGTTTGCGTTCCCACCCCTGCAGTAGCTGCTAATCACCCTATGAAAAAGTTTTCTCTTCCTTTTGTTGACCTGGGTGGTGGTATTCCCCCTTCATGGCTCTTTGTTTATTAATCATTCTGCTATGATCTAGTTCCCTTATCTCAAAAAAAAAAAAGAAGGGTTTGTCATCAAAGTGGATTTTTCTTAGCCTTCCTGCCGACCCTTTTGGTTTTAAGTTTGTGGGTACTTTTACCCTTCCATTCCAGATTCTGGGTTGGCCGCCGAATGCCTTTCCCTTATTTGTCTAATTTTCTAATTTGCTGATCTTTCTTTGCTGACCAACTTCTTTCGTGAAGTTTTTTGTCAATTCCTTTCCCTTTTCAATAATTTTAGTATGGACTGCCGCGAATTATTTAGTGCCCTCACGCACACCCACTTGAACGATGATTTTGACGAAAGTATTGTCAACTTTGCCAAAAATAATTGCCCCCGGAACATTCTTAATCAAGCAAAAGACTTGAAGGAGGAGGGTAATACTTACTTTAAGAAAGGTGAAGTCGTTCTTGCGGGGGCTAAGTATGACAGAGGATTGAAACTTCTGTGCTTTTGTCTTCCAAGAAATGAAGATGATTGTGTCATCTTATGGAACCTTGCCATATCCCTTGAGTTAAACCTTGCAGCTTGCGCCCTGAAAGTCTGTGATTTTGAACAAACTAAGGAGCCCTGATCATTAGTCATTATGCTTGATGGTAACAATACTAAAGCCCTTTACAGAAGAGCTTTTGCCGAAATCAAGGATCTTGGCAAAGCAGCTAAAACTGAGCTTAAAAATTAGGACATCGTTCTCGAGATAGAGAAGGTAGAGGGGTTGAGAAGTAAAGCTAGCAAGATCAAGGGAAAGACAGGCACTAAGGAGTCCGACTTGTCCCACACCATCTTAAACAAAAAGGGGAAGATCAGCAATCATCTGTCAGTTTAGACTCTATTGGGTTGCCTAGTAGCGATGCTCAGAGTGATATTATCACTACATCCAATGTTCTTACCCCTTTGGAAAAGGAGGACAATGATGCTACTATCTCTCTAATCAACCAAGATTCTGGACATGCTAAGGGCAAGGGATCGAGGAAATTTCATACGTTTCTCAACGGATCAAGAGTAATCAGTCCCTTAAGATTTCCGATTTGTCTTATTCGGATCTCTTTCAAGGGAAAACCTTGAGTTTTTGCAAACTATTTACTGTATCATTGATGACTGTACGAGTGAAGGAAAAGACCTCCAATGATGGGAATTCTGAATCCCATAAGGCAAAGGAATCCAAAGTACCTGAAACCTCACTCACGTCCACTAGGATGGTGGGTCCAAAAAAAAGGGCTCGCAACAGAAAGGGCCAAAAGGAAAAGGCCAAGCGAACCCTGGACTCCACCGCGGTCAGCCATGATGCTGGACTTACCAAGGCCAACAACGCTTCTATTGGGATGTGAGATGGTCATATACCCACTAGCCTAACTTCTAGAAACAATAAGGGTTCGAATATTGAGAAGGGGGACGAGTTACCTGCGAGAGATTAAACTACCACTGTAGGGAATTTTACAAACTCAACTTTGAGCCCACTGTGATCATGCATTTAAGTATGGTGGCGTCCAAAGGGAAGGAAGCCAGAGATAAAAGAGTCGCCAACAAGTTTTAGGAACTTGTAAACCGTTAGGTTACACCCCATTCTTGATCACTGAGATCGCTAACTCCATAATGGTCCGGAACCATGACTGGATATTCGGGGATGATGGTACGAATCCAACCTAAAAGAGATTGAACCCGCCCTAAATCGGCCTCTACTTAATTCTTATGATATTCATGTGCGTGATACGAGTCGTTTACCGTATAAAATTAATTAATTATTTACCTAACTTAACCTTCAAAAATATTAATAACTAGTAAAAGGGTAAGTACGGGTCGATCCCACGAGGAGATTAATAAACTCTTAAAACTTAAAGTTTAACTCGAAAAATGAACTATTTACATTATAGAGTATTATTCATCACTATGTACATGAGATTGGGGGGGTTTAAAGGATCATAAACCATAAAGAAGAGAACTAAACTAAAATAAGTCTAATATTTACAAGTGACAAACAAGTAACCAACATAGATGAGGTTTGATCAATGATAAATTAGACACAAACGAACCTCTTACTTCCATTCCTTTAGTCTCATTCAATATTCTGTTTAGCATTTAGGTTGCCGGATTCCCGCAGCGGATTATCCACTATTTTGCTCACTAGAACTACTAGAATCTTGCTAAAATATTACCAACCCAATAAATAACTTTTATCGATCAATTCATATACTTAAAACAATTATCATGAGCCGCTCATACTAATTAAATTAAGTCGTATAATCTAAATTACCATCAAACGTCGCGTCTAACAATAACTAGCTAGTTTAATTACTTTATAAATGTAATCGTATACTATCACACATACAAAGATTAAACCTTCAAATTGAACAAACGATCATATGAATTGAATAAATACCAAACTCAATATTAAAGTACCAATAAACTCAGCGTTTAATAGTGATACCAAAATCATGAAAAATCAAAGGCAAAATTTCATCCAATTAACAAGTATAATAGAATAAGCTTAATCTAACAAACTAGATAATCAAAGATTAAAGTAGGGAGAAACTCATGAATTAGGATTACACCAAGGTAGCCGCTACACTTGATCCTCCGCCGATTTCGCACACTCGCCTCCAAAAATCCTCGACACCGTAGTTCTTCGATCACACTTGTACTATAAACTCGATCTCACCACCCTCAATATTGTGGTTCTGTTTCTCTCCCCTTGAGATGATTTTTTTTTGGTGTTTTTATAACCAAAAACAGCCACCAATTTTTAGGTACGGGAAGATAGACTTTTAAAATAGGATAAGAATTCATCACTTCCTTCAATTTCGGATGTGTTGAAGAAGGATTATAAGCTTGATGAAGATAAACATGGAGTTGAGATATGTTGCTGCTACTTCGGTTTTAACGAAATTGGTTGTTGCTGTAGCTTGCTACTTTCTTCAATAAGTAACGTGTCCTTTTTGTTACTTTTTCTTTTCTCTTCTGCTTTGTTGTTGGGCTTGTCGTTCTCCACGTGGTGCTCGCAGTATTTTGCTTCCTTCTTCATATACTTTGATGATAGCAGATGATTCTTTGAATAGCAACATAAATGGGCTTTTATTTTCCTCTTGCTTTCCTACCAAAAACACACAACATAAAATTAAGTATCAATTATTATAAAAATAATTACAACATAAAATATTGAATAAAATAAAATCTAAAACAATAAAAGTAAATAATATTATAAAATAACCAATATAAAGCGGACATTGGACTAATATTAGGGACTAAAAATATAGTATATTATGCACTTATCAGTGCGCTTTCTGATCAACATACATACAATAAGTTAACCCTAAACCCGTTTAATCTACGTTGGTTGATTATTAATGCACAAATAAATCTATTATTGGTGATTACTTAAATTATAATCATACTAAGCGTAAAATCAAATTATTAATTATCTGATTAGGCATAATTTCAAGTACAAATTCTCTTTAAACCTGCAAGAAGGGGCGTGATCAAGCAATAACAATCAATTATGAATAATCAAGCAACGTAACATTGACACAACAATCATCATCATAATAAAAATCATCAAAACATGATTAAAACATTATTAGCAAGATCCTAGGCATGATACTAAATGGATTAATAACAAACCCTAGCATGTCACTAATAAAAACCATAATCAAAGCATTAGCCTAAACATGATACTAGATATCAAAATCAACATCCTAAACATGATATTAGGAATCAAAATCAACATCCTAACATGATTTCTATATCAAAAGAATAATTAAGTAATCGAATCACTTATTATGATGCCTCTTATCTCTTTCTATCAAAACATTACACGCGGTAGTAACTTTGAGAAAGATTAAATCAAACAAACCAAATAAATCAAATAAGAATTGAAATATAGATTTAGGACCAAACCCTCAGAACTATCAACCTTTCACGTTGAGGTCGAAGGAAACTTCGAGATTGGCTAGGAGTATTCGAAGCTCGTGATGGAGGTATGGTTTTTGATTAGGGAAAAGTATCAAGGATGTGTGTTTGGGATGTGTTTAGGCTAAGGCCAGAAATCAAGAAAGAAGAGAGAGAAAAAAGCTTTAGCTTAGAGAGGATTAAGTGATGATTGTTGGTGATCAGGCTTGTTAATGATTGAAAAAGAGATGAGACGACCTCTAATTATAAGGAAAAAAGAGGGTCAAAGAATCAGCAAAGAGTCATAAATCAAATCAAAGTTAAACAGGTTCCATCGCGGCGCGACAGGTCCATCGTGGCGCGATAGACAACAATTTTTGCGGTTTTTGTTTTTATCATAACTTTTGATCCAGAAATCGAAATAAGATGAATAATATATCATTAGAAAGCTATTGAAGTATAATTTCCAACCCAATTGGAATTAAATTGATATTTTTTAAAGAATAAAATATATGATCGAAATAGTGGAACAGTGTCAGTTTTGGATAGAGTTTGGTATTTCATTCATATCTTTTTCGTTTCTAATCGGAATTAGGATATGATATATCATTCGAAAGATAATTTCAAGGGATATCCAACCATCCAAGATTTGGATAAAAATTACTAGGCACGAAGAACATATTTGAACGTCTTTAAATTTGAATAGAACAAGGATTCTCAAAAAGAGGAGTTTTTATTTAATTTCAACTCTTTGATCTTTATCTTTCGAAAAGGATAGATTAGAACTTTCTAGAAACTTATAGAAGTTTCTAATGAATCCTAATTGGTTTAGGATTGGGATTAAGGTATTTGGACCCTCACATGATCATTGGGTCATAGGTAAGATGGACCTAGGTCCGGTTTGAGCTTGATTTAGTATTTTGGCCATAACTTTTTCATTATAAGTCGGATTTGGGCTTATAATATATTGTTGGAAAGCTCTTTTCAAACCCCAGCTAACTAAACAATAATTGGACAAGAATTATGGACCAAAATAAACTTTTTTGGACGTTTTTATAAAGTGGACACGAAATGAACGATTTTCAAAGACACGAAATGAATGATTTTGGGTTTAAAACATTTAAGAAAAGGTTATAAGTGGTCAAGGTTAAGGGGAATTCATGAGACTTTTCAACTCTTTATCTAACTCGATAATCAAAGACGTGAAAGTTACTCATCACTGGGTTTGTTTTTTGGGGAGACACAATCAGATGTCTGCAACCACTGATTTCGATGAAGTGGAATCCGTAGGTTCTAACGATGAAGACCCCATGACTGTTGAACCCGACCATGTGCATGCTGTCCTCTCCACCGCTCACCACTTTCATGTTCTCTGCCACGTCGAGAAAAAATGGAAGGCTAACCAGGACAAGGGTGAAGAACAAGAAAGGTAAAGATACACTAATCGTTTTTGCAGGGTCAAGAAATGCAAGTGAACAAGTTTGGAGAAGCTTAGGGCTAAATCTAGCGATGGATTTTCTCAACCCCCTTATTTGTATTGCCAAGCAGTTCATAGCGTCTGTAACCCCAATCCCCTTTTTAGTTCTTGTATTAGTTTGGTCAAGTGGTTTAAATTTTCTCATTGTTGTTTTAAGTCTGTTGGGAGCTAGTCTCCTTTTTAGTCCGTTGTCAAAAAAAAAAATTCTTTATTGTTATTTAAGTAATAGTTTAGTACAGTAATTACTCCATAAATCTTATTAATTCAATTAATATAAATATAGTATTAGAAGTTGTTTCAATTATAGCTTCCAAAACCCACTATTAGAAAACAGGCGATTTTCGACAGAATTTTCCATCAGAAATAACCTGTTTTCCGTCGAAAAGTGTCATCGTAAATGTATTTGTAAGAAAATCGTCCTTTTTCGACAGAATTCAGGCGTCGGAAGAGGTTTCCCGGCCTAAAAAAGTCTGTAGGGAAATCCAACCCAGAAAAAAAAATTAAATAAAAAACCCCCAGCCCACACCACCACCACCCTACGGCCTTACCTCACACAACCCTTAACCTCCAACAGCCCCTACCACTCCACCAGCCTCAACCCCACACCATGACCACCACCGCCGCCACTAGCATCCACCCCACACCACCACCAGCCCTCAACCCACCTCTCTCTCCCCAAACTAACCCTAAACCTGTATCTAGATCCAAATCCACCCACACTAACCCATAACCAGCCCCACCCACAAACCCACACCTAACCCACCGCCACCACAACAAACGCAAGTCCACCGCCACCACAACAAACCCACCGCCACCGCCACCACAACAAACCCAGTGTCACAACAAATCCACCAAGAACCATAAAAACCCACAATCCAAACCATAAAAACCATCGCCACCACGCCAAAAAAAAAAAGAAATTCTCAATAGCCAAAAAAAAAAAAATCAAAAGCAAAAGAAAAAATAAATAAATTAAAACACTTGAACATACCTTAAAAATTGAAATAGGTGGTTTAATAAGGTCAAATTCGACCATGAAAAGTCTAGATCTAGACTTTTCATAGTCGAATTTAACTTTAAAAACCTTTTAAGAAAATCAAAACAAAGGGGCGACAATAGGCTGTGCGGTGAACGATGTCCGGTGGTGAGGCAGGTTTTTGGGGGTTGCGGGGAACAGTGGAAGGGAGAATGAGAAAAAGAAAAAGAAGAGAAGAAGGGAGAATAAAGATGGAGTGAAAAGAGGGAGAAATAAGGACGGAAAAGGAGAAATGAGGACTGAGGAGAGAGAGAGAGAGAAATAGAGGAGAGACAAGAAAGTGAAGTAAAGGGAAAATAAGGGTGAGTTTATCCCCAAACTTAGACTCAGACTCCAGACCCTGCCACATCAGCTTTCCAGTAACTTTTAAATGTTTTTTTTTATTATTCAGATTCATACAAGAGTTTCTCCAAATTGACACATATCCCAATACTCACTCCCACTTATCCTCTAAAAAATATATATATTTATTTATTTTAAATATCTTTAATTTTTTTAAAAAAATTATTTTAAACATTATTAATATTCATGTCTTGTAATTTAATACTCATTTATGATAATTCGGATAAAATTGATTTAAATTAATATCGTAAAACTTGTTATGGAGGAGATAATACACAACGATAATTACTAAATTTATTTTCAAATACATAATGATAATTTTATAATACTGCGAAATTTGTTGTTGATATATTTTGATAGAGGTTCTTTTTTTTTGGGCTAAATATACATATATCATATGTATATGTACAAATTGATCATGATGTAGCCGTTAATTTTAGCCGTTGCAATATATCAGTTGGAGCACATTCAAGTAGCCGTTGGAATATATATACAAATTACACCTGCAAGTAGCCGTTGATTCTTGTGAAGTTTGGATTGAATTGCATGTTAGGTGATGAGGTGACAAGAATTGGTTGGCTAATCTCAAAAATGTTGTAGCAATTTTGGTCACATGCAAGTCTGGAGAAGAGTTTTAATTTTACAAACTCACTCCAAGACTCACATGAATCTTGTACCACATTAACGCTTGAGTCTTGATTGAGACTCTACTCAAGACTCACTCCAAAACCCCGATAAACTCACCCTAAGGTGCGCCTGCTCTAATTAAATTAGGGTTGTTGGGTTTTTCTTTTTTAAAAAAAATAAAAATCCCGTCGGAAATTTCCAACGATATTAATTCCGTCGAAAAATCAATATACCCATTTAAATAAAAGTGTAATTTTTTTGAACTTTAAAACACAATTCGCTAAAATCGAAAATATAAGACAATCTTTTTAAAATGCGTGATTTTATCATACATTTCCAAACTAGATTATACATGGCGTTATTCTATCACCAACTTCCATGTGACTGGCTACACCGTATGGCCAGCTACAATTTTTTATTTTCTTTAATTTTCTCTCCCTCTATTCTCTCCTCTCCTCTCTTCTCCTCTCATTTTCTCTTTCTAACTTTCTCTTTCTAATCATCAATGGCCGGAGCACCGACTTCCGTCGTCGTCGTATTCGTCTCCGCGTTGTCGTCTTCGTTGTCGAAGCTCCAAACCAACCCAGATCTCCTCGAAGCTACAAACCCTAACATTTCCCCCAAATTTCAATAGATTCAGGTACAAATTCATCAATTTCATTCCAATTTCCTATTGATTTCTGTTACCTCCGCCGTCGTCTTCGTCTCCGCCGTCGCCGTCTTTCTCTTCGTCTTCGCACGCAAGAAGATCAGTTCTATCTGTGTATATTCAAGGCATATAATCCCTTGGTTTCTTTATTACACGAAGGAGATATAATAAGGAGAAGGTGGAGGAGTGAAACTGTCACCGGAATTGAGATCAAAAGGTGGGGAATTCATCTAATTTTTGAAAATGATGATGATTTTGTTGGCTCCTCAAATGATTAAAGCCGAAACTATATTGCAAGGAAATTTGTGAAATATGATTTCTATACTTTATAAATTAATTTTTTTGTAATCAGATTTTTTTGTGTGAAAATTATCTTTTTTTTTTGTCATAAATAAGTAAATAGGATGATCTAATGTCACGCATCTTGATTTGACATACTCCGTAACACTTTACTGAAAGTTACGAGTATTATTAGACTTCTCCGTATTCTTGTTATAATTTTGAAAAGAAATTATTATGCAACTTTTATGGTAAAGGTCAGAGTTTACTGGATCCGGTCAGGAATTATTGGGTCAGGGTTATTTGATTCGATCAGGGGTTACTAGGTTGGTCAGGGGTTACTTGGACGGAGGGCTTACTTGGTCAGGGGTTATTTGGACGGAGGGGTTATTAGGTTGGTGGGGTTACTTTTGTCATGTGTTAGCTGGTCACACTGAGCCACACAGAAAACCTACTATTATTCTATTGGATGGAAAATGTTATACAGTCCATATAAGGAATTAAAAATAGAAAAAACAAATGAAAATATAATATTAATTGCATTGATTTGCGCATAATTTTGTCATACATCCCAAAATTAATGCGGAGTACCAAATAAGAAAAGTTATTTTATACTCCATCCATCCCTTAATTAGTGGCCTATTTGGTATTTTTTTTACGGGAATTTAGATGGTTATAGAATCTTTAAAACTAATGATTAAAAGTACAAATATGCATGTGGGGCTAGAAAGAGATAGAGAGAAAGAAAATATACTTAGTTGGTAATTATGGAAGAGAGAGAAAGTGTTAGAAAATGATATTAAAAATACATAAAAATAAAAGAAAAATGATGACAACTCATAAAAGAGAGTGTAATTTTGTCAAAAAGTAAATTCTTTGAAAAGAAATAGGCCACTAATTTTGGCTACTCAAAAATAGAATACAGGCCACTAAATAAGAGACGGGGGGAGTACTTCGTATTAATAAGCCCTAAAAGCTATATATATCCATATTAGATTTTCTTCTTTAAAAAATTACCCCGTAATTTGGAAGTACTCCGTACTAATACAGGCCCAAATGAGCAATCCGAAATGAGAATTTGAGCAAACAAGAATTGAAAAGACAGTCAAAGTGTCAAAGTCAACGATTATAAAAAGAAGAGCCAATTACAGAAGAAATGCAGGTGCAGAGTACGTGATGAGCTGTCTATATAGGGAGTTGAGTCAGATAGACAGTGTACTTGCCAACTAAGCAGCCCCGAGTTGTCCGCCGTATTCACAGCCACCCCTAATTTTTGCCACGCGCATCTCATGTGTCTTTTTATGCCCTTTTTTTCTTAACATTTATTTGAAAGATTTTTGTTAAAATTGATTTTTATGCACGTCATATTACTCCGTATTGCATTAGAAGGCGCACCCTATATAATCCTAAAAGACCTAGTAAATCATAGCTGTAATACCTGCATGTTCGTTAAAAATCGTTACTCGGTTTGATTTTTACCTTTTTTTTTCTTCTCATTCTTTGTGTAATTGTGTTCTTTTCATGCATTCTCATATTGCTCCTCCCTTAAATTTTTGCACCTTTTTTCCTAAAATAAATAAAAAAATAAAAAATAAAAAAAATTTGCACCTTTTTTGGAAAATTTCCAATATAACTACGCCTTACGTCCATTTAAAAAATTTAACAATAAATGTATCAAAATATCATATTTGGACTTTGGTGGTTGTAAAATTATGTACACAAGTCATAAGGTAATTCTTAACACAACATTATATACAATGTAAAAATGATAACATAGTGCACGTGAGATTGTGGAGCTTCAACTTGACTTAGTTATATTCAAGATATCGGTAACATTTAAACTAAAATCTTTATTGTTCAAAGCTCAGCTCGATAATATTTAATCATAAAAAATGAGCTAAAATTAGTATGTTTCAAAGTGTAGCTTTCAACTTGCATAACTCGTGGCCAACTCTCTATGCAACCCTCAAAGTCTACCATAGCCAATAGGTATGTATAGTTTTATATACTTCCTCCAATTTTTATCAATTGCAACGTTGGAGTTTGTAATGCACGTTATAAATCATTAATTAATTAACGTTATTTTTATACATCATCATGGTTGCTCATTCCTATCTTTATCCCTCATATGAAACACTATGACAAATGCCACAAGGATAAAGCATGGATTTCTTATTAAATGAAAAGGACTTATAAAACTACGGAGTACGATAGAACCTAATATGATTAAAAAAAAAAAAACGCATATTATATGAGGAGAGGAAGACTTTAATTTAGTAGTCCAATTGATTGACGTATCCTAGATAAATAAAATGAAGCATGCAAGATTGCAAGTTGATTGTTGAGTCACAAAAAGAAACATGCAAGTGCAGCAGCAACAGCAGCAGCAGCAAGCAAGTAGCTAGATTAGTATAAATTTCCCGTTAATTAGGGCGTAGGCAGGATCTTCTGAAGGATTCAGCATTTTGTCCAATCTTACAACATAAAGATATAAAAGTTGCTTCTATTAGTTCTGCTTTTTTGAACATAATTATAACAATAATAATCTTTCTACTATTTTTTTCATTTTTTTGTGTGGTAATGTGCGTCATGCTTAATTTGTTTCCTGTCCATTTCCATGCCTTTGTTTCAAGCCTTTATATTATCCTTATTCCAATGTGGATTTTGAGTTTTTATTAGTGGATCTTCCATCCATTGTATTGCTTTTTCTTCATTTTACAGGGTGGAGTATATTATATATACCCCGTAAATTTTACTTGTATTATAATTAAAATGAGAAATATGGAATACCTACACGAAATTACTCTCTCCATTTTTAAATACTTGCTCCACTTTTTTTTCCAGCCGTTTTTAAATACTTGCTCCATTTCCTTATTTGGAAAACTTTTACAATATTTTATTCATTTCTCTCAACTAGTGGACCTAATATAAATCATACAAGTATTTTACTAATTTCATATTCTGTCTCCTCCAATTCTCTCAACTACTTTTGCTTTTAACAATTTTTTATTCTTCCACCTACCCAACTACCTCCATATTTTATTACTTTCTCCAATTTATCCTAAAACTCCGCACATGGAGAAATAAAGCAAGTATTTAAAAACGGAGGGAGTATTCCTTAAGAATAGTGATAAAGTCGAGATTTATATTTAATACGAAGTATATCTATACTTTACCATCTAAAATAACTGACATTCACACATACAAGGATTAACTATAACAACCTCTTTTATTTATATATACTCGTAATTAGTATACTGCATGATTGTGTAATCATGTCTACATATATAATTGGTGCTAATTTCTTTTAAGTTCATATGTAAGGCGTTTAGTTATACCGTTTGAGAAGTCCAATTATTACTGCTTTATTCATCATTGACTAGCTCACAGTTATTCAACAAGTACAAAGTCTGAGCAAAATTCTTTCACCCACGGAAGATGTTTTAACAGAAACTAATAGTACATTTTGTACAAGAAGCATGAAGTATGTTTTATAACTGTGAATTAAACAAATAAATAAATAAAACATGGAAAAATAATTTAAAAAGTTAAAACTACAACCATACCTGTTCATCATTGAGATTTTATGGTTTTCAGTACATTTTTATTTTTATTAAACTATAATGAGAACTTTGATAATATTGGAAAAAGTAAATAAAATATGTCTCATTGTTTTCAAAAAAAAAATTTACGGAGTATTAAATTAAATGTAATTGAGTAAAACATTTAATCAAAATTTTTACTAAGCATTGATATGTCATGGTAGTTGATTATGTTATGGTAGTTGATTAAAGTCTTTTGAGATGGTACATAAATAGATTAAATTAAATTTGTTTACATCAATTTTGTGCTCTAATTAAAGTTTTTTTAAAAAAATAATCTAATTATATTTCTAACTTACATTGCTATGCCTTTAATAAAACAAATTAAATACGGAGTACATTAATAACATAAGTCAACAAGCTAGTATTTTTTATCAATATGTACTCAAGGGCGAAAATTTTCAGCCCTTATTGTGTTGATTTTCGAATCCTCAATCAATTTTCACTTTACAAGTTAAGTAGTGTACTATTCAATTCCTCTTTATCTCATCATATTAGGGGCAAAATTACAAAGTCCAAATTCATAGAAATCTAACATAAGTAACATGTATTTCATATTTTTATTAGATTAATTTGTGTTCCTGGCTTTTGATTGACAGAATTATCAATTCTTGACAACAATTTCTCCTAAAAGCATGGATTATATTGTAATGACCTTATCAATCAATTAAAAATTAAAATGATAGATTGATAGATGATCCAATTGTTAGAGACAAAGAGTTATAATAAGGTGTTTGGATCACGCAATCGATGAAAGCAACAATAGCAATTAGTATCAACCATATTCGACAACATGATGGTGTGTTTGTCTATTTGACAAAGTTAATAACAACACACAAAAGCGAAATGTTGCCATTTTCATGTATATTATTGACAACGTCCTATGAAATGAATAGGTCTATGTTTACCCCCCTAATGTTGTCACTATGAGGTTTGAATTTTCATAATGCAATTCTTGAAAAGGATAACTACATAGTGTTTTTTTAAAGTACAATATTATAAAAAGTTGATATTGTAGTTTCTTATATAAATCAAAGATTGTCCTTTTAAAAAAGAGTGTTATTTTCTACATTTTTAAATAATCGCAACACTTATATTCGTGTGTAGTTTTAAGTGGACAAATGGATAAAGTACATGAAAGTGAAAGTCCAACATGCAAGTGAGATTATATACTAGAGAGAAAAACAATACCCCATATTTAGTATATATGTGGGGTTTAATTGAAGAGTAAACAATAGAATAAATAGTTGTTTGATGTCAAACTAAAAAGTATTGCAATTATTTAAGAAAGGTCGGCAAAAGACACAAATATTTTAAATTTTTAGGTTTAGAGGGAGTGGATGATATTGCCTCTATTTCAAACTGTTAGGCTTAGCTTAGCCTCATTTCTTATGTAGTTTATCCTAAAATTAATAATAAATTAATGCTCAAATTAGTTAAGTTAATTTCAAAAGTTTAGGTGTTGCGTATAATATTACGAAGTATTACTACTCTCTTGATATTGAGTTTTACTTTGCTTGATTCTACTTGTCAAAATCTTAATCCAAAGATTTAACTTGAGTTTGAGCTCGATCGAGCATATATATGATTGAGTTGAGTTCAAATAGCTCATGACCGAAATACACTCGTCGACCGTACAAGAGTTTGCCAAACATAATACCCCATCCGAAACCCAAAAGCTATCAACACAAAAGCCTTGAAATTGACCCAAACTTCATCCAATACGTAAGAAAAGAATGAGCTCACTGCTCACTAAACCTTGTCTCAATATGCAAATACCATTTCTTTAGAATTGACTATAACTTAAAGTAGTTAACCCATAGTCTCGATTTATAAATCACACCCCACTATATAACCCCACCATTAACCTAGTTAAGCAATAATCCAATTTCATAATTGTAAAATCCACTTTAACAATACTCTTCCAAGGTCCCACTTAACACAAAAATTTGAAATCAAAAAATAAAAAATAAGAAGAAAGACAGAATTGAAGTCAATTTGTCGCAATAAACTGGTCAACCAATTGAACTAAACAAAGCATATTTTCTGTACAAAAGATATTGATGTATGAAACCAAATTATACCTCTAAAAAACCTAATCTTACCCCCTATTTCAAGCAATGTGACCAACTATTCTTAATTTCTTCAAACAACCCTTTTTTTTTCCCAACTTTTTTTTTTCAAAAATTCTTCCTTTCAACAACATACTTACCCTTTTGAATTGGTCCACAGGCCCCCACACTAACATGTTTTCCTTTGCCAACTACTTACTACTAACCAAATCTGCCTCTAGATCTAAATAGTACTTACTAATTCTAATTAATACTAATTTAATTTCCACTTTTATGTACAAAGTAGGGACTAATTTGCCCAAACCAGAAGCAAGGTATATGCCAAAGGTAATGGGTATGCACTGAACTTCATTCTTCACTTTTCCCATACAACAAATTTATGTGCCTTTGAGTTGGCTTTAAGAATGTGATCTGATGAGCCCCAGGTTGTATAGATTCTTCCTTACTAAGCTCCCCAGTGATAGCAACATTGCCCCGCCGACGCCTGCTCCTGCCTCGTCCCTTTCCGGACTTTGATGATAGATTAGAGGCAACTCCTTCACCTTCAAGTTACTCAACCCGATTTTTTCCCTGACTGCGTCGACTGTTTTTGAATCCGGAGTGTATCCTTCTGCATCTGTTACGTAGAAGATGTTTTGAGCCATATCCTCTGTTGTGGAGACCTCCGCTCTAGCAACATTAAGGCCATTCTCTCGGAATGTTCGTGTTACATCTGCTAGTAGACTTGGACGATCCTCTGCATAGAGTTCTAGTCGCACACCCTGTAATAACAGAACACAAATAACATCAGTAACTGTCATTTCATAATATTAGATGATAATATTGGTAAGAGTTGCCTAACAATTAGGTGACAAACACCATGTGAAATGAATGTTACGCCCTTAAAGTGGTAGCTAATATCCTAATATCAAGTAATTAGACTAAAATGGCTAAACAAGATAACTAGATAGAGTTCTGTTTGGTAAGAAAAACATGGATATATACCTTGTTAGACATCTACATGTATTTACTTTCAAAGTATAATTTTTAAATTCGTAACGTAGATGGATGTAGGGAAATGAATCAGGATTATACCTGAGATGATCTCCTTCGAATGGAGGCTTGTAAACACTGAACAACTCGTTGCCTTTCAGCATCAGAGCTAATTGGAGTACCATCTGTATGCCTGACGTAAAATTCCTGAAAAACAAAATCAAACAGAGCAATATTAACAAAACTGTCGCAAATGAAAATCATCCTTTTACAATCAAACAAAACACGGAAGGTGCTCGAATATATACCAGATAAGCTCGGCTCCCTTGAGTATTGATTGTGCCATGAAAAACAACATATTCCATATCTGTCAAGGTACAAACAACATCGAACAAGATCTTAGGCCGATCTTTGCATTGAATATTCACAACCGAGTACCCTCTCTCGTTCCAATTTTGGACACTAACATCCGGAAAATCATATTTCATAGAGCTGGTAGACAGGGTTCTCTCATAATCGCGATCATCAAACATCATTTGATGAAGTCTTCGCTCAGTATGAGTAACAGCCATCGAAACAGTAGTCTTAGCGCTCCTAATATCATTATCCCCTTTAAGAACCGGCCTTAACCTCGCCTCAATTCTCCTAATCCTTTGCGAATCCTCGATTTGGCACCCGGAATCACAGTCTTTTACATAGATAAGAGAAGCAATTCTTCCATTGTGAGTCCATACTTTAGCATCCATTACAGTACAATTCAAATCCGCCAATACAGCAAACACCTCTGATAACAGACCTATTCTATCTGTGCCTGTTAATTCTAGAGCCGTAACGCCTTTGTATTCGCAGGATCTTGTAAAATGAATGCTACCAAGTGACTGTCAATCAACACAACCAAAATAGGAAACATATCAGCTATCACCCCTCTATCCCGAATCATTAATCATGTTCATAGTGTAATTTAAACCAGTAATGCGACAACTAAATCTAGACAAACAACGAAAACCGAAAAATTAGTTAATTACCTGTTCCATGTAGCTAATAACGCTTTCATCCTTCAATTTGTTTCCGTTAAGATCAGTTACATGGAAAACTGCAGAACACAAAATTAAAAACAGGATTAAGTTTTTTTTATTATAATAATTAATGAAAATGGGTATCTTAAAAACCTCAAATTAATTTTAATTACTCACCATCCATGAACCATCTGCCATCGGAAGAAATATAAGCTTTCTTAATGGAAAGATTAAGATCTGTAATCACTTGAACCGCTTCTAATAGAATCCCATGTTTTCTAGCACTATCAACCTACCAAATATAAAATAAAATCAAATTAGTTATTATAATTAACATATATTATCAAAAAATTAACTAAATAAAAACCCAGAAAATAGTTTAATTAGAGAAGGTTGATTAAATTACCTTAACAAGGGTGGAATTAGGACAAACAGCATTGTCAATTGCAACTCTGTAAAAAAATCACATTAAGGGTAAGATTATCAGAAAATAAAAAATTAACAATTATTTTTATATTTTTTATTAAGGGCTTTGAAATTCAAAATTTTTTGAAGGTGTGAACGGAAAAAGTCGGTGGCCGGTCGCTTTTTTTTTTTTTTTTGGGAGAATTTTAAAAGATGGCGAGCTTCTGGAAATACCGACTATCTTAAAGAAGAAGCAACAAAAAAAAAAGTCTAAAATTAAAATAACAATAATAATGATTATCAAGCATTTTGAAAATAAATTGAGAAATTTCCCATAAAATTAACAAAATGATAAATTCCAGAAAAAATAAAAACAAAATGATAATAAGAAGAACAAACCTGGGGGTATCTAAGCGCAAAAGAAGCTTCTCGAATTCATTCAAACAAGCAGGCCACTCCATAACCAAAAAATAACAATCTGATAATCTCTCTCCTTAAAACGACGTCGTTGATGAAAATAAAACACAGAAAACCCAGAATAATAGGAGGATAGTTAGTTGAGAGATTGTCCTAGGTTGAAGGAAGACGAAGGAGAAGAATAATAAGTTTTGTGAAATTTTCTCTCTCTACTGCGAGGAATGAGGAGGAAGAGGAGCGGAAAGCACGGTTTCTCTATTGTTATAAAGACTACTATTTATATTCAGAAATTTCCTAAGTTCTCTCTCCTCTTAATATGGTAACTAATTTTATTTTATAATTTAATGGTCTCTCTTCTACTTATAAAAAAAAGACAATAATTTTTTAGGGTCGGGTTTTTTACTAAGCCGTGGGCCACGACTGTGCCTCTACGCTAACTGTATGGGGTCCGCTCGGATTATCTCCTGTGCTTAACTAACTTAAGCTTAATACTAATCCGTCTACATTAACAATGATTATACGTTGAAGCGTCTTTAGCTGCTCGTATTTAGTTAGGTAATTAAGTACATTCGTGATTTGGATGGTTATGTACGGTTAGTCATTTTGATTTTTGATGCATGTAACGTGTGTAATACACTGTGTTGCACATATTGTGTGTATCTACTTATAAAAACTTTAACTTATTAAAGGATAACTATAAGTGTAATTGCGCGATTGTTACGTCTGACTTGTGGGGAGCCAGTAACTCATTTAACAAACATTTTTATACTGTCTTGTAAACTGTTAACATTATCTAACAACATAACACAATCAATACTTTCAGTTGTATCAGCGAAGAACTAAAAATGATAAATCTTTTGATTATTGCATAATCCAAACAATCATAGAGGTAGATTGGTTAGGGCTCCTTTCTTCTCGGCTTATTTTTTTATTTTTGTTAAACATTACTTGATTTGTTAATCTTATGTAGTATATTTACTAAAAATTACTCCATTATTCTTAAAATTTGAGCCGAATATAGCTTTAATATTTACCATGTAGAATCTTTGCCTTAACCTCTCCCTAAAAGAGATTACAGGCCCGCAGCAACCCAACCAATGAGAGAAGTTTTATGTTGGCTGTTGGTATAAATATTTTTTACAGGTTGGTTGGAATTTCCAGCTAGGATGACGCGTGGCTTATTTACGTAATTGGTACTTTGCTTAAATTCCACTCTAAGAGACATTCTCATGCAAATCAACCCCCCCCCCCCCTCAAAAAAATAAATAAAAATATCTAATTAATTAATAAATAAAATTATCTAAAAATGTTATATTTTTGAACTGTTGCCAATATTATTTGCAAAATCTCCCATTTATGCTTTCCCTTTTATCATCATGAGATTTTTTCTTATTGCACCAGAAAATGCAATCATCAAGAGATTTTATATTATATGCCTCAATAATATCAGATAGCTACTTAATATATTTCCTTTTTTAAGGTTTATGTTTACTATTCTACATCATTTTTAATTATGTTTTCTTTCCATAATTTATTGACAAAGTGTCATGAAATAATTATACTTGTATATTAACATATGTCCGTAGACATCTATAAAATTACCGTACGTTCATATTTTTCATCTATAATTATACGATGAGTCTATTTTATTAAGAGATTTTTATCACTATTCAAAAAAAAAAAAAAAAAAAAAACAGAGATTCTTATCAATATACAAAACATACATGCATACATATCCACAATATCACAAGTATCCTTTTATAATAAAATCAAATGTATGTGTAAGGAATCACCCACGATTCTGCTTATGCAAACATATCAATCAATGATCTACCACGATCCTATTATAAAAAGGAATAAAAAGGATTTATGTGATTTTTTACCTCGATTGTATTCTTTACCTTTATTGATTTCATTTGTATGAATAAATAGTATAATACTCTAAGGCGTGCTTCTTGTTAAGAACCTAGATGGTTTTATGACTTTAAGAGTTAAAAGATAATTACCATTGTATTATGATGAATTAAAATAACATTATTCATTTCTCACGTACGTTACATTATGGATGGAATTCGTTGATGTTAAGACTAATGAAAAAGTAGATAAAATGCATGTCGAAATCAGAGTGTAATTGAAGATACTCCATGCAGCTAGCATCGAAAGGCGAATCTCACGTACAAATTTGATTAGTCTGATGTGGCTCTTGGCTCTTGCATCGTTGGGGGAACAATCATTTATGTTTCCATACGAGAAGTGAAAATTGGGTAACTTGATGCTTTTATCAATTTGCACTGTAATATGTGATATAATTACAGTACAAGAAAGCATCATTAACAACATTATCCTACATTTTCGAATTCGATTCTTTTATCAATTCAACATAGTTCTATGGATTCACATTGAATTTTATCTAATACGGAGTACTTCATTATTTTTTTTTTGTTTTTTTTTAATAGAAGTAGAAATATATATTTTTATGTCCAAGCGATTGGAATTAATTTGAATATATTTTCATATTACATGAATTATTATCACATTATTCATATTCATAATTCATACAAGGTCCATTTCTATTTTACTATTTTTTGTTTTATCCATATGAATTATATATGTTAAATGTATTTTGATTTAATTCTTAATTTATTGCAAACTCATTAATAAAAAGTACAAGATAATAACCGTTAAAAGATTTTTCATATATATTTCTATATTATCTACTCCAATACATAATATATATATATATATATATATATATATATATATATATATATATATATATATATATATATATATATATATATATATATATATATATATATATATATATATATATATAATTGCTCTAGTTTCACATGTTGATTTTATGGTAAGTCTTACATAGTGTAATGCATAAATTCAAATTAGGAAATTATCAACAAAAAATACACTAAATGATGGATTGTTGTACCAAATTCGACTAACCTATAAGTCGTAGAATGTAAGAAAAATAAAGTTATTATGTAATATATTTAGAATTAAAATGAAATTATCCAATATATTATCGAGCTATACTCTGCTTAATGATGTAACATTACTTTCTCATAATAAGCATATTATCTTTGCTCAAGATCATCACTATGTAACAACGAATTGAGCTAATATGTACCTAATCCTCCATGATTAGCATATCCTTCACACCTATATTACATGTACATGATCAATGCACGGTACACGTACTAATTCTACATTTGATCGTTGTAACAAGCCAAAATGAACTAACCATATACTTATATAGTTATATAGGATATAGTTGTCATTTCTTAATAAGACAACAACATAAGATTAAAAATAGAAACCAACCTTTTTAATGACTAATGTTTACCCAAAGTGGAATAAGTGAACTGTAAAGCACACGTTAGACATTCTTCCACATTCTAAGAAGATTTAGGTACTTTAATTGTAATTACATCTATAATTAACGAATTTAATTACATCAATTACTCTCAAATACTTTATATTATATGGATTTGTGGAGCCTCATTATATATCCGCCTTCTTTTCCTTGATTGGTGGCTTCAATTTTAGACGGTGTAGATGGGGGCCACGTATTGAAATACTCGTATGATCAGAGTTATCGACGGTCCAAAATTGCTGCTATAGAATAGAACCCTCCACGTGGGGCCCACGTAAGATGACTTTGATCCTAAGCATCACATGCACCTAATCAGAAAACACGTTTCTGGTTCTACGTTGTGTTGTGTCTGCTTGTAATGACCTACTTTTGTACCTACGTGGCAGCATCATAACGGTGCATTTGTGATGTGCTGTGGAGCTGCGTTGCACCAGATCATAATCTCCGACAATATTAATATGCTTCTCAATGGATGAGGTAGAATTAATTTTAGCTTGTTTTCAAAATGTTGATTGGAAAATTTTAGTATCTCGTGGTGAGGGAATATAATATTGATTAGTATCAAGGAGGAATATGGTAGCTCTAATGATTAAAATAATGGTTTTAAACAATTGGATCCATCTAGAAACATCGAATCGTTAAGCATTCACCGAATATAGTTCTGAAATCAAAGATTTTTCGAGTGAAATTACAGCTTTCTTTATATTGATTGTATATGCTTTGATGTGCCATTCTATTCATCTAATTAAAAACATCAAATCATGTATCTGAAATTTTATTAGATTAATTCTGTTAATCAGTATTTGAATATGAGTATAATTAAACCTATTTAAACTTATCAGCATTCAAAAATCAATGAAAGAAACGTCACTTGTATGAAATTCTCTCTACCATATATAGTGTTGATTGTATCAAGTAGGAAATGATAAAATTAATCATAATTTAGATCAATCCAATGCTGATTCTATCAATTAAAGATGTATGGTTCAAAAAATTAAATTGGACTGTTAAGAACATGGACGTACAAGAACGAGTAATTGTCAACAAGTCAAGTTTTGTAGAGATCAAAATTAGCTGTAAAATCAGAAAGAGAAAGAATCAAATCATACACCAAATAAATTAAAACTTGCATTTTACCACATGATCTTCACCACGTCTTCCCATGATTTTGACATGTGTCAGCTCCACTTTACTCTTCACAACGTGCTACTGTATTATTACTGAAAGAAATGGGCAAAAACCCAAAAATAGTTATTTACAGCTCATTTATTATGTGACGGTTAAAATAAAATTGGAATAAATTCGGCATTATTATAATACGGAGTATTATTCAACGACGTCGTTTTAAGATGGAAATTGGAAAGTGCATTAATGGCGGGAAAACGGTTGAAATTCCCGCCGGATCTAACGGTGGGGACGCGGCAATAATCGTGGCAGTGTTAAATGTCCAGAATGTTTGGAGGGGTAATCTTTGTGGGGTCCATCGAATTCTGACCTTTGGAATGGAGGCCCATATTATTTTTTAATTTTGAGAATTTGGTGTAAAAAAAGTAACGTTTGATAAAATGAAGAGCTCAATTTTTTTGTATGCCACATGGAGCACAACCAAGGCCCTAAAATCCCTAATCCTCTCTATACAAATTTGTTGAGATATTTTGCTTAATTAAACAAAATTAAATTATAAAAATCTTCTTTGTTTGCCAAGATATTTTTGGAGTTTTCAGCTGATAACTTGTTCAATTATTTAAAGTCTGTTTTGTTCATCTTATTTTTACTTATTTTAGGTTTAATAAGTTCAGTCAATTTAATATAAGTTCAAATAAGTTAACTTTAGGAAAAATATATAAGTTCAGTTCAGGAAAAATAAATTTTGATAAGTGTTACCCAAGTTCAAATTATAACTAAATAAGTTTTAATAAGTTCAGATCAGTTCAGATAAGTTCAATTAAGTTTAGATAAGTTAAGTTATGTTTAGATAAGTGAAAATCAGGTGAGTAGAACACACCCTTATTCTTAGCAGAAGTGAAGTATAACGAAGAAAAAAAAAAGATTGATTTAAGTTTAAATTATTATATCTGTTTAAGAAACAAGTAACCTAATTTTATATACAACATCCGTCTCAAATTACTCGCAACATTTTGACTTTTTGCACCTTTCACACATCTCACTTTGACCATCTTTTTTAGCTATGATATGAAAGTCAACGTAATCAGGTAAGATGTTGTTGGGCCTATTTTAATGTATAGTTTTTTAATATAAACTTTTTAAATTATAGATTTTATAAATATAGAATAAAAGATATCGATAATTAAATATGTGTATTGACTAACGTGTCCAGTCATATGTTGCAAGTAAATTGGGACAAAGGAAGTATATTGAAAATTATATACTTCGTAGTGTTTTTAACAACCTATATATAGATTTATTGTTGTTACATGTTGCTGATGTTAGAATTACTAACGGTAGCTGTGATCGTTTGATTATTCGTGAAAAAAATTCTATCTTCAACTTCCAAGAAATTATAATTTATAATATTAAGAGTTTGATTTTCTAGCAAATTACAATAATTATGTAGTGGAGCATAAAACTGTGAGGATCCTATATTTAAAGTTTACCAATTGGATAGATTTTTATTTTATTTTATTTTTAATGCAAGGATAGAGAACTTTTTCTATTGAAAATATATTTTATCTATTCAATACGTTGTCTTTTACACTATTTATATGTTCTATATATTACTAAAAATTCTTTTTGTTTTGACTTTTTTTTATTATTTTTTTATTTTTTATTGCAAAATGCAAACTTTGATTACACTCCCTTCATTTATTTTATTTGTTACACTTTAACTTTTTGGTCTTCAAATGAATATTTTTACCATGGATATGTTTAATTAGATTTATGTAAAAATTATAAAATGGATTTTTTGAATCTAACAATATCTTACACAATATAGTCAAGTTGTTAAGAAGTTGACCACAATAGTCAAAATCTAACAAATAATAGGAATTAGAGAGAGTATGTTCTAAATAACGATATTATGAACTATGAAAAGTGTTAAGTGTAAATACTTAAACTAATGAAATGAATTCTTAAAAATGAGTACAAGTACATTAAAAATCTGACCATTAACAGGTTCTCTTTCATGAACCAAGAAAGTCAATAATAATAATAAAAAAAAAAAAAAACAATACATCACTTGGATCTCCAAAAAATAATGTATTAATGAAATTGTGAATAAAAATCATAGATCATGTCCCCTTACAAAATCCAATTGGAACACTTGGGAGAGAAACTCTTAAAGAGTAGCATGAGCTTTTTCTTAGGAATTGACCGTTTGAAAAAGACGTTTATTTAAACTAAACTCAGGGCGCCAAATTCAAAAAGCTAAAGTGGTGGGCTAGTGATAGAGTAGATAGATATTTTGGATTATACTGTAATTTTATCAAGTGGAGTATAAAATAAAATGAAAAAAAAATACAAGGGCGCCGCAATAAACTCCGGGAGACAATGCGGGCATGTTTTCATCAACAACGTGAGCTGAACATAACAAAAGAAATGAACTTAGTTAACCCAATAAATGAACATGGCAGAAGGATGAAGACACTAAATAGTGGAGTAGAAGAGTAAGAAAGTGGATATGTATATTTAATTAATGAATAGCGGGGGGCATGAACTTACATCCCTATCACGAGCCTTGCATGTCGCATGTCTGAACCTCGTCTTCTTTTTTATCCCCATATTCCCGGTATAGGACACTTTAGTATGGAGTTGTATTAATATTTGCATTAGTATTACTTCGATTTTGGATTGATGATATTTAGCATTGTAGGAAGTTACTCCATACGTTTGAGTAGAGGTGTCAAAATTACATCCGTTTCGACCCGATTCGAAAAATATTCGATTTAGATTTAGACTCGTGTGGACATAATAATTTAGCATGATTCAACTTTAAAAATTGACTTGACCCGACCTCATCAGATCCGATCCGATCATCCGAATTGACACTTCCAATTTTGAGATGACCTTACGATGTAAAATCATTAACATGTCATGACGTATTAAAACAATAATTTTTTTTAAAGTAGTAAATATTGCCTTTTTTTTTTTTTTTTGACAATTAGCAATTACACATTAGCTGATAGTTGTTTGTAATAGATGGCATGGCGGCTATCTTATTAGAAGTCAGTTGGTTTATTTATGTTAATATTGTATATTTGTCAAGTTTATCTTGTTGGGAGTTTTAGGCAAGTTAGGTTTCCTTTTGTATTGTGTATATATATTGTCGTTATAATCAATACAAAGCTTAAGCCGTTTTCTCCAATCTTTCTTGACTTTAACATGGTATTGAAGCCAGCATGACACAAAGGTCACAGGTTCAAATCTCACCCACCTCCCACTTTCAAGAGGAATATTAAGCGTTGGGTATGAGGAGGGTCGGGCTCATGCTGCATCCACACTTCAAGCCTGAGCTCTCGTGTGAGGGGGTGTGATAGAGTATAAAATATATTCCTGGGTTTCAACCATCAGCTTAAACTTTTGGTTGAGTTGGTCTTTTAACATTGTATCACAACCTCTCTAATTTTTAGAGATTTTTTTTTCCGATCCTGGTTTGTTCATCCATTCTTATTTTCCGCGATTAAATTTGTTTTGTTTTGAGATTGAGGCTTCAATTTTTTTTTTCCACAATGGTTTATTCGAAATTAGGGTTTACAATCCTACTTTCTGTTTTGTTGGTGTGCGTGTGTTTAGGGTTGCGATGCTCTGTAGGTGTGCTGCTGTTGTGGTGCGCTAGTAGTGTTGCGTGCTGTGTGGTGTGTTGGTGTAGTGTGGTCTAGTTGTTTTTTTTTGTTTGGTGTTGCTCGTGACTTATTGCGATGGGTGAAGGAGATCCTCCTCCTCCTCCTAAGTACAAGCCGTTCACAGATTATTACCTTCATCCGAGTGAAGGTTCTCAGTTGGTGATTTTTCCGGTGCTGCTTACTGTCCACAACTATGAAGAGTGGTCGAGATCGATTCACAACAACCTTCGTTCCAAGAGCAAGCTCGGGTTTGTCGATGGTTTTATTGCCAAGCCCGATGCTACACACGCGGATTATCGTCTGTGGGGTATTGTTAATTCTACTGTTGTTGCTTGGATTTATAATACTCTTGATGTTAGTATTCATTCTAATGTTATTATTCTTGATGATGCTTAAACATTGTGGGATGACTTACGTGATCGTTATTCTCTTGGTAACGATCCCCGTATTTTTAAACTTAAGCATGATATTGCTGATTGTAAGCAAAGGGGTCGTTTGTTGTTGTTTATCATGGTGAATTTAATAAATTGCAGAGCTTGTTGTCTAGTTATGTGAAATTGCCTGCTTGTACTTGTTTTGCTGCGACAGAATATGCTAAGTTGCATGAAAATGAGTTGTTGCATCAGTTTTGTCTTGGTTTGGATCCTAAGAAGTTTGGTTATGTTGTTTCCATTTTGTTGATGAGTGATCCTTTGCCTACTATGAATGTTGCTTATGCTAAAGTTGTTGCTGATGAGCGTAAGCAATTGGTGTCTGAGGCACATGAGACCTCTTCTTCTTCTATGACTGTCGGTTTTAATACAACAGGTACGACTTCGGTCGAACATCGGAGCGGAATGAGTGTATTTATTGTAAGAAGTCTGGTCATGACACTAGCAGATTAAAGTAAATGGGAAGCCACAAATGGGAAGCGGTTATGGAATTCCGCTTCCAAAAACACTTATTTTTAAAAAAAAAACCAAATCAAGCAAATGGGAAGCGGTTATGGGTGAACCGCTTCCAAATCGTGTAATTAGAAGCGGTTTGTACAGTGAACCGCTTCCAGAAGATGCTTAATATAAAAATCCCATTTCTTCTCTCTCCTCCCTCCCCTCATTTCTTACGCTCTTCTTCTCTCTCCTCTCCTTTCTCACGACCTTCTTCTCTCTCCTCTCATTTTTCTATCTCCATCTTCTTTCTCATTTATGCCTCATTTCTTTCTCCTCTCTCCCCTCCATTCTCACGTCTGCTCTCTCTTCTCTTTTCTTCATCTTCTTCTTCTTCATCCTCCCATTACCCAAATCTCTCCGATTTCACTGAGCAGCCCACAACACCCACCGAGCAACCACCAAGCTTTTTAGGTAAGAATTTAGATCTAAATTTTTGTTTTTTCTGGATTCGTGTAAATTTTTTTTGAGATTTTTTTTAATTTTTCCTGGGTTTTTTTTAATCTAGTTAATGTTTTTATATTTTTAAATTTGGTTTTTTTTTTTATTTTTTCTGTTTTTTTTTTAATTTTTTTTGGGTCCGTAATTAATCTTTTCTGGGTTCAAATTTGTTATGGTTTTTTTTAATTTTTTTCTGGGTTCGTAATGTTCGTATTAATTTGGATCTGGGTTGGTAATTTTTTTGGGTTTTTTTTAATTTTTTCCGGGTTCGTAATCTTCGTACTAATTTTTTTGGGTTCGTAATCTTCTTATTAATGTTTTCTGGGTTCAAATTTTTTCTGGGTATTTTTTTTTTTTTTTTTTGTTGATTATAGATAAAGATGTTGATTTTTATGGGTATTTCAATATGTATGGCTATTTTAATTTTTATGGGTATTTTAATTTTTACGGTTTTGGGTTCGTAATTTTTATGTGTATTTCAATTTAATTTTGCTTTTTGAAGGTTGGATGCGAGGTGGTGTTGGTTGCGGTGGTGGGCTGTTGGCTTTGGTTACGGGGGTGGGCTGCTAGCGTCGGCTGGTGGCGGGCTGGTGGCTTCGACTGCAGTAGTGGCGGATTAGGGTGGTTTTAATATTGGTTGTATTTTTTTTTTTGGTGTTGAATATTTATCATGTAATATTACAATTAATTATTAATGAAAATATAATTTTTATACTTGTGTTTTTATTTGTGTATTAATTTTTGTTAAAAAAAAAATTCAATTTTTTTTTTAAATGTCATAATTGGAAGCGGTTCAGCATTAAACCGCTTCCAATTCCCTTCAAATTGGAAGCGGTTTGAACCGCTTCCCATTAAATGCGACAATGGGAAGCCCCTTAATGGGAAGCGGTTCAAAAACCGCTTCCAATTATGGTTTTGAACCGCTTCTCATTTACTATTTTCTACTAGTGTGATAGGGACCATTGTTATGAGCTACACAGCTTTCCAGGTGGAGGTCGTGGTGGTCAGTCGTCTGGTAAGGGCAAGGGTGAGTTTGCTGGTGCTGTTGGTAGCTCTCGAGTTGCTAATGAGCAGGTCTCTGATTCTGATCATGGGAGTGTTCCGACAAATTCTGATGCTCAATGGAAGAAAATCATGACTGCGGTAAAGGGTGCTAAGTCTGGTTCCTCGTCGGACGGAAACAAACTTGGTACGTATGATTCTATTTAGTGGCTCATTGACACTGGAGCTTCAAATCAAATGTCTGGTAACATTGATCTTTTTACAGATTTATATGATATTTCTTCGCCTGTTGGTTTGCCCAACAGGAAGAGCACGACTGCTACTAAAGAAGGAAGACTTGTTTTGTCGGATGGTTTAACTCTTGATAATGTTTTATATGTTCCTGCTCTTAAATGTAACTTGTTATATGTGTCTCAATTGTTAGAAAAACAATGTTATTTTATTATGTTCACTGACAAGCTATGCATTATTCAGGACCGCAGTTTGAGGAACTTGATTGGAGCGAAGGGGCAGTGTGATGGGGTCTATATTTTTCGTCCGATTCGTGCTCGGAATCTACAGGCGAATAAAGTGGTTATTTCAGATGCAAGTTTGTTATGGCATAGGCGTCTCTGGCATCCATCCATGCAAGTTGTGAGCTCTCTTCCGACACTTTCTAGTAGTCGTAGTACTTATAGTAGTTACTCTAGCTGTTCTTTTGATTGTGAAATTTGTTTTATAGGGAAGCATCCCTGAAACTCTTTTCCATTGAGTATGAATAAAGCATCTCAAATTTTTGGTTTAATTCATTGTGATGCTCGTTATTTCCTAAAAATTGTTGATGATTTTTCTCATGCTACTTGGGTGTTTTTGATGGTTGGAAATTATCAAGCTTCACTGTTGATCCGTGAGTTTTGTGTTATGGCCAAGACTCAATTTGCTAGAAAGTGAAGGTGGTTCGTAGTGATAATGGTCAAGAGTTTCTTAGTTTGGGGTCGTACTTTGCAAAGAAGACATCTTACATCAAACGTCGTGTGTTGACACGGCTCAACAGAATGGTAGAGTTGAACGGAAACATCGTCACATTTTAAATATGGCTTGTGCTCTTCGGTTTCAAGCAAAGTTGCCTAAGTATTTTTGGGGTGAGTGTGTGATGACTGCTGTGCATCTGATTAACAGGACTCCAACTCCAGTTCTCAATGGTAAGACCCCTCATGAGTGTTTGTTTGGTCAAGTTTCGTCTTATGCTAATTTACGGGTGTTTGGTTGTCTTGCTTATGATGTGAATCGTCCTCGGATTAAGGATAAGTTTGACTCTCGCTCCCAGAAGTGTATTTTTGTTGGGTATCCGCATGGAAAGAAAGGTTGGGGGGTCTTTTTAATTTGGATAAAAGTGATTTTTTTGTGAGTTGGGATGTTCAATTTTTTGAAGATAAGTTTCCATATCTTGAATCACTTCCGGATGAACGAAGGTTGTTATGGGAAAAGTACTTCTCGAACCCACCAGGGTGGGATGACGATACGGAGGTCGTGGGGACTAGATTTGGTGTGCATGAGGGGGGGAGTCACAGTCGATGCAGTCCAACCCGCAACCCGGCTGCGGGAGCAGCAGCCCAACCGCAACCAAGCTGCGGAGTACGCTGCCGAGCACCCCCCCGCACGGTTTCCAGCGCCCGCAGGTTCAAGGGCTGGCATTCCCCAAGACGCTACTGTCCAGCCTGTAACACCTTAAAAATTCCTTTCCTTTAAAATACTTGCTTTGCCCTTTTTAAAATACGAAATAGGAAATTCTATGACATTACCGCCACCGTGAGAATGACTAAGGCAATTATCAAAGATACAAAGCAAAAGACTTGTTTTTAAAACCACTCAAAAATAAAACCAACACTTAAAAGTCAACCAAACGAAAGTAAAGACAAACCAAAGTTGAACGTAGTTAACCTACAACTTGGAACCATTGTAGGCCCTTTTTCAAAACCCAAACGAATATTAAAATCATTGTGTTAGTCTCACAAGCAAATATATAATAATAAAGCAAATTAAACACATCATATTCTTATGGAAATAAACAAGATTCGCTCTTTACTCATGCCCATCATGAAAATGCTCCATCACCTGAAAACCTTCTCTTTACTTTGTCCCCACTACTCGCCAGTCGTCGTAGGGCGAAGATAAAGATAAGGCGAAATAAACATACGATACACACAATCAGCAATGCTGAGTACATAAGCGTAAATGATTCGCACTAACATACACACATCCTAGCATCACACAACTTACTTTGTTTCACCTGTTTACAAGCATACAACACACTTTTCATTTAATAGACATTTCCATTGCTTATATAATTTGATTACGCACCGAACGGTATTCCCCCTAACCTCTCCAATAAAGGGGTACTAACACGAGAGCTAACCGTCCCAGTATAAAAAATAAAAAAAAAAACCACTCGTAAGTGGCGGAATTCCTGCGCATGATAAAAAGGAAAATACAGCATCCTGTACTCCCAGTAGAAGCTATGGTTAAATATAAAACCCCATAACTCCCCTCATATGTTCATACTCGAGGTATATACGTTCCAAGAGTTTTGGTTCGTAATCTCTATCACTTTACGTTGTTTACATATTTTAAACTTGGTAATGACTCTCATTCCACAACACAATCAATCATCACAAATCATTCAAGCAATCAAACATACCAATTTAATTCTTGAATAATTATTGACCACATTTAATTTAATGTTGAACCCTTTTTAAACTACCTTGGCGTTAATTAACACCTCAAGGGCATAATGCACCACAAATCCTATCCCTCAGTGTTTAGAACACATTAAGTGCACTTAGGCACCAAAATATAATTTTATTTTTTGTGTACATGGACATTTAAATAGCTCCTTTCTCATACTTATAGCATCAATAAAAATTATATGAATCATAATAAAATTCCCTTTCAGTATTCTAAACTCAATTAAACATTTAGTTAATTAAATATGCTCTCAATCATGCCAATAATAAAAGTGTGGTTCAATAACAATATTCCATGATCACCAAATCCAATAAATAAATTATTTCAACCATCCATGCTTCATACATAATTCACCAAAAACCTTTCCAATTCAACAATCCAATTCAATTCTCCAATTCCAACCTACTAATTTGTAATCAATTAAAATAATTCCTAGCATGATTCTACGTGCTAAATAAATTCCGAGTACGCGTACGTACCTCGAATATGATCTCAAAATCGCCAGGACTACATGAAATCACTCACTTGGAAGTCTCCTATAACCCAAAATTAAAAAGAGACATTAATATCTAGTCATAATAAATTTCAAGCAATATATACACACTTTAAAAACACTTTTGGATATTCTAAAACATGTTGAAAATTAATTAAAACCATCTACTTTTATTCTCAATAATGAGTAATTAAAATACATTCAAGAAAACTTAATTCTAGCCTCTACATAAAAAATTCCAGAATTATAAAACTCTTAAACTTGTTTTAATTTAGTTTAAAAACATTAATTTCAATAGTTTTAATCAACCACCATTAAATTCCATCAAGAAACATCAATTTAGAAACCTAGAGTTTACTAATTTAGGGCTTTTAATTCAAACACCAAATCTGAAAATTATATACATATTAATCATTATTAAAACATTATAAAATCATCACACACACCCAAAAACAATAATTAATCAAAGCTAGATTGATTTAAAACAAAAGAAGAATTTATATATATATATATATACACAACCGCACGCACGGGGGAGAGGGTTGCTACTGCCCTCCACGTCGGTGGCTTCTGCTGCTGGTGGCGGTGGCCAACTGGTGGAAAGTGGCGGTGGTGGCTAGCCACCCTAGTGTGCGTGTGTGTGTGAGTGTTTGTGAGGGAAAGGGGAAAATTAAGGAGAGAGAAAAATAAGAGGAGAGAGAGAAAGAGTTTACCTTTGGATATTCTCTACCTTGGACACAGTCTCATTTGATCATAAGATGGGTATTTATACTCCCTCTCAAACCCTTTGAACTTAATTTTCGCTTTTACCCTTAATGATCCCTATTCCCATTCAAATTGACTCTTGACTTTCCTTAAAACTCCATTGACTTTAAAACTTTCTTTTATAAAATAAATATGCCCCAAAGTTTCTAAATAATGAATTAAAATATTTCCAAAATAAATAAATAAATAAATAAAAAAGGATTTTTAATTACAATAAACCTTTTTAAATTATTAAAATACCATAAATAATTCATTTCAAATAATTTAAAACGCCATAAAATAATACTTTAATTTAATATACGTATAAAAATACGGGGTATTACAAGCCTGCTGGGATACCAGTGCCCGCAGGTCTGGACATCAGCGAAGCAGCAACACGACAACACTATAGTACTCAGCCAGCCAGTGCTGGGCAGTCAGCGCTCCAGCCTGGTCTGGCTAGGCAGTCAGCACGGCAGCCACCGTTGTTGAGCAGTCCGCACCCCAGTTAGCGGCTGCTCGGCAGTCGGTGGTGGTTGTTGACGGTGGTTCGCCTTTCGGAGGTGACGACACGCAAACCCGTAATGTGGTTGAGCAACCTATTGTTGACGAAGATATTTCTTTTACTACTCTTGATTTAAGGGGGAGTTCGTTGGAAACTCTTGGTCGTGGTCATCGTGAGAAACGTTCTCCTTCGTGGCATCGACATTATGTTACGAACACTGTTATTACTGAAAATATAGACCCCGCTACATCAATTTTCCTCCCTCCTAAATCTTGTTCTTCAGGTAAACCTTTAATTGCCCTATAGCTTGTCATGTTCGATATAATAGTTTTTCTATGAGACACATGTGTTTTTTGGCGGTCATCTCTAAGGGAAAGGAACCGTCTTCGTTCAAAGAGACAGTTAAAGATGTTGGTTGGCGTAAGGCAATGCAAGATGAGATTGATACTTTAGAGCGTAATGGCACATGGACCGTTGAGGATCTTCCTCTCGGTAAGAAGGATATTGGCAGTGGTTGGGTGTACAAAATCAAATATACTGACAAGTCCAAGGTGGAACATCTTAAGGCTCGTTTGGTTGTTCATGGCAATCGACAGGTTGCCGGAGTTGATTATAGTGAGACGTTTGCTCCTGTTGCAAAGATGGGTATGGTACGTCTTTTTCTAGCTGTTGTTGTATTTTTGAATTGGGAGTTACATCAGATGGATGTTCATAATGCGTTTCTTCATGGTGATTTGGATGAAGAAGTATATATGTAGTTTCATCAAGGGTACGACACTCCGACGCCTGGCAAAGTTTGCAGGTTGCGGAAGTCTTTGTATGGCTTGAAACAAGCCCCAAGGCAGTGGTTCTTGAAACTGTCTAGTGCTCTACGAGGTTTTGGGTTTAAAAACTCATATGCCGATTAATCCCTATTTAGCTATGTGTAGGGCAGTGTATCTTTGCATTTTCTTGTCTATGTCGATGATCTGATTATTGCAGGGTCCTCTCACGAAGCTATTGTTCGGTTTAAAGCCTATTTGTGCAAATGTTTCTATATGAAGGATTTGCGGTGTGCTTAAGTATTTCTTGGGCATTGAGGTTGCTCGTAGTTCGGAGGGTATCTATCTTTCTCAACGAAAGTACGTTTTGGATATCTTGACTAAGGCAGGTATGTTAGGTTGCAAACCCATTGATACTCTGATGGAGCAGAATCATCGACTTGCACATGCTACGGGTGAGCCGTTTGCTCATCTAGATCAGTATTGTCGGTTGGTTGGACGGTTGGTTTATTTGTCAGTCACTCGACCAGAGTTGAGTTATTCGGTGCATGTGTTGGCACAATTTTTGAGTGATCCACAGATTTCTCATTGGGATGTGGCTATTCGTGTCTTGCGCTACCTTAAGGGTAGTCCGGGACAAGGCATCTTGTTGCGGCCTATGAAGGATTTACGGTTGACGGCGTTTTGTGATAGTGATTGGGCGACGTGTTCTTACTCGGCGTTCTTTGACAGGCTATCTTGTGTTTCTAGGTCGCTCGCCTGTTTCTTGGAAGAATAAGAAACAACGTACTGTGTCTCGTTCTTCGGCCAAAGCCCAATATCGATCTATGGCAGTTGCTACATGTGAGTTGAAGTGGTTGAAAGCATTGCTGCTTTCTTTTGGGGTTGTTCATTTGAAGTCTATGCAGGTGATTAGTGATAGTCAGGCAGCTTTGCATATTGCAAAAAACCCGGTATTTCATGATCGTACGAAACATATTGAGGTAGATTGTCATTTTGTTCGTGATGAGTTGTTAAAGGGTAATATTTCTACTTCTTATGTTTCGACGAATTATCAGTTGGCATATATACTTACGAAGGCTCTTGGACGACAACAGTTTGGTTTCTTATTACGTAAGTTGGGCATTCGTGATTTGCATGCTCCAACTTGAGGGGGAGTATTAGAAGTCTATTGGTTTATTTATGTTAATATTGTATATTGTCAAGTTTATCTTGTTGGGAGTTTTAGGCAAGTTAGGTTTCCTTTTGTATTGTGTATATATATTGTCGTTATAATCAATACAAAGCTTAAGCCGTTTTCTCCAATCTCTCTTGACTTTAACATATCTAATTGTATAATTGGTTTAACTAGTTGTTTACATTAGTTGTTTGTATAAAATGATTAAATTCAAAAGGAGTTTAATTATAGTTTATCATTTGTACTTGTGTATTATTAAGAAAACTTGATAAATGGTACTCCCTTCAATCCTAAATGTTCTTCCCATTTTATTATTAAGAAAACTATGAGCGTTTTGTATAGCTTTCCATTACAACTAAAATAAGCTATTATTACATTTATTTAAGTTCACACAAAAAATTTAAGCATCAAATAAGTTCAATTATGAGATTAATTCAAATAAGCGAAGGTGAATAGAATAAACGTTTACTTATAGCAAGTCATCCCATTTTCTTATTTAAAATAAATCATAAGTACATTTTCAAAATGAACGAAATATAGCTAAATGGAAAAAGGATATTGTCATACAACATTATGAAGTAAGTATGTTGCAGTGTACCTTACTAATTAATTGTATTTAACGAGTGGTCATGATCTTTAGACTTTTTTTGGGGTGGCTGATTGGCCACGATCTTTAGTTTATTTGTACATTGATTGACTTACTGAAACATTAAGTTGAGTATTATGCCTGTATTATTAAACATATCAAAATTTAAATACGATTGTTCGTTGTTATATAGGATAAAAAGGAACATTCTATTAAAAATGAGGGAAAAACGGCGTTGTGCATGAAAGAGCCAAAACACATGTACGCACCTAAATAATACTCGTACAAGTATGCGAAACTTGTACAAAAACTGATTAAAGTAATGTTATATTGAGTTTTTTTTAACAAACCTAATTAAACAAACTTAATTATATTAAAGCTATGCTTGTCATTCTTCAAGCATATATGATGTATCAAATAACAACACATACCAAATAAAATGAATTTATATAAAAGTTTGTTGTTTAAGAATATGGCTATCCATTTAGTAATATTTCTTCATTTGTTTTCTTTTTCAACCTCCAAGATCAAGTACTGACCTTGTTATGAAAGACGGAAGAAAGATAAAAAAAATCAACAAACAAGAACAAAAATTTTATATGATTTACATGATAGTTGTTCGAAGGGGACTAATTGAATTAAAGCATGGATTCTAAATTAATTTCTAATTTAATAAACATTATACCTTGATCATGAATGTTTTGCCTATTCTCTTGCAGCATTTCCCATAGTATGGGCCTAAATCTGAATTGCCACTAGGATCAAGCATTTGAGATTGTGAAAAAAAAACTTTTTTTCTTCAATGGGTAAATTAATTACCTATATATTGAATTGCCACTAGAATCATGCAATTTGTTTTTCCTCAATCTGGCACAAAGAAATAACAGTGAAGTTTTATTAATTGATTTTGAAAATAATATTATATCCTTATGAATCTATCCAAATGAGATTGAAAAATTTAATAAGGCCAAATATTATTATGTCAGAAATGGAAAAGTTTAAAGGCATCAAAGAGAGTAATCCATTATAGCTTAGGTACAATTTATATTGACTTGTTTAGCGACTAACATGTCCAAAAAATCCTTCTAAACTAATTTAATTAAACGTAGGAAATTAAACTTTGTCCTTTTCAAACAAAAAAAAAAAAAACACGTTGTCCCTTAAGAAATATTTAAACAAATTTAGAAGGGTTACATTATGCTAATTATAAACAACCTAAAGTAGGACGTGCAACTATCATGCTAGGACATGTCAAAGTACTTGCACGACAATACGCGGTGATTAGCGGAACCAAGTTCATTAATCACTAGTATATTATTCCGTAAAATCATGTAAAACTGTCTTCCAGCTCATGAAATCAAACTTACTTGTATTTTGTTTTATATTATATGGTATGGGGGAAGAATCATGGCCTTATTTTGAGGGGGAACGAATTAAATTTTTAATATCCAAATCATATACTGTATTATAGTACTTGGTATTAAATTAATGAGTTGATATGAGTGGTGAGGCAGTAAGTTAGTACATGTAATGTAATCTTAGCTTACATTACAGTTGTAACTTGAATTTAGTCAAAGCGGATAACACGTGAGAGTGTCAGCTCGCACGTTGGACTCATTTAATCACTTAAGTCATTCTGCTTCAGATTATGGGTTCATGACATTCTCATTACCTTGGAACAACTTTCTGTAATTCATTGGAAATCGAGCCAATAATAAACCTTAAAACATTATTGCTACTAATAATCATACAAGATCCTATCAATAATGATCTAGGTTGGTTGTATATAATCGAAAAAAATGCTTGTTTTTAGTAACATACAAGTATGATAATAATACAATATACTTGTGAAAGTTGTAAAGGTTTGTAAAAAAATTTACACAAACTCATAATAAGTATGTAGTAGTAGTACTCTATCATTGTATATATTTTGGATTTTGATCAGGCCATAAATACATATCCTATTTTTAGTAAATGTATTATGTGACATTTTACTCTTACAATGATCATGTAATACGGATTGAAATATACTCGTAATAAGTAATAATAGTAGTAATTATGAAAATTGAGATATCAGCGTGCATTTTGCAAAAATGATATGGATCATTATCATGATGTTGTGATAGTCACTCATTAACGTTGCAAATTAAATATTAATCTTTCTAGATTAAATTTGGGAGGTTCCTATTACGAAATAACAACATATATACTCATCAATTTGGGAGCTTTGCGTACTTAAGGATGATATATAAAGTTTAAGGAACTATTTTCTCCATAGATGTATTGTTAAGGCAATTTAATTTGATGAAACTGGAAGTGAAAAAACTAAACCCCTCTGTTTATTGTGCTATGGCCCTTATGAGAAGGTGAATTAATACTCTGTACAAATTATCTTAGAACTTGACCAAGCTAAGTAAAGTAATTTATGTCAAGATGAACATGATGACCAAGACTCATCGGTAATTAACACATTCTATAAATATAAATTAATCATGACTGAATCTTAAGTACACAACTTTTGGACCGAGCATAACTTAAGCGAACTTATGATCTACGTACGACCCAATATATGAATATAAAGTTATTTTTATTTTTCTTTCAATTGAGTCTATATTGTTCACTAAATGACAAAATACGTACGTATTCCCTCGCTACAAAAAAATGTCCATATCAAAACGGAATATTAGCGACGGATTTTAATCCGTTTCTAAATTAGAGACGGAATTAAAAAAATCCGTCTTTAATTTAGGGACGAATTTTTTTCCGTTGCTAAAGTTAGAGACGGATTTTTTTCCGTTGCTAATTTTTTGAAACGGATTCTTTTTTCCGTTGCTGATACGAGCGACAGATTTTTAATTCCGTCCCTAATTTAGTGATAGATTTTTAATTCCGTCTCTAAATAATTTTAAAAACGAATTATGTAAAATATTACTTTAGAGACGGATTATGTAAACTAGAAACGGTTTTTTTTTTATTATAATTTTTTTATTTTTTCGTTGCTAAACTTGAGACAGATTTTTTTTTTCCGTTGCTAAACTAGAGACGGATTTTCAATTCTGTCTCTAATATTTCTTTCACTTATTATGAATTATGTGTGAGAAGTAAACAAATAGTATTTGGTATAGTTGGTAAGAGTTTCACCATGTGACTTTGAGGTCACAGGTTCGACTCCTACTAATTGCAATTCTTTAGGTTGACTCGAGTGAGGTTTTGGAGTGGTAAATGGATCAGGTTGAACCAAATAGCATCTCTACTTTTAGAGACAAAATATTTTTTTCCCGTTGCTAAATGTAGAGACGGAATTTTTTTTTTTTTCGTTGCAAAATTTAGAGACGGATATATATTTTTTGTCCGTTGCTGATATGAGCGACGGATTTATTTTTTCCGTTGCTGATATGAGGGACGGATTTTTTTTTGCCGTTGCTAAAGTTAGCGACAATTTTTTTTTTCCGTCTCTAAATCCATTTAGCGACAAGGTTTTTATCAACGGAGTGATTCTGTCGATATATTCGTAGCTAGCTATGTCCAGCGACGAATTTTTAGAAATTAGAGACGGATTTCACCTGTCGCTAAAAGGCCAAATTTTTGTAGTGTCTATTCCTATTTATTTGCCCCATTTTCCATAAAAGGGTGTCTGTTAAAATGTGTTATAAAACCTCTATGTTCTTTAGGCATTATGCATACTCTATATAATCACCTTAACAAATTTGTTAAAAGATTACAAATTTAAATCATTTGAGCCACCTAACAAACACATGCTAAAAAAATTGAACTCACATGAGTGAGATGTTAGGTTAGTTATTGTAATATTTATGAATTAATTATGATTGCTCAATTCCTAGGATTCTATTTTCTCCATAAATAAGGTACGTCCAATTCTCATAAAAATGATATTATACCCTTCTATCTTATAACACGTGATGATTAAAGGGTATCGTTAACTTCATGCAATTAGAAAAGACGTGAAATCAACCTGGACAATGTTGCTACATATTTAATACAAGTAATTGATATTAATATTACAATAAATAAAATGAAAGTATGTAATTAAAGTAGTTTTAATAAGTAGTGACCACTAACCAGCGTGTGATGAGTAAGAATTAGCGTAAGTTTATGGCAAAGTTATAGAGATCGAGGCTTAGCTTACGTGGCAGTGGGCTTGCCTTGGAAAACAAGTTAAAGTTTTGTATTAGTTTTCAATTTCTAACTACCTACCATATGAATTATGTGCATGTGTTTTTAGTGCATCAGTTCTTCAATGTTTGCCAACAACATTAACTAGTTTGTGTAAGAAATTAAGAAATTGTATAAATTGGCTAAACATGATTAAAGTTCTTAACAAATAAGTTGACTTATAAGCTAGAGAGTGTTTATTCATTATTACATTTTTGTCACGTGCATAATCAAGTTCGACCAATATCATGATTTTGGCTTAATCACGATAATATTATGGTATAAATCATCTTGTAAATGTAGATAAAATAGGTTTTTATGTTAAAAGATGATAATCAGGGGCGGACCCACCTTTAGTCATAGTGGGTCCGGTGACACAGTTTTTTTAAAAAATAAAATATCAAAGAGACCCCTTATTATAGATAGGTGGTCTCTTTGATGCTGCTGTTGGTAACAACAAACAATATCAAAGAGACCTCTTATTAAGATAGGCGATCTGTTTAATGCTGCTATTGCTACAAATAAATATTAAAGAGACCTGTTATTTATATAAGAGGTCTCTTTGATGCTGCTATTGCATTTCGCAATTTTTTTGCGCTACTTTCTTTTTTCATTAAAGAGACCAGTTATATTTAATAACTGGTCTCTTAAGTTATCTCACTTTTTTGTATCATTTTTTAATAATTTTTTTCCCTTTTTATATCTTATATTTGTACAACCAATTTTAATATTTCCCCATAAAGCTTATCAATTAATGAAAAAATCATAAAGTTAATTCAATATAATAATTTTATTGTACCATTTGTTTATAACATGTTATTTGTAGTATTTTCGACTTGTAAAATTGAATTCTTAAGTACTGTATTTGGTTGTGGTATGAATTTTTGTGTCCTATTTTTGGATTGAAATCAATTTGGTGAAATATATATATATATATATATATATATATATATATATATATATATATATATATATATAATTTTTGGATTGAAATTAATTATGAACAAGACATGGAAAAAAAAAATTGTACTTTCACAAATGATCAATAATTGATGGTGATACACTATCTCGGAAATCCTGAATCCGCCACTGATGATAATTATAGAGTGTTGTTTTGAAGACAAATACTTGTTCAATTTTTGAGATAAAGTAAAAAAGTGAAAAGGTATGATTTTACCACTTTTATAATCTATAAAATTCAACTAATAATTAGTACGTACAATGCAATTGCAATCTATTTTTTGAACATTGATATTATTAGGTCAAGTAATAATAAAAATTGAAATATGAGAAGTTACTATAACAAGACACTGGCAAAATTGAATGGGGGTGCATGTAGTCACTGTAATTGACTTCATTGCAATTTTTTAGTTGGAAAGATACAGGTAGTTGGGCAGAAATTCCACCTTTCACCACCTAGAATGCTCAATAGCAAATTGAGTTCGGTTTTTCTACTCTTATTTAAGCAATAATTAGTGCTTTAATTTTGTGATTTGGACATATTTACTTCCCATCGACAGTTGGCTATAACTTACATTTACTGGTTTTACTCATACAGAGTAACACACAACAATATAATTGATATTATCGGACCATAAAAAACAAACTCGAATCTATAACATTGTCTTCCTCATGGCAGTCAGCAAGATTCTTTTCATAGCTTTCCTGTAATATTTACAGTATGATCAAACATGTATAACAAATCTACGTAAAATTCAGCATTCTTTTTTCTATTATGAAATCCAACCTCCAATCCTCCATACGTCTACGATACACAAGAACTAACAACTGTTTTCTGAGAAGAATTTGATTGAACCGGCGATGACTCCGTAAAGAATTCCCCGTGGCTATACCAAACAAAGTAATTAGGAATAAATCCCTTCTTGTACAAATGAATTTTAACTGTATCAGCATCGTAGAGATGCCTGTTCTTACATAAAACGCATGGGCATCTTACTTGATCTAAGCCTTTGTACTCGGGATGTTGTTTGCAAAATTCAATGAACTCATCAACCCCGTTTAAGAAGTTGGGGTTAAGATTACGTGGTTTACGCCCATCATATCTGTCATACATCCAACCGCGCTCTTTTCTTTTCATGATAACAAATTCTACTTGAGTCACGAAAATCATGTTAAAAAACATTAAGACCACTTACCAAATAGATGCTTCATTCCCATTTAAATAACCCAAATCATTACTAACTAGTCTATAAGTGTTGTTTCACCTCTTTACCCTTATTTGAAACCATAAATTTAACTTATTAAATGAACACACATATACAATAATACAAACACATCCATTTCTTAAATAATTACTCGATCCGTATTATAGCATTCACTAACCACGGTTATTATTTACATAAAACAATCTCTAATACCATAAACTTACTTAAATAATTATTTCAAGTAAATGAGTAATATCTGTAATAAAAAAACACCAAAACACAATTAGTATTACAACTCAATTTCAATGCAAACTAAAATTAAACACCAACACACAACTCAATTAGTATAACAGCTCAATATATCAATAATTCAACAAAATTTCTTTCAATTCTGCTCAAATGTTTCTCTAGATTACTTAATTATTTCTCACAATTCAACAAAATTACCTAAAAAATTAACAAATCAACCCTTAACTAATTAGTACTAAAATCATAACACAAATTAGTACTTTGAATAACATTTCAATTTTCACAAATACATTGACATACAATCACGGTATCGAATTAATTTTAAGAATAATAACACATTAGATTAGATCTAACAGTATTCAACAAAAAATTTAAAATTACTTAATCACCCCTAAAAAGAGCGAAAAGTTGACGGATCTAGAAAATTACAATTAAAAAACTATATTTGATGTAAACAAAATAAGAACAGTGTTTTAAGTTTGGAAATTAAAAGTAAATAGAATCAAAATATGTAAGATTAAAGGAGAGATAAGTTACCTCTGTTGCTGCTCTCTCTCTATTTTACCCTTGTGTTGGTTGGTGGGGACTGAAAGAGCGGAAGCAGAAATAGGGTTTTTTATTATATCAAGAATTAGCGACGGAAAAGCTGTCGTAAAAATATGTCGGCATTTTACGACAACAAAAAACTGTCAGGTATATAAGGGTGCTAGCAGGTCAATCACGAGCTGAAGGGTACCCGACTCGACTCGAAAACTTTTTACACGTGCTCGCTAAAATTTCGCGTCAATAAAACCTGTTCGACTTGTGCTCGTTAAAGTTTCGAGTCGAATTGAGTAGCTCACGATCCGCTCGTTAAGGTTTTGGTCCTTCTAAAATTATGGACCTTTATTTATTTTATTTTTTTTCACTTTAAATACTAGTAGTTTTCTTTTTTATTTGTTTATTATTAAAGGTTTATTTTTTTTTGATATATAATATAAATTAACTCTTATTAAGTGTCAATTTTTTTAAACATGGTAACTTTATTTGTAAATTAAATATTAATAAAATTTATTATCGAGTCGAGTTAGGTAGGTTGCTCAAACTTGTGCTCGTTAACATCTCGAGTCAAGCCAAATCGAGTCAAGTTTTGACCGAGTCGAATTCGAGTTGCTCGCGAGCTGAGCTGCTCAACTCGATTAGCACCCTACTTTCAACTTATAACAAGGAGGTAGTCGATGAGGTTATTTCATAATCGTGTTCATCAAACATCATTCAACAAAAACAAATAAAATCATTTTAATTTCACTAAATTATTACTTTGATTTATGTGAAATTAGTCAACTATACGTTATAATAGAGAGAATGCAGTGATGGAGATAATGTTGATGGTTCGAAGAGTTGATGGTTAATGTAGCTAGAATTGGAAACACACAAATTTGTGATGCGCTTGATGTTTATTGATTTCCCTCCTCCAAAATGAAATAGAGATGCTCGATTTACAGAGGTGGCTAGGGATGCATTTAGGGTTTTGGTATTCATTGAGTTTATTAAAGGTGTTTGGTTCGCAAACTGATATGGGGTTGGAATTAGAAATGAAACCATAAGTAGTATGAGTTTGGAACTTAATTATTTTTTTTTTCTTTTTCTTTTTTCTTTTTTTATTTAAAAGAGAGTTTGGAATTTGATTCTTAATACCATTACAAATTCTTATATGTGGCTGGCCACACGGTGTGACCAATCATCATGGGGTTACTTTGTTAGTGTTATAGGAATTACTTGATCCGTGTTACAGGGGTTACTTAGTCAGTGCTGTAGGGGTTACTCGGTCAGTATTACATGTGTTACTCGATCAGTGTTGTAGGGGTTACTCGGTCAGTATTACATGTGTTACTCGATCAGTGTTGCAGGGGCTACTTTGTTCTTCTATAAGCGACAACATGGTGTGGCCAGTCGCACACAAGACGCACTACAAGAAAAAGGCCAGATTCCGACGGATACAAAATTCCGTCGGAAATGCTATAAATTCCGGCGGATTTATATTCCGTCGGAAAATGTATATTCTGACGGAAACAAAATCCGTCGGAAGTTTCCGACTATTCCGTCGAAACATTAATTTTCCGACAGAATTAAAATCCGTCGGAAATTTAAGTTTCCGACGGAATATTCCGTCGGAAATAATTAAATAATAAAAAAAAAAACTCTCTTTAAAACCTAAGGAAACCCTAACCCATACACTCTTTCCCTCTCCCCGCCTCCCTTCTCTTTCTCTCTCCTCTCTTCTTTCCTCTTCCCCTCTTTCTCCTCCCTTTCCTCCTTCCTTTCCTCACTTCTCCTTTGAATTTCCAGCACATCCTCTTCCCTTCTTTCTCCTTCCTCTCCTCTTCCCTGTTTCTCTTTCCTCTTCCCCTCTTTTTTTTTTTTCGTTTTCTTTGGCAATCGAAGATAATTTCAAGAAATTCAATGGCAACTCATGAAAATCAAGATTTTCATGTCAAATTCGACCATGAAAACTCTAGATCTAGAGTTTTCATGTCAAATTCGACCATGAAAACTCTAGATCTAGAGTTTTCATGGTCGAATTAGACCTTATAAACCCAATTTCGACCTTTTTTTTGTTCAAATTAAGGTATGTTTCTCGTTTTTTTCTTCTAAATTTTGATTTTAATTAATTTGTTGAATTTTCTGGTTTTTTTGCAATATATGGTGTTGGTGAAGCATGGATGTTTTTTATGTTTTTTTTTTTGTGTTTTTGGTGGTTGTTTCGGTGGTGGTGAGGTGGGTTTCGGTGTGGGGAGGTGGGTTAAGATGTTCCTCAACAAGGTAAAACATCTGCCATGGAAATGTGCTTGATTGAATGTGGCAATGACATAAAAGGGTGGTCGTGGTTGGGCGGTGTTTGGGCTTGGGTCTGACACGTGGGTTGGACGGCGAGGGTTTCAACGACTGTGGGCGGGGGTTTCGTTGCTGGTGGGGGGTGAGGGTGGGGGATGGTGGTGGCTGGACAATGGGCGATGGCTGGTGACGAGGATGGCAGGAGGCAGGGCAGGGGGTAGGTGGTAGGTGGCAGGTGAAAATTAGATAATACACCCGGGTGCACCATGCTCATGGTGCACCCGGGTAAACAAAAAAAGGCGGAAAGAACATATAGTGTTTGATAAAGAACATACCTATGTTTGACAAAGAACATACCTTTAATATGTTATTTGAGTGTGATCAGTGTGTTCTTTGAGTAAAATTATATGTTCTTTACATTATAACTTATGTTATTTAACATATGTTGATAAACATATTTTTTTTTGGGTTTAATAATACAAAGTATGTTCTTTGAATTTGGCGTGTATGTTCTTTAAGGTCGTAGTGACGCCCAAATTCTATTTTTTATTATCATGTCATATTTAAATTACTTTTATTATCGCACATTCTTTGAGTTTGATTAGTGTGTTATTTAGGTATTAACTATATGTACTTTACAATATAAATTATGTTCTTTTTAACATTTGGTATTTTGAAATTTGATATTGAAATCTTAAATTATTTTTAATTGAAAATAATGTTAGAGTAAAAAAACTAAATTATTATGGGAAGTTGAATTTTTTTTGGAGAGATAGAAAACTATTTTTTGGGGAAATGATATCTTTGGTAAGGATTTTTTAAGAGGTGATCAACATTGGCATGACTCACATCCCGACCCGATCCGGCCCGAAATAGGGTGGGTTTGGGCAAACCTAAAAATGCATTTTTAGTTAAAACTCGATCGGGGTTCGAAAAAAGCCCGAAAACCCGCTACTTTTCTACGGGTTTGAGCACGAGAAATTATGATATGGCCCAGCCCTACTCGATTATTTATCACTTCTAAATTTTTCCCGTTAATAATGTGTAATTTTTCAGAAAATTTTATCAAGCTTTTATCTCGTTCTTTTTATTATATCTTTATGTTCTTTGGTAATGCATGTTTTTGTCAAATACAACCATGTTCTTTGTCAAATACATGTATGTTCTTTATGAAACACAAGATGTTCTTTCCGCCTTTTTTTTATTTATCCGGGTGTATGATGAGCACTGTACACCCGTGTGTATAAGCCACAGATTAGGTGGCAGGGGGCAGGGGGTGGTGGGCTGGGGGCATGGCAGGGGGTAGGTGGGCTGGGGTGGTAGGGGGTAGGGGCAGGGGGCAGGGCAGGGGGTTGGTGGCAGGGGGCAGGGCAGGGGGTGGTGGGTTGGCTGGTGGTGGTAGGGGGTGGCTTTTTTATTTTTATTTTTTTTATTCAATTTTCCGACGGAAATTTCCGTCGGAATATGCCCTTCCGACGGAATATTCCGTCGGAATCCACTTCAGCAACGACGGAAAATTTCGTCGGAACTTTGCGACGGAATTTTGGTTAAAGTCAAAACCAGCTTCGACAGAACGAATTCCGTCGAAAATTCCATTGGAGAAGCGGCTTCCGACGGAATTTCCCTCGGAAAACGTCGAATTTCCGACAAGGGCTGTTGCGAGAGACCGTTTCCGACGGAATTCCGTCGGTATGCCATTTTCCGACGGTAAAAGTCTGTCGGAATTCAGCTGTTTTCTTGTAGTGACGTACTGTAATACCATATTTTTTTGTATAATTATGGAATGAAGTTTTTTTTTTCTTCTATTAAATACCTAAAAGTGTGAGTATGAGTCAAACCCCATACCTTGGAGGTTTGAGATATGAGTTTGAAAATCTTAATATAATAAAACAAACATAAGGTATGGGTTTAAACCATTCTAAACGCATATCTCATATATAAATTTAATACTATTTATATATTTTTTTAGGTATGCACCATTTAAAATAATCTAGTTTAATTATTAGGAAAAATTGTCAAAAATATTACAACCTTTGGCCCATTATTTTTAAATAATATAACTTTTGGATTATACATGAATATTACAACCTATGAGGGGTCTCAATTTTAAATAAGACAAAATCGAATATAACCTGATAAACAGGTTACCCTTAACACGTGACGCTCTATGATTGGTTTAAATGTTTTTTTTCCTTTCTTTCTCCTCCCATCTAACACCACCATTGCTCCACCTCCACTCCACCATAGCCACCTCCGACAGCCACCTTACCCCAACCCCACCACCTAAAACCCAGCCCCACCACGCAAACCCACCCCATACCTCCCCCACCTTGCAAATCGTCCCCTCCCCTTCATCTCCGCCCCATTCCCGGCCCCTTCCACAACAACCACGATAGCCACCACTCCTCTTCCCCCAACCCCTCGAAAAACCACCTCTTCAATTCCCTAGCCCCCGATTATTGTCCCCCTCCCCTTTTCCAGCCTTAAAAATCGCTGCCGTACCCATCCCAAACCCCAGACCCGAACCTTTCCTTGCGTTCGTGACTTCATGACGCCGTTGTGGCGTTCGCCGGGGGAAGGGGTTGGGTGTGTGGTGTTCGACAGGGAAGGGGTTAGGTGTGGTGTTCGGGGTTCGCTGAGAGAGGGGTTAGGTGTGGGGTGTTGATCGGGGGTTGGGGTTTGGGGGTTTTTTCTTCTTCTTCTTCTTCTTCTTCTTCTTCTTCTTTTTTTTATTTTTTTTTTATTTTTTTTTAATAAAAAATATTAATTTTTTTTTTAAAAATAAATTATTAGTTTAGACCAATTATATAACGACATGTGTCATGGACAACTTGTTTAGCCGGTTACAAGTTTTTGTCTTGTTTAAAATTGAGACCTCCCAAATTTTGTAATATTCATGTATAATCCAAAGATTGAATTATTAAAAAATAGCGGCCCAAAGGTTGTATTATTTTTGGCAATTTTTCCTAATTATTATAAGAATTAAAATAGGCTAATTTAAACCGTTTACCTAAATTAATTAAAATTAGTTGATATTGTAGTTAAATAATTATTGAGTCAATAATTCGACTTTCGACCCATACAACATCTAATATGATGAGATTGAAGAGTGAGGAGATAGAGGGATGGTTAGTCCCTCCATCACCCCCAAGTGGTGGGGGTTTGATTCCTCATCCAACCCCCCATTCCTGTGATAGGGTGGGGGCCCATCCCGTATCTTACCGTATAATATAAAATCTAATATGACTAGACCTGCCAATTTGGGATAATGGGTCAGGTTTAGGTCAAATTTAGCGTCGTTTGGTTCGATTGGTTTGTATCATTTGGGTTATTACAAAAGATGATAAATGGGTCAAATTGGATCGATTTCAGGTTGTTTGGGTCAGGTCGGGTTTGAGTTCTCTCTCAGTAACTTGAGTTTGAACTTAAATCAGGCTACCGAATTGGGTCAAGAATTAACAGGTCTAAATATGACACATTTACAAATTTTCTGTGCCTACACACACCTCTAGAAGTGAACATATGATGGATTGGGTTTTAAACAGGTCATCCCATGATCCATCATTTATTAGCTAAACTTTACAATCTCTAATGGCTTATTAAGTTATATTGTCAATCTAACACATTTTCAACCACCCAAAAGCCCAGATCTACTCACCCAAAACTAAAACTAAAACGAAAACGGTGCCGTTTACACCTTCAATGAGCAAGACTGTCTGAGACCAATCCACAAATACTCCCACACTCTTCAAACTCTAACGTCTTCTCCAACCTTCAACAATGGCTGCCACTTTCCACACTCTCTCTAGAACAATACAATTACAGCAATTCCCAGAGTTCAGAAAACCAATAAACTCATCTAATTGCATTTCTCTCTCTTCACATAATCCATTTCTGGGTAATCTTACTTTCTCTCTCATCAATCCTTCTTCAACAAGAACATCTCATTCACTCTCAATTTCAACCAAACGACGCCCTGTTTCTGCTGCTGTCACCGTCAGCCTCCCAACTGTGTAAGATTTTGCATTCTCATTTCTTTAATTTTTGAAAATACCCTTTTAATTTTGGTTTGAGGGTTTAAAGTTTCAATTTTTTTTTTTTGTTTGGGCAGGAGTCCAAATGGGGTTGTTGGTGATAAAAGTCCCAAGTGAGTTCAAATTTGTATATTTTTTTGGTTAATTTTATAGTTAATTTTCATGGGTTTTTGTGTTGATTGGGTTTTTGATGATGAGTTGAAATAGGTGGTCAGGGAGGGCTATAAAGTCATTTGCAATGGGTGAATTGGAAGCTAGGAAGCTCAAATACCCTACAACTGGGACTGAAGCCCTTCTTATGGGTGTACTTATAGAAGGTTAGTCCTTTGATGATTTGATGAATTGGGGATGATAAAACATATACTTGTATATGGTTATGAAATGTAAGTTCTTGTTTCGATTTTCGAGTTCTGTTACTTATTGTGTATGTCAGTATGTTGCTTAAATTGAACAAATTATGCTACTGCTGTAAGATATGACAATTATTGTATATGCATTAAGTTCATGCTTCCTTATCCTAATTTAAAGGGAACCAATGTAATGAGGACTATTGATTTCCTTAGTGTTATATGTATGGAGAAAAATATACTGACTATCTGGATTGAATATTGTTGTTGGATTGATCTTTCGAAAAGATCCTAGCTACTTGTTATCTAAGGGGTGAAAATTTGTTCATCTAGACCAAACTTGCCAAATGCTAGTGAGAGAATCTGTATTGGTTGGTCTTTACTGTTAGATATAAGTTATGTGAGCAACCAAGGTTAGTTATTCTGTGTGGTTAAGGCTTTTTGATTGTTTATGAGTGTTAGTAGTTTTAGGTAGCAGCTAAGAACAAAGACCTTTCTTGGGTACCGTATGGAACGTTAAGCTGTCATACCTTTTGCCTCATCAGCCTTTTGAAGCTAGGATAACTAATAACATATGTTAGTGATATGCTACACTAAAGTTTGTTGTTCAAATTTGTTTGTTTATCCGATTGCATAAATAATGCTTGTGAGTGTGCATTGGCTTGCTCCATGTCCTCATCTTTGCTTATTACTGTATCTTTTTTTTAGTAATTTTTGAATAGTGTCACTAATCGCTATTATCTTTGCTTACTGGTTTAATTAGATTATTAGAATATCACTCCTTTGTTAAGCTTGCTTTTATTAGGGCTTGGTGGCTTGCTTACTAGCTTGTAGTTTATGGAGAAGTTGATGGATGTGTAGGGTCATACTCATACTAATGGAAATGGTTCCTTTGTGGTGATTGTCTTTTTGTTCATCAATTTCAACTTATCAAGTGCCTTAGATTTCTAATTCCTAGAGAAAGGGATCATGGCAATAATAAGAGGAAAAAATATAATTTGAAATTGTCTAAAGCTGTCATAGGCAGTTTTAGGAAAATGAAATACAAGGGAAAAAGAGGTTAGAACATTAGAGTCAAAATTAATCGTCGTCCTGCATTAAGGTCTCAAGGACGCTAAAGAACCAAATGTGATTTCTTGCGGTTGAAGTTGACGATATGTAGATGTGGGCCATGCGGTGGAATTTTTATATATGTGCTTTTAGGGGGTGTTTGGTTCAAAAGTAAGTAATTTAGGTCCGAGGTGTGAGGTTTAAGTACCCAAGGGGGGAGGTGGGTGATTTGGGTGTGACTTATACCATACCTTTGGGTGTCAAATAAAAGAAAAATGTTCATTCCCTGACAAAATCAAACCCACGGTATTAAGTATAAGTTTCAACCCCATGCAAGCATAATTTCATTCTTGATTCCAAACCCATACCACTTAGTGAACCAAACACCCTCTCAACAATATTTAAACGATAATGATACTTGTATATGTGGTCTAATTGCATCAAATTCAAGCAGGAATAGGAGAAAGCTAAAGAAGCTATGTGAAAGATGAAGATTGAGAAGGCCAGTTAGCCATCAACTCTTATAGTAGCTTGGAAATCCCTTTAAGATGAGGCATTAGTGTATTAAGATTATTAATGTTATTTGTAAGGTTAAACAATTAGCGGTTTGCCATTTTACAATTCAATAAAATAATACAAAACTCATTTTTTTCTTGCTTTTGTAGCCCCACTTTAACTCATATTTTGTAATTCTCCGTTCGATATTACATTGTAGTTGCAACACTTTGATTCTTGAAAATTTAGACCCAAAACATAGTCATTGCTCACTGGTATGTTAGAAATAATTTTAGTCAAGTGGAATCTTGTTAGATTTGTTTTAATGTGTATTGTTAACATGTTAGCTTTTCTTAATTGTACTTATAATGTAGTTTGAGATAATAATAGACTAATAGCCAAAGTAGTACGCTAGAGGCAAAAAAAGTGTTGTAACTAATATATAATGAAGAAATGTGTTTTATAGAAATTAGAGTCAATTTGGTTGTTGCTAGGCTTAAGGGTGTAAATGAGATAATCTTAGCTGTGACTCAACTTGTTTTGGCCCGACATTGGAACACCTTTTCTTCGTTGTTCAAAATTTTAGTAATTTTTTAAATTTCAAATATTATGGGAACTAGAATAAGCATTAAACTTTTAGAGCCTAAATGCATGGGTGTTTATTCAGGGTTATTTATATTAATGTGTCAGAAAATGAAGATATTTCTACCAAATTAACATAGGCTCTTTAACTTGACCAAGTTGAAATTTAGGGCTAACTAGCTTGAGCTGATTTTGTTAGGCTTAGTTAGGTATCTAACTTGTTATCCATATAGTTTTTCTAATGTTATTCTTAGGTTACTGTCATTGAATTGATCCGATCATCTAAGAATAGTAGAAAAATGAAAAATATAGGAGAAATCTAGGTATTGAGTTGATGTGTAACCTTAAGAAGATAAGTAAAGAGACTGAGTAGAGACAATTCCATCTTAAGTAGCCAATTATGCTTCATGGAAAAAGTATTATTCACCTTTTTTATTGAAGGAGAAATCTCAAAGTGATGGATTTACACATATGTGGTTTTTGTCAATCAAGGAATGTTTAGGAATGCCACAGTCTTTGATCTCATGGGACTCACCAGCTTTTTTTAGGGGAGGGGGGATGGAGAAAGGATCTTGTGAATGGATCTCAAAGTTAAGTCTCCACTCTCAAATAACACTCCGAAAAACCTCGCCACTCAACGTAGCTCAAAAAGTGAGGGGATTTTTATGATTCAAGTGGGAGAAAGGGAGATTTGTGTCTTGTGTCTGTGTGTGTGTGGAGTATTGGGAAAATAATTTCTAGTATGCCACTGCTTTTGCCTCTCTAGTTTTCCTTTACATATCCACCATAAACATAACTGTCAAAACTTCCATCATGGCGAAGTGCACGGCCCCATCCATGGTGGTTGTATGACATTACTCTTATAATCTCTGGGGTGATGCCATTGTTTGCCTCTTGCTGTTCGAGATTTCCTCAGTTGAAATTGATAGTTTTAAATGAATGGAGGGGGTTGAAAGGATCTTGTGCATGGATCTCTAACTTAAGTCTCCATTCTCAAATAACACTCCCAAATACCTTATCACTCAATGTAGCTCAAAATTAAGGGATTTTTTTATTCAGGTGGGAGAAAGGGAAATGATTGAGAATGGGAAATGTGTGTGTTGGGGTGTGTGTTTATGTGGAGGATTGGGAAAATAATCTCTAGATTCCCTAATAGTTTAGTTAGGATCTGGGTAGGGGAAGAATTATATTCCATAGTTAGTGTTTGGTTTGAGAAGGGAATTGAAACCCTCATATTAACCAAACTATGCTGCTCTTTTCACCTCTCTAGTTTTCCTTTGCACATCCACCGTAACCATAACTGTCAAAACTTCTATTATGGCGAAGTGCATGGCCCCATCCATGGTGGTTATATGACATAACTCTTATAATCTCTGGGATGATGGTGCCATTGTTTGCACCTCTTGCTGTACAACACTACCTCAGTTGAAATTGATTGTTTGATCTCTATCGACAGATTCATTCAACCGAATGGAGGTTGAATTTGTATGGTGGGTAATGGATGCGGGCATGTGGCTGTGATGATGAAATCGGCTTGCAAAGCTGCGATGCCAGTGGGTCATGGGTGTACAATGATGATGCCTTTAGTGAAGAAAGGGTAGGAGGTGTTTGGGTGAATCTAACATTTAGGGGCTGGGTTATGGGAATCAGGCTGGAGGACATTGGAGACAACTGAAAATGTATAGAGGGAAAAGGATATTGGAAAACAATGAACTGAACACCAGCCTAGGAAAAAGATGTTATCGAATGTCTTTTCTTTTATGGACACTTGTGTGCCAACTGGCCCTTTTATGCATTAAAGTTAGAGCTACCGGAGATATACATGGTGAAGGTAGTTTGAACTTTGAACTTTGGAGGTTAGATTATATTGGCGGTGGGGACGTTGAAAGTTTCCTATTGATATTATGTATATCAATATAAGCAAAGTAAATTCCAACTTTGGGTCCGTTTCCTAATACAATAGTCTAATTAGAGAGGAAAGGGCTTCAGATGAAGTAACAAAGATGATGTATGAGAATATAAGCTTAAACATGCTATGAATGTCACTATTCAAATTTTGGATCGTTGTACTGTATATTTATTCAAGGATTGCTTCAAGCGTCTTTTGTTAAATTGGAGATTATTGTACTCAATACTAATGCTTGATGAGAAGTTGAGGTTCTTGGGGTATTGAGCATTAGATCTAAAGGGGGGGAGGGGAGGGGGGGGGGGAAGGTCATTTTCTAGAGATTTTATGTTGTAGTTATTATACTCTGCAGGATATCATTTTCCGTGTTTCCTTATTGCGCCTTTTTCTCTCTGGTTGATTTGGTTATCCTATATGGCTTCGTTTACCTTTAACAAAAGCAAAGTAATGGTAATAAAGTAGAAACTATAATTATAAGGAAAAGTAGACAAGTATCAACCCAAAAGGTCGTAATGCAGTGGCTGTCTTCGAAGCTGTTAGCTGAGTTAGGTGTTTATAATCATGAAGTTGAATATCCGTATGGATGTGATGACAATTCTTTCGGTCTTCCTAATTCCTAATATCAACTGTGAAGTTGTAGGAAAGAGTGATTGAACATTGGTTGAGAGCATGCACAAATATTTCGGATAACCAATTTGGTTTTATGCTTGAAAGATCTACTATGGAAGCAATCCATTTGATAAGACAAATGATGGAGTTTTATCGGGTTAAGAAGAAGGATCTTCATATAGTCTTTATTGATTTGGAGAAGGCATATGACAAGGTGCCAAGAGAGGTACTTTGGTGGGCAATGTTGAAGAAAGGTATCCCACGAAGGTGCGTGGACCTGGTTAAGGATATATATCGAGATGTGTCAACAAATGTGGGACATGTAGAGGGTTGACAAAAGATTTCCCCATTACAATTGGATTGCATCAAGGGTCTGTATTAAGCCCTTTTCTTTTTGCAACGGTTTTAGATGAAGTAACTAGACCAATTCAAGATGAGGTTCCATGGTGTATGTTGTTTGCGGATGATATCGTTTTGGTGGATGAAACTAAAGATGGGGTTAATGCCAAGTTAGAGCAATGGAGGCAAAGGTTGGAATCTAGAGGGTTTAAGCTAAGTCGGGGTAAGACTGAATATTTGGTATCTCGCTTTGGTACTGAGAGGGGGAGAAGTGATGAAGTGGTGAGTTTGGATGGAAAGGAATTGACCATGAGTGAATGTTTTAAGTATTTTGGGTTGATCATCCAGAAAAATGGTGACATTGATCAAGACGTGGCCCACAAGATCAAGTTGGGGTGGCTTAAATAGAGAGCAGCTACGGGAGTGTTATGTGACCGAAACATTCCCTTACAGTTGAATGGAAAATTTTACAGGACTGCCATAAAACCAGTGTTGCTTTATGGTACAGAATGTTGGGCTTCTAAGAAGAAGCACATTAAAAAGATGGAGATTATAGAAATGCGCATGTTAAGGTGGATGTGTGGGAACACTCTAAGAGATACAATCAGAAATGAGGTTATTCGCAAAAAAGTAGGTGTGGCAGGCATTGCAGACAAACTAAGGGAAAATCGCCTGCGTTGGTTTGGGTATGTAAGACGGAGACCCGAGGGTGCACCGGTCCGAAGAGTGGGACCATGGAGGGGTTAAACGAGGGAGAGGTAGACTGAAAATGACTTGGTTGGAAGGAGTTAGGAAGGATATGAAGTATATGGATTTGCATGAGGATGAAGCATTGGATCGTAAGGGATGGATGAGGAAGATCTTTGTGGATGACTACTTGAAATGATCAATTTTGGTTCATGTAGCCGACTCCACTTATGGGATTAAGGCTTTGATTGATTGATTCCTAATATCAACTGTGTATGTTGAATTCGACACATAAGCTATTTAATAGGATTAGCTTTTGTAAACCAGAGTGCAGCCACAGATGATGGCAACAATGTTGAGCTGGTTGCAGATAATTGGTTTCTTCCGCCTTGATCTAAGAGTTCGTTTTCTGTAATTGCTGAAGGACCAAACTATCACAAATTTCATGCCGCAATGGTGAGATCCTGGGTTGATTACTGCTGTCTATCGCATTTGAACTGGAAATTGTTCATATCAGTAAACAGTGTTTGTTCTTGAGTTCGAAGATGTTCTATGAGGATTATTCAGGAGTTTTTCCTAAGGATTAAGTTGTTGCAGAATGCTACTCAGAAAATCAGTTGATTTATTTTTCCTTCAAAATGTTCTTGCCCTTTACATTGCGATTTCTTAGTAAGTGTATCTTTGTTGTCATTATTACTCTTGTGAGGAGCTTTTTTCTGGTATATTATCTCCCTCTTTTTTAATTTTTTCCATAGAATATTGGATAAACAAATTTAAAATAAGATAGAAAAAATGCAAAACAATCTTTTTAGCTTGAGATATAGCCATAAGCTGTAATCATCAATTTGTCTAAAATTTTTTAGGTTCATTAAATATTTAAAGTACTCATCTTTCGTTGGCTCTTACAACTGGAGCTTCACCTTTGTTTCTCTGCAGGAACTAGTCCTGCTTCAAGGTTTTTAAGGGAAAATGGAATCACACTCACTAAGGTCAAAGAGGAAAGTATAAAATTACTTGGAAAAGGTGATTTGTACTTCTTCAGCCCGGAGCATCCCCCTTTGACTGAATCCGCTCAAAGAGCACTTGATTGGGCATTGAACCAGAAGGTGAAATCGGGTATGCATTTTGTCCAATTATCTTGCAGCTCTTCAGCATGCTTGATTGTACTGGTGTTACAATTATCTTAAATGTTACTGATTTGCTGAAATGATGGCATACTGGGTCTTAGTGTTGTCAATAATAAATAATCTCTTTAAGCTTAAAGTTTGCTACTTGATGACCAATAAAGTTATATAAAAAGATAGCTTCTTTCGTTGCTTGGTTTGATTGAAGCTTAATGGAGAGGGGGAAAAATGGGGTCATGGGGAAAGGCTAGTGATGTAGCTGTCAATTACTGGTGACGGCGACTGGCTGGTGGGGGATCTGTGTTTTGTAATGAACTGTCACTTACTTCCTCAGTTCTTTTTTTCTTGACCTAGTTTGACTTATACACTATTCACACACTCATCTATGAGTGTTTTTTGTGATCTATGCATAAGTTAAAACATAATCATATTGATCTTGTTTGAGTTATCTCAATACATCCTATCATAATATGTATTTGTTATAATTTTTACTTAACAAGAATTTAAGATATTGATGGGGTAGATTTGTGTATTGACAAGCGTGATAAATGAAATAGGTCAAGTAATAAAGAACAAAGGAAGTATCTATTAGAAACAGCTGTATTAGTGAGACTAATCTCAAGGGAACTTGCCCAAAAATTGTTCTTCCGTAAAATATTTGCCAATAGATATGATAATTACTGCAATGTTGTAAATTTTGTTTGGTATTACTTCTGAAGTTCAACTATGTCGTTATCTGATTTTCCAACCAAATCTTTAAAGGGGTCGATTATAATATCCTTTTGTTGTGGATTGCACCTGTAAAAAGTAGTGAGTACTGACGACACACTACCACTATCTATTGGATGTTGATTTCACCTTTGTTTATGGATAACCTTATGTTTCTGTTATGAACTTTTTCTATCAAAAAAATTTAGACTGCTGATTCTAAACAAAGAAAAAAGAAATGGAACTTCAGCTGACTCGTTAGGCATTGTCCTCTACGCAGATGAAAATGGGGTAATTACGACAATTGATTTACTTCTTGGCATATGGTCTGAGGAGGAATCTCCTGGCCATAAGATATTGGCTGCCCTAGGCTTCGATGACGAGAAGGCCAACAAGCTTAAATCAATAGGCTCTAAACCTGGTTTTGATGAAGATAAGTAATTCATATTTAACTTTCGATGTTGCTAACATTGTAATTCTTTGATCTTAGAGAGCATGTGAATGGTGACTGAGTTCATGTAACGTGCTCAATTCATAGCTTTTCGTTCATTCTTCAGTTGCGGAAAGTCCCTTCACTCCACATGCTTTTTGTGTACTACCATCCCCTCAATGGAAAAATTTTCAGATGGGAAAATCATGATTGTCAATTATTCCAAAATTTATGAATTATAAAATCCGAATTACAATTGTTTGTACCTTTTTGGGTTTAGTATATAGAAATTTCATACAATTGTCTCTTACATTTACATTTGTATCCTACATATGGCAGTGATTCATGGACATAGAAGATTAAATCATTGCTAAATCCATTGATTTCCTTCAGTCAGATAAATTACATTTTTTGTGTTGTCTGAATTCTGTTTTAGAATGCTGATCAATTGTATCACGCTGTAACTTCAAAATTCTCTCTTTTTTCCTAGACAGAGCCCTCATCTGACAAAAACTCTTCGCCGGCTGCGGCACGTATTTGAGCCTTGCCTGCCTCTTTGGCCCAATCAATTCTTGATATAAACACCAGTAGCAAAATCAAGCAGGTTGATGCACCTACCAAGAACCCCAAGAAAAGACCCCCAAGCCCGAGCTTTGCTTTGAAACCCAAGACACTCCCCAAAGGTAAAGCCAGCAAGTAGAACCCACCAAGGCTTGCAAATGTACCAAGCCATGGCCTTGCTGTTCCTCGGACAATCCCTCCGGAAACTGTCAATGGAAAGTTTGCCACTTCAATCATAGCCATCAAGACCATCATTTTTTTTACCCCTTTGATTACCCCCTTGCTATGGCTGAATAGTGAGCCCCACCAACCCCGGGCTGCCACCATGACCATGGCCCCCACACATCCAGAAAAAGCTGCTGTTATGAGGGACACATAGGCTGATTTGTAAGCATTTTTTGGTTGGTTTGCCCCGAGCTCATTGGACACCCGGGTTGATGCACTTACAGAAAGGGAGAGCATCACCGAAAAGAGCAAGTAATCGAAGTTGATCACAATTACAAGCACCCCAATGGCTTCCTTAGCATTAGGAAGTCTCCCTGTGAGGAGGACTAGGATCTCGTAGCACCACCACTCTAAGCAGGTTGTCAGGCAGCACGGCCCGCATAAGCTGAGCAAGGCACGCCATTCTTTGATACCCTGATCCCACCATCCCCCTTCCTGCCACTTTTCTCTCCCCCTCAGTTCCATGTGTAACACGTAGAATGCGAGCAGTAAAGTTACCAGAAGATCACTTATCCAGACTGTTATGGCTACCCCTTCAACACCCTTTGCTTTTATCAAAAGTATGTTGATGGGAACATGGAAAATTACAGCAAGAGTAGAACTTAACATAATAGGAACATTGATACCCTGAGCACTCAAGTATGCTTTCAGAGGGCAAAGAAAGGCGTTCACCATCAAATCAGGGAGCAGATAAAGAAGATAGCGTTGAGCCATAGCTACCATATCCTCTTGTTGCCCAAAAAGAGGAAGAATTTTGCTAATATTCAGCCAAAGGATAGAGATTGGAAGGGTGGCAACGAGCAGCAAAAGAGTTGCCATGAAGAGGGTCCTATGAAGTAGTCTGTAGTTCTGTGCACCATATGCTTGACCACATATCGGTTCCATGGCTCCACACAAGCCCGTCAGTATAGAGTATCCGGTGACATTTGCAAACGTGAATCCTAGTGCACCTCCAGCCAATTGTAGTTCACCAAGTCGCCCCAAGAAGGCTACCGTGATTGCCTGCTTGATGAACCACGTTAAGTTCATCATCACCAGTGGGACCGCCATCCCCCTTTGCTTCCTTAGCTCAGCAGGAACATCTTGGACCAAGTATGTTGTCCATGACGCCGCTGCAGGAGGTAAAGATGGATGATTATCTTCCGATTCTAGTTTCGGTATTGGCGGTGGTGTTGTAGACATGGTTATTATAGATTGAAGGTGCGGATGGTATGGTATGGCAAAGTTAGTGGAATAGACTTTGATAAATAAGCAAGGGGAGATAGTGAGGGGGTGGGGATGTGGTCAGATAAAGGATGATTAAGCGTGAGTGCATGAGTTTTGTGATGGTTTTCTAGTTGGTAAAGAAATTGTGTAAAAAATAAAGAAAAGATAGCTTAGATTGTGTCATTGTGGAATTAAAATAGGGAATACAATAATGCATGAAGATTATATCATCAAGTGTGTAATGACAGAAGATGAATCATAAGTAGGCCATTGCCAAAAATACCTCCCTAGTTCCTTTGCTCAACTTTTTACAATATTAGTGATCTCTTCCTTTCCAAAAATGAAGATTATTTCCTTTGTGCCGTTAGCATGCCCACAAGTAATATGTAAGATTGTGTACATGTACAAATCCTGTAACTTTTTATGCGCGCACACTTTTGACAAGCCTGAATGACGAGTTTCCCTTATTCACTCAGTGTGAGAACACAAGAGTATAGAAAAAAGACTACTCGCATTCACACAAATACACAATTGGTTTGCAAATGAACCTTGCTGCCTATTTATAGGCCACCTTCACCCGTAAGGATGCAACTTTCCGAGCTAGAACGTTCCCACCTCTAGAACACTCTACACAATAATAGAGTTCTACATGATTCTATTGCAAAATAATCCTATAATATGGGATTCTACATAATATGTTCTAGATAAAACCTATAGCTATCTCGAAATATTTATCTAGTTAATTAACTTGCTCTCCTTTGTTTTCTCTACACATTCACAAAACCATCGCTGCTGCTATAGTGCTATATATCTAATGATAATGAGGAACACGGGTTCCATTATTTTAATTATTTGCTTAGCGAGATCCCATCACTCGTAAAATATACTCCGTACTATATAATTGTTTAAAATCACAAAACTCATGCTCTTAAAACTAAATGATAATTTATGTAATACGTATCACACTAATAATTATAAGGATAGATGTTAGAAAAGAGAACACGGCCAACAAGTATAATTTGACTAAGGACAAAATTAAGTAATTTTTGCCCTAGTTGATATATTGATTGGCCATTAAAGTTGCCCTTTTTTTTTTTGGTGGAGTTAAAGCTTGACCTCTTTGTTTTGTCCAATTGTTTGTTATTCGAGACATTCAATTTCCAATCATAAACAACAGGAAATAAAATTATAAAATAATGCAAATCAAGAAAGCTTAGAAAAAAAAAAAGAAAAAAAAAAAAGCAGCCCCACTTGATGATCGACTGAATGCTGATAACATATCCAATCCAATATTCTAACTTTAATTAGTGTGAAAGAGGGTGTATCATTTGCCATTATAAAGAACTAAAGAAGTTGCACCCATTCAAGGCAACTAGGCAATTAGTTCGTTAAAACGTCTTCCATGAAACTGAGCAAGAACAAATATGATACTCCCTCCGTATTTATTACATGCTTCATTGTATACCGATGTAAATCTTTGATTAGTAATATCTTTAATTATCAATAGATATAAATTATAACAATTGAAAATTAATAATCTATTTATTGAGACGATTCCAGCTAGTATCCAAAAAAACTACTTCATAATTTTTCTTATGTAAATATCACAAACATGTAAGTCAAATGAATAGTGCAAAAAGTATAAATAGAACAAGTAATAAAAAACAGAGGGATTAACTACCTAACGAATAGAAAATAAAAATTGCTACTCGCACATAATTTTTATGATATAGTTGACTCATATCCCGTTTTAAAGTATTTCGTTAGCTTAGAACCTTTGATAACCTTTTAGGGTGAATCGGTGATGGCAACATAAAAGTTTATTTATTTTTATTATTATTATTATTATTTTTTAAGGAGAAATCTTGCTAGCAGGGGAATTGGGGATTTTACTCTTGCTTGGAATTAAAATTAAAACCCGAGTGAAAGGAAGAGGACCACCAGCCATTAGGTCAACACAAAGTACTCTAAGCTAATATTCCGTAATAAACTACGGAGTTCCTCAAAAAAAAAAAAAAAAACAAAAAAACAAAAAAAAAAAGGAGTACAACATATATATATTTGGAGACTTGGAGTATTTTTATTTGAATGGAGTATTGCTATTGTCTTTAATAAATTTTTAAATTGTGAGGATTTTTTATTTTTTTATTTTTTAATAGAAGTAATAAAAAAAGGTCCTAACTAATTTGCTAAAAATGCTCTCAGATTCTTCCTTGCCTTCCTCCCCCCCTGCATCTCCAGAAAATTTCTCTCTAACATCTCTATGTCCTCTTCATTCTGGTGTTGAATTTTTGGTGCCGTAATCTTTCAATCATGCCCTTTACATATTAAGGTTTTGCGCCTCTCTATCTCTCGATTTTATTTTATCTTTCATGTCCTGAGATAATCAAATAATTTATGCTAACGATTATTACTAAAAAATTTAGTCACGTTTTAGATAAAGAAACTTACAATTTTGTATTGTGTAATGTGTTTGTTTATATATTGTAATGTGTTTGTTTATATATTGCACATGTACATTTGTTATGTTCAATTCAACGTAATTTATTTCTTATTGTTACACAAAATTTTGACAACAAAACTATTAAATAAAATGGCACGGCTTCTCTAGAAATCGAATAAATCGAAGAAGCTCCCGACTCCTTCATTTGTGCATACTCCACATTGCTCATATGATAGAGCATATATTACTCTTGCAATTGTGTCATTATGACACCTTTTTATGTTAAAATGAATGTGTTCAACCAAAAGCGACACAATGTCTAGACATCGAGTCATTCAAATTGTTGTAATAAGGTTCTCCTGTACGTTTTTTAGTCGATTTTGCTATGCATAACTTGTACAATTCTAGTGCAGGATTATTTTGTCAAGTTGGTGACATTTGATATAGGCAGTCGTAAAAATTAGTTTCGCGACTGAAGTATTGACAGTCACAAATATTCAGTAGCAAATTCAACAATTTCCTGTAGTTTATAAAGAGCTTACATCCTCAATTTGCTTTAGTTGATCTTCTTCTCCACGAATTTAGATATGTCGGCTTACAAGTCGCAGGTTATGAATGGTCAAAGAGAAAAATTCATAAGGTATGTGAACTCATTATCTTGTTGGATTTTATGTTCATTATCAACTTAAGCTATAGGTTGCTCTGCTTTAGCATCATTGATCATTCTTATACTAATTGTTCGTGTTGGATTTTGTTACCATGATTCTGAAACAAGTTTTATATCAAATATATAAACATCTTTTTTTAGACATAATTTTACTAGTCTTGATTTTACTTAAAACTGTGGCATGTATAATGATTTCTTATGTTTTGACAGACTGAATAAAATGGACTCATTCTCAACAAAGAACAATGACTCTACAAATCGTTTCGCCTTCAACATAGAAGGACTGAAACGTAGTGTTTATAAGTCCCAAAATTCAACAAGGTCTTTTAATATAGGAATGATGAAACCTCGTGGACTAAGGACATTTGGTAAATCACTAAGATCAGGGGTTACTCGAGCAGTGTTTCCAGAAGATCTGAAAGTGTCTGACAAGAAAGTATTTGATCCTCAAGATAAATCTCTTCTTCTATGGAATCGATTCTTCGTTATATCTTGCATCATTGCAGTGTCTATAGATCCTTTGTTCTTTTATCTACCTATAGTTGAACATCAAAAGAATTGCTTAGGCATGGACTATGGGTTAGCTGTTACAACTACGACTTTGCGTACCATGATTGATGCTTTCTATCTTATTCACATGGCTTTTCAATTCCGTACTGCATACATTGCACCATCCTCTCGGGTCTTTGGACGTGGTGAGCTTGTGATTGATACCGGAGAAATTGCTAAACGTTACCTACTGCGCTATTTCATCATAGATTTGTTAGCTGTTCTGCCCTTACCACAGGTATAATATGTACTTGTAATATTTCTTGATGCTGTCAAATAGAGGCAATGTTACACCATTGATTCGTCGTTCTTGGTTGTGCAGATTGTGGTCTTAAAATACCTTGTTAAAGCTCAAGGGAAAGGTATACTAGAGACAAAAAAATGGTTGCAAATAATTGTATTTGCACAATACATTTTTAGATTTGCCAGGTTTTATCCTCTGACTTCTGACTTGAAAAAGACTGCTGGTGTATTTGCTGAAAGTGCTTGGCTTGGGGCTGCTTATTACTTGCTTTGGTACTTGCTCTCTAGTCATGTAAGTGCGTTCATTTGCTATTACAATCATTGTAAGTGCGTTCTAGTCTTGTTGTGGTACGTTTTGGTACGTGGAACAGACATGGGAAGACAATTCGCTACCTGATTTTGTTAAATTAGTCTAAAAGTGTACCACTAAACCATGTACCATGTACCAATTTGTAGTTTGTGGGGGTATTGGTGAATTTGGTAACAATGGCCATGTTTTTTTTGTTTTAGTGTTGAAGGCTATATGCTAAGTATTTTACGCATCATTGCAGATAGCCGGGGCGCTATGGTATTTATTTGCTGTGGAACGTATAGACACATGTTGGAAAAATGCATGTCAAAGTCAAGGTGATAAATGTGATAACGATTTTTTGTATTGTGGGAATCATGATATGGCAACTTTTGAGGTGTGGAAAAATATTAGTGTCGATGTTCTTAATAAGATGTGCTCAGTTGAGGAAGAAGATTCAAACTTCAACTTTGGAATCTATACACAAGCACAATCCTCTAAAATCGTCGAATCTCAAACATTTGTCAATAAATTTTGCTACTGCCTCTGGTGGGGTCTTCAAAATCTAAGGTTATTCGCGACCACGTAACATTTTTGGTTCCGCTAAATATGTTAGCTATTTAGCCTTACTTTTGAACTCGTAAATTTGTTGCACTAACAGTTCAAAAACATCAATTTCTGCAGTACATTGGGTCAAGGGCTACAAACTAGTACCTATCCAGGAGAAATTATATTCTCTATATGTCTTGCTATATCCGGACTTATTCTTTTTGCACTTCTGATTGGAAACATGCAGGTAATTCTTAATTTGTACACGATTTTTTGTTCGATCACTCGTCAGTTTTACCTGAAAATGACACATTATTAAGCCAAATAGGCGTAATTCATGAAAGAGATGTGACTTTTAACTCTGTAACCTCATGCTGTCGTTTGCAGACGTATCTTCAATCGCTTACTGTTAGGCTAGAGGAGATGAGAATAAAGAGGCGCGATTCAGAGCAATGGATGCATCATCGTTTACTTCCACAAGTTCTTAGGGAACGAGTTAGACGATATAACCAATACAAGTGGTTAGAAACACGAGGAGTTGATGAAGAAAGCTTGGTTCAGAGTCTGCCAAAAGATCTTAGAAGGGACATAAAACGTCATCTTTGTTTGAATCTAGTCAGAAGAGTAAGTGTCTGAACTGTCAACTATACTAACTGTCGGACTGATTTCTTTGAATTTTGGTAGCTCTAACTTCAACTTAATATGTATTTCAATTGTGCTTGGTGGTATCTTTAGGTTCCCTTATTTGCAAATATGGATGAACGACTGCTCGATGCCATATGTGAGCGACTGAAGCCTAGCTTATACACCGAAAACACCTTCATTGTCCGAGAAGGAGATCCAGTCGACGAAATGATCTTCATCATAAGAGGACACCTAGAAAGTGTAACAACAGATGGTGGAAGAAGTGGATTTTACAACCGAGGATTGTTAAAGGAAGGAGACTTCTGTGGTGAAGAGCTTTTAACATGGGCCTTAGACCCAAAATCCAGCATAAACTTACCACTGTCAACAAGAACTGTGAAAGCTCTGACAGAAGTAGAGGCCTTCGCCTTAAGAGCAGAGGAGCTGAAATTTGTTGCAGGTCAGTTTAGAAGGCTTCACAGTAAACAGGTGCAGCACACCTTCCGTTTCTACTCTCAGCAGTGGCGGACGTGGGCAGCTTGCTTTATACAAGCTGCTTGGAGACGCCACATGAGGAGGAAGATAGCTGAGCTTCGACGATTAGAAGGGGAGGAAGAGGAGTATGGTGATTATTCGGAACAGGAAAAGAGGTCAAGTAAGAAGCGTAGAGCCAAGGGTGATGATAGTGGTTCTAGCCTTGGTGCTACCATCTTTGCCTCGAGGTTTGCTAGGAATGCTCTTCGTGGGGTTCATAGACTTCGTAGTGGGAACAGCACCACCGGCTTGGCGTTGCAGAAGCCTCCTGAACCTGACTTTTCCAACATTGATTGAGGTTTGTAGTCATTGTTTTAGTTAGCAGTATAATCTTTGTTATGTGTAGAGTTGTACTATGTTTTGCTCGGGTCAATTAAATTGTATAGTTAATTATATAGTTTGAATGGTATTAGATGATATTGAATGTACTCTATCGTTTGTGTGTTACATTTTGAAATGACTAGAGGAAATTGCCTAGAAAAAAAAGATAATTGAAATTTAAAGAGGCCTCAAAGAGAGATAAAGCATATGAACTTGACGATTGTAGGTGAAACGAAGAATTTGACTCCTGATCTTGTTATAATTTAGGTTTACTCGGTTAAATCGTGAGGAACAAAATTTGTTTGACGTCTTGCATATAATCTACTTGAATTCTTCCAAACACCCCCTAATTTATTCTTCGCATTTTCTATTCTCCAATCCCACACCTTTTTTTCCTTCTTGTTCACAATCTCTCTATCGCAAAATTTTGTTCTCCTCAATTATGCATTTCAGAAAAACTTATCTTTACATGATTAATTAAATTTATTTGCCACTTCATTTAAGTCACGTTTTTTTCAATAATTCTTTTGTTATTAAATTATTTTACTAAAAGACAAAAAAAAAGCTATTGTTTCTTTTAAAATAAAAACAATACAACTTGTCCCTATATACTTAATAACAATGACTTTTTCCTAATGCTCTATAACTTTTTTTATTCTTAAATAGAAAGTTTGCTTGATTTTAGTTTTTCAAGAAAAGATGAAATAAACAATATTTATTGGTACTATCAAGATTTATAATTGTTCTAATGGATTTTGTAATGGACCATTTTTCATGAGTGGGCCCGTCTTCTTTTAGAAATAGAAGTATGTTTGGGCTAGGAATTTTAAGAACTTTCGTCCAATCCTTTGATTCTCAACTGTCAACTCGCTTAAGCTTAAGCACATACATCGTCAATTAGTAGTGACAAAATTAATTTGTTATCCTCAAATTTCACTGTTCAAATGTTCCATTCAAGTGGGGAGTTTGTGGACTCATATTTGATAGGAGTAGCACTGTCAAAACGGTTTGACAGTTCGGTTTCGATTCGGTTTGAAAATGAGTCAGTTTGAAATCGGTTCAAGTGCCTTACGGGTCGGTTTTGGTTCGGTTCAAATTATTATCAGTTCGGTTTAGTTTCGGTTTATTCTTAAGCGATTTTAATTCGGTTTGGGTAGTAAATGGTTCGGTGCAGACGGGTTGCGGTTTGTTAACGGTTTGGTATGGACGGTTTTTATCCCGGTTCAAACGGTTTTGGGTTAGAAACGGTTTGATTCTTTTTCGGTTCAATTTTTTCCAATTCGGTTCGTTAACGGGTTCGGTTCTTATACGGTTTAACAGTATTCGGATCGGTTCGGTCTCGGGTTTACTAAAATATGATTCGAGACAGATTTCGATTTCAAAAAATCGGTTTTTAATCGATTCGGTTCTCATTTGGGTCGGTTGGTTTCAAGCTAGAATATTTGGAGTTTATTTTTCAATTGATGAATTAATTAATCATATTCTTTAGGATATTTTGGTTTTTAACTCCAGACAAAAGCATGAAAATGGTTTTTAACACCCTAAAAAAAGTTTTATTTTATCACCAGATAAAAAATTAAAACTTTGAAATTACCACCATTTAACGGAAAGTGTGACGGAAAAGTGAGATGGGTCCCACAATTTTGTTTTTCCTCCAATTTTCACCTCTGCATTTCACAAAATTTAAGGACCACCGCCAATCAACAAATTGATGCCTAAAAAATTGAATAAAATAAAATAAAAATTAGAGTGCGAGAAAGAGAGAAATCATACCTAGAAATCATACCCAGTACTCATAGTCATTAGGACCACCACCACCACCAGACACTTTCCGGCGTTCAATAACCTTAACTGGAGGCACGAGAGGAAGGCAGCGATAGCAGAGATAAAAAAAATTCAAAGAAAAAAAATTCAAAAAAAAAAAGGAAAAGAAAAAAAAAATCAGAACATCTAAATCACCGGATATATGCCTTATGCCTAAATCACCGGATTTCTGCCCAAATCACCGGCGTTCAATGACCCTAACCCTAACTCCCTTATTTCTTTCCAAATCACCGGATTTTACTGCCGAAACTTGGCCGGTTTTTTGCCTGCAAAGTCACCGGGATCTGGGTGCGAATTCGACGGACTTTGAGCAGCGAAAATTGTCGAATTCCAGCCTAAAATAGCCGAATCTTCATCTACAAACACACTCGGATCTTTACCCTCGAATTCCAAGCCTTCGAATTGCTGGTTTTTCGCTGTTTAATTCGTCGGACATTGCTAAAAACAGACGGAGAGAGAAAGAAGAAGGAGAAAGAGATCAGAGAGAATGAAGGAGAAAGAGAGGAGAGAGAAAGAAATCAGAGAGAATGTCGTGTGAAAATTGTTGGAAAAACAAAATTGTGGGACTCACCTCACTTTTCCGTCAAACTTTATGTTAAATGGTGGTAATTTCAAAGTTTTAATTTTTTATCTTGTGTTAAAATAAAACTTTTTTTTTTGGAGGTGTAAAAAACCATTTTCATACTTTTGTGTGGTGCTAAAAACCAAAATATCCTATTCTTTATTATAATTTTTGTATTGACTTTAATTTTCTTTTGAAAGATCAAAGGATGCAATCATCTATTCTAAAATTTTGAGAATTACAATAACAGGAGTACATCATAAGAATTGGATTAGGCCAGCTTTGGTCTAATATAATTCTGAGTACAATATATATGTAGCACTTTGATGATGTTGTTTAATGAGAAGACAAAGATTATTTTTGCTTAATCCATAATTACATAAAAAAAGTCAGTGAAAACAATAATGTACTCCGCATCTGTAGTAAACATGTGTGCATAATTAGATTTTATATAAAATCATTTTAACGTGATTTATAATCTTCCCTTTATAGTAAGTGGTTTGATTCATAAACGGTTCGGTTCATAAATGGTTCGGTTCATAAATGGTTCGGTTTGTACACGGTTTGGTGCAAACACGTTACAGTTTGTTAACGGTTCGGTGTAAATGGTTTTTATCGCGGTTCAAACGGTTTCGGGTTAGAAACGGTTTAGTTCATTTCGGTTCGGTTTTATTTGAGTTCGGTTTAGAATTGGTTCGATTCCTTAACGGGTTCGATTCTTATACGATTTAACATTATTCAGATTGGTTCGGTTTCGGGCTTACTAAAATACGGTTCGGATCAGTTTTCGGTTTTAAAAAATTGGTTTTTAATCGGTTCAGTTCTCATTTGGGTCGATTGATTTTGGACAGTTAAACGATTTCGGTTTGAAATTTAACAGTGCTAGATGGGAGAGCTGTTACTTTTTAGGAATAACTCCGGACACGGGTGAGTTCGTTTTCTCGGTCACTTAAACAGATAAAGATATGAGCTTACTTACAACGTCTCATAAACTATTCGATGTATTACAGATTGGTTTTATTAGAATGATCTCTAAATGAGATTTGATATGAGATTTTTACAGATTGGTTTTATTAGAATGATCTCTAAATGAGATTTGATATGAGATTTTAACAAATTGGTTTTATTAGAATGATCTCTAAGATTTGATATGAGATTTTAATTTTCACCGTGATTATTACGAAGAACTACCATTGTCCATTAACGAGTAAACTTTTTGAGTTTTTGTGCTTGTAATATTGTTCGTTACCTTGCTTACAATGAACCTAACTATTATTAGCACTGCTTAAACTGTGAGTTCAATGGTGATACGTGGTGATAGAGCTCATCGGAAAAAAAAAAATATCTTGGCTAATAAATTAAATGTTCTTAATGCACATAAGATCAAATATATATATATAGGTCATCTACTTATTTTGGTTATGGATGATAGCCATTTTACTAATGATATGTTGGTGGTTAATTATGTGATATATCACATCAAAAGTTGAAGATCAATTTTCATGTTAATGGAAACACAACTAATCAAATATTATCAAAGCCAAAGGTGATAAAACCAATCCGTATATTATCAAATTAATGATGAATAATCAACTTGGATCATACCCAGTATATGACTTTGTCCTAATAATTTTACATCAAATATGTGAGCCCTTTGATTTATTTTTTCTCCATACTTTGCACTCTTCCAATCCAAATTTGATTTTACTAGCTTTATTTTATTTTTTTTCTTTATTTTTTTCTTTTTCTTTATTATTTTTTCTTTTATTTTTATTTTTATTTTACTAGCTTAAAGTATTGAAATTAGACTAAATTTCTTTATACGTATAATGATTCATGTCATTGTTGTTAAAACCGCGATCCGGATCGTAGATCCAACTTTTACCAAACGATCCGGATCGTTAGCAAAATCGCAATCAAGGTGGGATCGTAGTAGGATCGTATAGGATCGGTAGGATCGTACGATCCCACCCGATCCTACAAATTAACTAAATGGCGAGGAATTTCAGCCCAAGTTATGGGAGGATCGGATAGGATTGCGTAGGATCGTACTATCCTACCAGATCCTATCTGATCTTACTAGATTTTTAGATAATTTTGTATCTAAATTATTTTTTGAGTAGCATTGTCTTAAACATGGCTAAATATTTCAAAATTATTGGTTTTAGCATCAATTTTACTCCGAATCACATGTACCAAGTAGTATTATAGTTTTTAATCACCCCTTTTATGAGTTTTTGTAGGATCTTACGATCCTACGATCCGATTTTACCGATTCGATCCTACCACCCCTTTCGATCCAAAGTAGGATCCCGATCTTGACAATTATGATTCGTATGACTGTTTGTTTAACTTAATTTTCTATAGATAAATCTAAATTGTAATTTATACAAATATATGCTATCTGCCTATGTTTAAGGCATAATAATGACTTATAATGTTGTATATACTATATAAAACTTCTTTAGGTTATTTTTGTTAATCAACGCCTAGACTATTGGCACAAATGCACCACATCGGGTAAAAGAATGTCACTTAATGTTCATTGTGCACCAAAAGAACACAAGTACATAAAATGAATAACAAGTACATATGTGATAGAACATGACATTTTATGTGATAATAGAACATATTTTACATTATTTTGATCTTAATGTCATGCTCTCGTACATAACCACGTGTGTTTACAATACTTAAATGGTATAGCATTGATAATTAGTATTAAAACCATGCATCTAATTTGATTATTAAGGGTGTCTTATATTAATTTTACTTTTATTAATTCAATTCAACTTATAAAACAATCTCACAATAACTTACAATAGAATTGACAATTTTTTTTCCTTAAATTTAAATTTAAAAAAATGAAAAATAAATTAACTTTATAATCTCCTAATAACATATACAAAACAGATGAACAATATCACATAAGACTATCCCGGCCCTTAATATAAAGTTTAACTCCGCAATGTTCCTACATGAAATCCAAAAGATTGGACAGCTTATAGTATAGGAATAGAGCCAAAAACAAGAAATAGGGGGAATAGGAACATTGATGGAAATTAAAAAGTGGGGTAATCACTTAAGATTGAAGCAAGCAATACTCTTTGAATTCCAATCCGCCCTTTTAGAGGTGTTTCTACTACTGGGGTTGCATAGCCTGACTACCTCGAAAAGGAGCTCTCATCTGTTTTAACTGTAACGGCAGTGCACGTGCAACTCAGCACCCACAATCCTCATTCACCATCTTGTCGACTAACCCATTTATGCATGCCACTGCTTTCTCTCTCTTCTTTATGTTTTCTCAAATTTAAATTTTCATTCATTCTCGTAAATGGAATAATCTATCAGCCATCCTATACTCCTCACTCACTTCCATTGATTTCTTCGTTTGCTTTTAATGCTACTCTGCGCACACTTTCACTCCACCCCCTTTTCTCGGAGGTCTTTTACCCTTTCTTATTTTTCTACTTATCTTCCACCATATGGATTTACATTCATGCATGAAAGAAGGAATGTTGGTACCTATTTTCTTTTACTCCCCCCCCCCCTCTGAAGTCGGTAATATGACAACTAAATTCGGATATAGATGGGAGGTGGCCTGGTGGTGTGTACGTGTTATTATATTATTGGGGACAACGGACAATCCTTGCTCTCATATGATGGAGTGTCGTGTGGTTTAAATATGTGATTTGTTTTTTCTCAACTTGTTTTATTAATGTTCAATGATCAAATACGAGTAGGTTGTTAAGAGGAAAGTTAGAGGAAGAATACAAATATGTAAAGGATGTTGATTATGGTTGGAATTTGTGAGTAAATGAGCTTTGGACCAAGAATAATTTCCAATGAATAACAATGTACATTGATATATCATCCTCAATCAAAATTAATAAAAGCATCATGCAATCTCACAAAAATAATTAAACACCAACTTCAATGACCAACAAACTACCATCAACTTAAAAGTAAGGAGAAAAAAATTGCAGCAATGGGTGCACCAAACCTAAATCTCCCCAAAAAGAAACAAAAATAAAATTAAAAACACATGGCAATTAACAGTTTTTTCTCATCGATCAGCACTCATCTTCTACCTACAATGTAAGTAAAATTTGAAAAGTAAAAAAAAGAAAAATTCCTAAAATGAACCTCTTGATAGCTACTTAGCTTGCACTACCAACAATTAACCAAAGAGTTTTCTCCAAGCGAAATACTTGACTGACCTTTCTTTTCTTGGTGATTCATTCATTGTATTGCACCGTCCTTGCATTGCGTTCATCACGTGACCAGCACCCCCATCCACAATTAGTTGTCACATTTGCGGTTCAAATTACAGATAAATATTTCCAGCTGCAGGGAATATTTAAAATGGAGGTCGGCCAGAGCCCCAATACCCCTCCGGAGGCATTTGGACGGAGTTAAGCAGATTAGGCGGCATCCCTTGGAACAACCCGGCCCCTCCGTTTGGATCGTTTCCAAGCAACTGCTGAGCTGACGGCGGCATCCCTTGATGATCCATACCACCACCACCGCCGCCAAGTTGACCTCCACCACCTTGCATTCCTCCCATAGGCCCACCGCCTTCTTGGTCTTCTTCTAAGGGCAATCTTTCATAAGCAGCATTGCTAAAAGAAGCAGCCATAATAACAACAGGACCAGAAGCCAACAATTGCCCCACCACACTACCACCCACAACTTGTCCCTGCCCGCCCGCTAAGTATATGCTAAGCCCCGTAGCAGCGGGCGGAGCAGGAGGTGGAAGAAACGACCCTGCCAATGATAAGATCTCGAACCTCCCGTGGAGCGTGACAACGGCGGGAGGACCGCCGTTGCCACTAGAGGTCGAACCCGGCTGGCGTATAGTCACATTAGCAACTGTCCCAGTTCCACTAAGAATACATACACCTCGCTGTCGAAGGCGAGCAAAGGTAGCAACACTTTCCATTATGTCACAACCATCGGACACCTCCATAACATGAGTTCGGAGCGCGTTAGCGCTATCTCGAGTAATGATGATAGGCGGCTTAGGCTTGTTCTTAGACCCAGCAGGTCTTCCCCTCGGCCGCCTCGTCATCATATTATGATGATCTCCACCTCCATCTTTGGAATCTTGGTTGTCGGTGCCGGTATTATCGGTGGTGCTCGTAGTATCATCGTCTCGCTCTCGTTTACCAACCCCGCCGAGGCGGGGGGAGAGTTCAGATTCGGAGTTGTTCTGAGGTTGGAGTTGGTGGAATTGGTGGGGGTGGAGATGGAAAGGAGGTGGAAGTGAGTGCCCATGTGCCGATGCCGAAATCGGGTCCATATTCATCCAACTATTACTCAAGCCTACCTAGCTAGATCAACTTGTTAAGAACTGAAAATAAAGGAAATACAGTACTTTGTAGAAAGTAATAATTAATATAATTAAGAAATTAAACAAGGCAAGAAATAATCTTGACAAGTATAATTAGTGGGTGATTAGCAAACATAGTGGAGGTATAAAGGTTAAGAAATGGAGCGGAAAGGAAGTTTAAATTAGTGGAAGTACAACGGATGGGTTGGATGTATAGTATGTAATATATATGAGTATATCAATCAAAGCAATATAAGCTAAGAAGAAGACTTTTTTGACAAACTTTTTTTGGGTTTATCTAACTTTTTGCTGGCTTAGCTAGCTAAACTTTGGTGCTTTGTTACAGCTTTCGAAGGTGTTTTTTTTTTTTTATTCTATTGAAGCATAGAAGAATTGAAGAAGAAGATTATAATAAACTCACCATAGTATTTGAAGTTGAAAATTGTAGCTAGGTACTCAAGTCTGAAAGGAGCAATAATATACAATAATCGATCCGAAACGGAACCGAATGGATTGGCTAGAGAAGATGAAGATTTGAGAAGAGAAATGGAAGGATGAAGGGAGTATGGGTGTTTTTGGGAGAGAGGTGGTTAGGGTTAGATGAAGAGAGGAGGAAGAGAGAAATGAGTTAATGATATGATGGGGAGGTTGGGTTTTTGGTAAATATAAAAAAATAAATAAAAAAAAATAATAAAAAAAAAGGGTAAAGAATAAATGGGGTCCATTTAATTTCAAGTCTTGCGCCTCCCTCTTTTCTTCTCTAATAATATTGCTGTCTATGTCAGTTGTATCATGAGAGTGTATAGGCCAATAGTTTCTAAACCATCATTCAACTATATCCTCCTCTTGTAGGTTTTATTTGCCTCTTTTTGATTTTGTTCATTTTACTAGATTTTTTCTTCTTTTGTTAGATTGTTTGACTTTCTTTTTTTCCATTTTACAAATAAATTGATGGCTTGAAATTACAACTTATTTATAGTCTTAATTAGCATCATTTTACATTTTGAAAATTATATTTCAGTGTTCGTTGGTTCCGTTTGTATATATACAAAGTATTGTTAATAGTGTTGGCGACTGAAACGGCACGCATATAATATGCACCTACTTGTGCAAGTCGAGTTTTGGAATTATGCTTACTCACAAGTACATGACTAGCATTAATTGTTAATGAGATGATTGATATAAAAGGGTTTTGGAGATGTTGAGTAGGAAATAAGAGTGTAGGATCCCTAAATTGATATATAATCAATGAGTGTAATGATTACATGGTTTAAATGATAACTTTTTTTGAAGAAAGGTTACATGATAATTAGTTGTATCCCAAAGTGGCCAATAGGGCAGTATTCTCTATTGAGATTGCGATTGTAGCCTAAATAAGTAGGCTTTACCCTTACTAACTCTATTGAAAATTTATACACTTATTGATCATCTATAATTTTCCTAAAAGAAACTGTATTTATATGACTTATGGCCGTTATCAGACTCAATCGACTCAACCTAATAAATTTGATCATATATTCTTCATCAATGACCCTATTGATATATATTTGGCCGAGGCCAGGTATGTACTAAAATATCTTTCACCAATCATGCAAGAGTCTAATCAGTGTAAGTTATACATCCATTAAAGTAAGATATTTTTAATTTGAAACAACGTTTTTAGGTTAATAATTCAATGTGTGCCCATTATTTAACCCAAGGACACTTAATTAAGCAAATAAAGCTTCCTAACACGTTCATTTTAGATTCATCATTACCATCTCTAGGAAACTAATTAAGCTAATAAGCACCTATCTAATAAGAAGTATCGTCCTAGACTTGAGTTAATAAGGAATTTATCATAAAAATTTAAAATTCCGAACTGGATACTCTATGTGGTTGGGTACTGGTAGATGTCATGACATCTGTGAAAAAAAATTCTTCAAGGCCTTGTTTGGAGGTAGCTTTTTTTCTTTAAGGCCTTTTTTTGCCTAGGACAAAAACACTAGTCGGAAAAAATAGGAACGTTTGGCAAGGTAGTAGATACTAATAGAGAAAGCGCTTGGATAACGTATGACAACGTCGTTATACTTGTATATATTAGCATTCATATATAGCGAGTAGCAATTGTCAATATATATTTTAGATAAATAGCTTTTATTGTAGCTTATTATAGTTCCGATTTTGCGAACACTAATTTGATACTATCATTCATCAACTATTTGACAACTGGCCTTTACCTGATACTAGTTGATACCTACTTGTTACTCCGTACCCAATAACTAAAAGCAACACGTTACCACAAGTTTTGCCTAAGAGAAGCTATTATTGGGTGAGACTTAATAGGGCATAAGAGTGTCTATAAAATTAATCGTGCACTCGTTTCTAATTAAACGATCTCAAAATAGATGGTAATAACCTGATTTTTAGATACCTTTTAATTATAGGGCTAATTAAGCTAGTGTTAAGTGTAAGTGTGAATATTGTATATACTTTAGCAAAAAATTATTCGATTTAGAGTTACTTAATCCCAAATCTACTTTCTCTTTGAATATATTGTCGTCAAATTTAGTTACTTCCATAAATTTGCATGCTTGACCTTGTCTGTTCTTTAGTCATGGATAAAGTAGTTTGAAAAATCGTAACTTTGTTTAAGACGAAACTTGGATCTTTACTTTGAAATATTGAACAATATATCATCTATAGCTTATTCTTTATATTAAGATATTGGGTATGTTACATAACTAAAAGAATATGAAAAACAAATTGTCAATATCTTAGTCAATCGTTGTTTATATCCTAAAGTAATACGAAGTAGTTCAAATATTTGCTTATAGAGTTATCAACATAAATTAGATCCTACATGTAAAAGCGTGATATACATTATCCTTCTCTCAAAAGAACATATACTCTAAAACATAGATTATAATGCTCCAAATTAATGAACATATATCATCGTCAATTGGTTGTGAAATATGTACACGTAGTAAGTAGTTTTGCTAAACCAAACATGAAAGTATAACAGCGAGGACTTATAGGTGTAACATAGTAAAAAAATATGTAATCGAGACATCGTGATCTTGAATTTAATTAAAATCTAAGCTTGGTGATGAGTTTAGAATTATAGTTCTTCATGATCCTCATAGCTAGGTTACTTGTGAACTTAAAAAATCGCATCTTATTAGTTCTTTTGTACATAAAGATCCATAATTAATATGCATGGGTGTATGGTGAGATTTGTAAGATGACTTGATAGGGTTAGGAGCTCCATCTAAGTTTATTTTGAAGCAAGCTATCAATGGTACTTGTGTGATGATGATACACATAAGTTTTACATATGTTAAGCATTTTCTCAATCATTATCATCATCTATCATTCATTAATATACAATAAATTGTTACATATGTTGGTTAAGTTCTAAGTTGATTCTATTACTTTTGTAAGTCAATATGTTATGTTTATAAAGTCTTAAAGTCATTTTGGATAACATTTTTTAAGAAAATTATAGTGTATGATAAATGAATATGTATGTATTTAACATTGAGGAAGTCCTGGTTAATCTCTAAGATTAACATTTCAGTTTATCTACTCTCACAATTTTACGCATTTATTTTTGTACCACTTTAATATTTTACTTTTATTACTTTAAAATAAATAAATAAATGAATATATATATATATATTATAAGAGGAGATATATTTACAGATTTATTTCAGATAGAAATTTGAATTCTCTTTTAACACCGTTGGTCGTTAATCTCCTCATCTTACGACTCCCACTCGCTCCCACCTAAGATTTTGTTATAAGAATATAAGAATGATAATTTGTTTTGTAATATTCTAGTAGTTGAATGAAAATAAATAATAAGCGACAACATAAATGGTTAATTAAATAAAATAGAAGTGATAAAATAAAAATGATGAGTCAATGACAAAATTAAGTTTGACGAATAAATGTAGTCCTACCATAAACCATATAGAGATGGATGTTGAGAGGGGGGCGGAGGTGGGGCCCTTTGGGACGGCTGATGAGAGCGCAGGTGGAGCCCACATTAAGCAAGTCTGATGTCTGTACACCAACAGCAAGTTGAAGGTGGGACCCACACCCACATTTAAATACTCGTCACCTGATTGATTCCTCTATTTTTCATCTTATCGCGTTCCTCTTTGATTGTCCACCCCGTTACATACCAATTTGCGCTAATTTTTGACTAACCACGTAGTCAAAACAACGCAATTAAAGTTTTACAAAAAAATTACTCCAACTGTTCATGATTACTCGTAACAACCGTTTGACTTATACACGTGTTTTTAATTTTAAATATATTTTATATTGATTTGGCAAGTACGAAGCTGGTTAAAGTTTTGAATAATTATTGTACTCATGAGATGAGATCAAATTTCGTCTATACAACTTGACCTTACGACTTTCTTTTCAGTTTACACCAAAATATACTGAAAAGTATTAACAAAAAATAATATTTAAAAATATACATTACGATTAATCTAACAATACTTTTCATAAGAACATTTAAAAAAAAGTAATTAAACTTTAAGAATCTAAATGTGAACAATATTAAAGTCAGTGTTACAAATATTAAAAAACGAGGGGAGTATATGAGTAGCATTATAACCAATAAGCCTGTCAATGTAGAATGCTTAGAACATTAGCTTAGAACGTTCTGTCATGCTTTAGAGATGTCCCAAAGTATTTATAGCCCTCATTAGGGTTTTCTAGGTGTCGTTGGAGACTTTCTTGGAAGTAGGGTGGCTAGTCCAATATTCTCAACCTGCTAAACAATCACTAGGTGTTAAAAGACCAATTTAACTAAAAGCTTAAATTTATGGTTGAAGTCAGGATTAGTTTATACACTCTAAACCACCCCTCACATGAGAGCATGTTGGCTTGAAGTGTGGATGTGACATGAGCTCCCCACGTACCCAACGCGAAATATTTTACTTGAAGGTGGGTGTAGATGACGATTGAACTCGTGACCTTTGATTACGTTAGCTCTGATAACATCCCCTGACACAAGACTATTTGGCTTGAAATATGAATGCAGCATGAGTTTACCTTATACCCTACGCTTAATATTCAACTTTGAAAGGAAAGGTGGATGAAATATGGAGCTAATTAAGATTTGACAACTTGGTTAATAATAAACTTTCTGTAAGATATACAAGGTAACTCCCTGAAATCCCTATGATATAGTACATTGTACGTTAGTTACCGGTAGTCAGTAACATTGATAGGTGAGTATATACTGTCGTATGAATGAATAGACATCACATCAAACGTCGTATCATTAAAAAAGAGTACAAAACAAATAGATTTCACTGTTTGTATGAATTTCTGCGCTTCACTTAGTTTGACCCTTTAATAATAATCATCTTGTTCCTATGTACTTGGCCGTGGTACGTTAATTTACCACTTTGATTTCCTATAAAAAGATAAATAAATAAATAAATAAAATAAAATAAAATTTACCACTTTGATCTTTGGTTTTGAAAGTGGAATTATTATGACTTATACCTGAAATGAGTAGAATTATAGAAATTTCGGGTTTTAAGTTTCCTTCAGAGTAATTTTTTATATGTAACACATGGGAATGTAGTCAATTTTTTTGTAAAGTGGTTGATTATTAAATTTGATAATTGTAAGTTGAGATTAAGACTTTATTTAGTTGTGGGTCCGAAAAATTCATTTATGATGCGGTATTTTACTAGGGAATTTAAAGTTTATATTTGTGTATTGTTCTAAGAAAATTGATCGAATGAGCAAAAATAAACTTACAAGCTAAACAAAACCTAAAGTAATCAAAGTAATATAAAATTATGCGAAGCGTGTATGGTAGAAGGAGACTTCTAAATACCATATCAACCTTAATTCTCATACGAAATATATGTTTTCTACGTAGTAGTTTTTTATACTTCATATGTATGTTAAGTAGCACGATGAATTACATAAGCCTTGGGCAAGGGCAAATTATTTTTTGTACCTGGGTGCATAGTGCTCATGGTAAATTCAGTCAAAACAAATTATGTTATTAAGTTTTGTTCTCAAAAAATAATATGTTATTAGGGTTTGAGCTATATGATCTTTGCTTTATAGATATTTTAAATTATACATTTTCGAACCGATATATTTTTTTTTCACTACAATGTATGCATATTGGGTTTGAATTACATGTTCTATGGGTTTAAATGTGAAAATAAGATAAGTTCTTTGACTAAATTAAAACTACATGTTCTTTGCTGCTTTTGAGGTTCATGTTAATTTGTTTTAACTCTTATGTTTTTTTAGGGTTTATGTTCATTTGTATAAATTTATGTGTTCTTTGAATTTAGTAATTATGATCATTTATCTAAGTTTTTATATATGCTCTTTGAATTTAGTCAATACATTCATCGGATATGCAGTGAGCATTGTGCATGTTGGGGCACAAAACAATAATAGCCAAAAGGCCCAAAATAACATGGAAAGTGGACAAATTGAGTAGTATGTTAGAATGCACCAATTTAAGCAAAATATTTGATATATTTGACCTTCAGATCAGATGCTACTATATATTAATTTTTCAACCTAGTAAATTGATTATCAACTGAAGTTCAACTTTCTTATATAAAAGATACAAGAGCCAAATAAAAATAAGCCTATTTATGATTTATCCTAATCTCCCAATTATCTTTATTAATATTCACTAATCATTTTTTCCTTATTCTATTTTTCTCCCTTTGTGGTGGTTCTGACTTTCTCTTTATCTATTCTTGTTCCTCCAGCTCCTACCTAATTAAATTTTGCTAAAATAATATTGACCTATTGTGGTTGGATAGTAGTAATTACAAGAAGGAACGGGATTGGAGGCCTAAACCATTTGAATTACAAAGTACGAAGTAATCGATCTGATTTTTTTTTTTTTTTTTTTTAAATTGCAACATTTTGTTTTTATATGTTTTTGTAAACATACAACTTCAATTATATATGATAAATATATTAAAATTTTGAAATTAGCCCTTATTCAAAAGGTAATACAATAACTTTTCCTTACAAAAAATATGAAAATTTAGGAAAATTTGTCAATTGTAGCCATTAAAAAAAATGCAAATTACAGCTCAAAAGTTCTTATAAATTGTAAATTGCAACGTAATTCAACTATTTCATCGGTTTGCGTGTTGAAAAATATTCTGTTAAGGTTTTAAGGGCCATTTTAGCCCTTAAGGGCCCGAATTGAGCTTGGAATTAGCAAAAAATAACGTAAGTATCTCGTTTTACGTAACAAAAATGTATCGATTTGTGGGCAACTATTTTTTGATGTAAAAACGAGGCACTTACATTAATTTTTTGTCAATTCTGAGCTCAATTTGGAATCTTAAGGACTAAAATGGCCGCTGAAACCTTAACCGAACATTTTTCAATATGCAAACCAATGAAAAAATTGAATTAGGTTGCAATTTACAAATTTTCGAAAATTTAATTTGTGAACATTACATAAAAAAATATATAAATATATAGATATATCTAAATGTATTAACTAAAAAGACATACGAAGTACGCAAATTTACTAGTAAGCCTTACTAAGAGGACGTCTAAAATGTGTGAAAAATGAGATTAATGGTTGTGAGTTGTAGATGCACACCCGCCATACACTTCTAAACAACTCCTTCCGAGGGAAAAAAAAACAATTTTGTTTCATGAAATCTTAAATTAATCTATTGTAGATTTTTAATTTGGTGAAAAAAACCATATTATACAATATTAGGCAAAAATCAAAACTAGATGTCGTACATCATATTACGAATATGATGAATTATTATTAGTCGAGACTATAAACGAATGATGATGCTAATTAAGCTAGTGTACAAAATGACGAGAGGCATAGTTTGACCGCATAATAAGAGAGCGGGGGTAGGAAATAGGAATAGTTGTGTTGGAAAGCCAAGCAAAGAGGAAATGCAAGGAGGCAAAGGGCAGGAGCACGCAGGAAGTAGCACGAGGAGAGAAGTAAGCATAAATAAAGATGGAGAGAAAATAAAGAAGCGTGAGTTGCGCTGACAATAACCTCAGTGACAGTAGTGCGAGAGTGCGTGATCACACATACTGTAGCAAACAACCGCACTTCACCACTACTACAGTACAACACTCCTAAGCTACTACCCTAGCTACTACTTGTACACTGCATAATCATTCACTTATTATGTGAAAATTCAATCAAATAAAAGCAACATTTAGTCTATTGGAACATTCTTCCTTTTATAACCATGAGGTTGTGGGATCAAATCTGAAATTTCACCCTCATAGGTTATCTCAACTAATGTAATGTGGATTTTTATTTTTTTTTACGGGTTAACTCTTTCTCGTTATATTACTTCGTTTTATGTATATGTTATGTGAGTCCTCTTATCCACTAGTTTTCTTTTAGTCAAACTATATACAGAGTACTATTCGTTTGATACACTCTTTAACAAAGATATTTACCTGTCTTGCTAAGTTATGGAGTACTTAATATGTGTTTGCAAACCAAACATGAATATTATTAGTGGATCAAAGAGTACAAAGTTTATCTTGTTTAGAAGTTTCATAAATATTGCAATATTTTTGTTTGAGAGTTGATGGTTTCACTAAGAAGTTGGAGAGATTGTTGTCAAGTGTGGGAGCAAAGTAAAGCCTAGTTGAAAGGTACTTTTGAGATCTCCCAATTTGATTAATATCTTTTTTCACACTACAATTACTCAATTACCTTCACGTACATTTTCTAAATTCTTTTATCACTTACTCCGTAAATTTTATGAGTAATTCACACGATTTTTGTGATTCAGGCCGTCCACCTTTTATCCACATTTTTACATCTTTTATACTTTCCCGTGTTACAATATTATTGGAACGGAATTAGTTAAAGGGGCTCTGAATTTGTTAAGGGGAGAAAATAAAAGAAGGAAGAATAGAATGACTTAAGCCTTGTTTAGTTCAACTTATTTTTACTTTTTGCAGAAAAAATAAGTTCAAATCAGATCAAATCAGAAAAAATAAGTTCAGATCAGATCAGATCGGAAAAAATAAGTTCAGATCAGAAAAAATAAGTTTAATTCAGATCAGATTATCGTTTTATGTGTAATTTTTTATCGTTAAATATCTTTAATTTCGTAATAAAAAAATTATGAAAATTTCATATTAATAAAATTCACGTTATTACGAATCTAACAAGATTCCACTTGATATATTTTTTCCTTACAGATTATCGTACACTTAAGGTCAAAGTTTGGTCAAATCAGACAATAAGATTAAACTAGATCATATCAAATCAAACCAAATTAAATAAGATCAAATCAGAGTAAACCAAATCAAATAAGTTTAGATAAGGAAAAATAAGTTAAACTAACTTAATCTTGCCTTCGAAAGGGGAAAGATGAATGAAAATATGCAAACACCCATGCATAAAGATGCTCTTTGTCGGGCTCTCCTTTAAATCTGGCTTATTTCCTTTCATGGTGGCCCCACTTTATTATTTTTCTTTCATTTTTAGCCAATCTTATCCTAAATCTCAATTCCCAAACTCCCTTGATTTTGACAAAAATTAAATTTAAGTATTGCTTACACATCCTCAAATGAAGGTCATGGACTTTTGCTCCCCACATCAAACATGCATTTGGATATGTGCATGCATATATGCATACTTACGATTCACTTGGATAAGCATCGCAAGTCTTTTGGTTTGTTATTGCTTTCCACTAATGTTTAAATTATAGAAATAAATTATACTTGTTAATCAATATTTTATTGGATTATATATATATATATATATATATATATATATATATATATATATATATATATATATATATACATATATATATATATATAGCCGAGCTAAAACAAAAAGAAATATGTTGATTGAAGCCTCTAGTAAACTAAAGTCATCATTTAATAGCTATTTTGCTTCTCTCTAGAAAAAATAGAAGATTTAGTTACGATTAGAAACCCTTTTTTATCTTCATCCATGGATCTTTTACTTATACTGATTCGATTGGAAGTATTGATCCAATTCAATTTGAATACAATTTTCTGTTTCGTAATTTCATAATCCCAAAATTCCACTTTTAATTGACTTTTGGATACAAATTACGAGAATGTATAATTTTCCTCAAACTTTTCATTGAGAGGGAAAGGATTAATTCCTTTTAAGAAATAAAGTTTTTGATCGGAATATTAATCAAACCGGCAGACCCCTTAACTATTAAAGGGTTATATGAAACGAATCACACTTTTACCACTAAACTATACCCGCTACAGTTGGATTATTGTATCCAAATACAACTTTTGTCGAACATTCAAATTAGACGTAATCAAGACAGGATTATAAAAGAATCATGAAGCTAATGAGGGTTACAGATTCGGGCAAGAGGAAGAAACTTATAATATTGTAGCTGCTCATGGTTATTTCGGCCGATTGATCTTTCAATATGCTAGTTTCACTATAGCAGTTCCTTCTGATCCTAGAAAACGTCCGAAAAAACCAGCTACGGAACTACCAAGCAAGGGCAAAAAGACGATAAGTAAATACATAATTTCGAGTGTGATCAAACAACCAAAAATCAGACAATGACAGAGCGGCGAGTAAGGGGCCATGAAGACAACCCGCCGCAGGAACTTGCTTTGCTCTCGCTCCGCTCGTTCCCACCAGCCTTCTTCCCACTAAAGGCCAAGAAGGTTTTTTCACTTCCTTCACCCTAGCGAAAACCTCACAAACCTTCTTTTTTTGGCCTGTTACTCTTAAAGGTGGAGCTCCTCCAGCTCCCCTTTCTTTTTAAAAGAATCGAAATACGAATGAAATCAAAAAGGCCATCATTAAGGCAAACAATGCGATAGCTTCGGTTAGAGCAAAGCCCAAAATAGCATAACCAAATAATTGTTTTGCCAATGACGGATTCCGCGCCACGGAATGGATTAAAGAACTAAAGACGTTTCCAATACCGATAGCAGCTCCCGCTGAAGCAATTGTAGCAGCTCCGGCACCCATTAATTTTGCACCTTCTAACATAACAGAGTCGATCATTCTCCTAACGCTTTTTCATTCACGGTTTTATGTTCGTCATTCTTTGTCGATTCTTCCCCTCTTATATCTTATATATATTATATGATTAATGATTCTTTTCGAACAAACTGGACGAGGGGATGATCCGGACCCAGTTCTATTTTCATATCACTGATGATCTCATAATCAGTCCCCACCTTCGGGACTCGCTGTTGGACAAGTCCCGAAACTGTTTTTAAGTTGAGCTGATTCTTCAAGAGGAGTTCGGCTTCCGCCCGAACGTTTTTCTTGTATTAGATCTTTTTTTATATGGGGCCTCATATAAAAGTCAAAGACGAGCGCGCTCCTTCTCCCTTTCCGGATCCCCGGGGGCGCTACTACTAGTACTAGGGGAAGAAGTATATCGAAAATTCTTCTTCTCCCCTGTGCTAAATCCAAGATTATAGATAGTAGGAACTGAGCGAATAAACCTTTTGGTGAGTTTTAGCTCGATGAGTTTCTGCTACCCCTTACGGGTTTTGCTAAACCGATTGTTCCTTTTTCTTCTCCGGACCCCGACCCTAACAAAACCACCAACCGTTTGCTTTGATATGAGGGTACAAGCATAAGGGTGAGCATAGATAACTACTTATCCGAACCTAATTAGCGTAGATAATGAATGTTAACCCCGCTTATCCAAGAATAGGGTTTCTCGCTTCTTCCTTAATGGGATTTGTTATTCAAAACTAGCTTCTCCCATACTTCCGTTTAAGGTTCTTTAACTTTCTTCGAACGATAACGAGTAAGCAAGGATTGGAGAAGTATACTTGAGTACCTCCTCCTCTTCTTATGCTGCTTTTGCTGCCGCTTTGTTTGATCCTAATTTATGTGTCGACTAAAGGAAAGAGCTACTAAATGTTAGAATATGAAGTTAGCTTCCTTCTTCTGGTAGCTAGGATATAACCTCGAATTGTTAAGGAGCCAAAGGAGCCTTCGAACAGTATGAGGTATTCTCATACGCTATAGGACCTAAACTACGGTTTAAACGCTCTCTAGAAGATAGCTTACTTCGAATTGTTCTAGGAGAAATATGCCCTAAACCAGATCTAAGGCATTCCGGTATTCTAGATCTCCTTACCTTTGGTTTAAACCCTCTTTATTTAGACCGGATGGGCCAGAGGGAGGAACATTCCTTATCTGTAGCTCCTGCTGCTAAACCAGCTATTGTTCCTTTTGCTCCTGCAGTTACTGTTGCTTATGCTGCTAAAGCATTTGTTGCTAAAATCCAAGATATGTTTTATAAGACAGCGCAGCTAAAGCCTTACCGAATGGTAGTCGTAAAACCTTAGTCTTGGGTCTTTGTTTTAATCTTTTAACAACGTTGTTATCCCCATGAAGACTAGCTAATCTGGCTGCATTATGTTGAACATGCTCTTCTATTCGTTCCACTAGAGTTGCCAGTCTAACTGAATTATCTGACCAGAACATAGTACTCATAATGTGAATTAATAAAGCTTCAAGTGTATGAGGACCAAACTGATCTAACAGTAGTTGTTCATCCGGAGTTAATAAATGTTGAAGGTATGAGAATTCCTCCTCAGTCAAGCTCGAATCATGGATTCCTTCCCGTAGGAGACCATTAACAAATGGAAACCAGAAAGAAATTAGCACAGCCTTATCCTGCTCTTTTCTTAGTTTCCCATGTGGAAGAAGCATAAAAGTAGGTAGAAACTGTTTAAGAGATGACGGATTATTGAGAACGAACGACATTGATTTGTGCAAATGGGTTGACATCAAGCATAGTAGGGGTTGAACCTACACTCTTCCCAGGGTTAACCAATTCCCATGAAGATATGCCTTTGATAAGGGTCTTAGAAAAAATTGATATACTTCTCTAATGATCTGGTAAATCGTTTAGGGGTTTTAGCTCGATGAGTTTCTGCTATCTCTGACGAGAATTCGAAATCATGTTTTTGCTATCTTTCCTAAACCCGTTTCTTAGTTGTTATTGGAGGAAGTGCTCTCTCGATTAGGAAGAAGCTAGTATTGAACTAGTATACCTTAATGCAGCTATTGTTCCTTTTGTTAAAGACTAATTAACTAAACTATCTCCTGCTGCTAAAGCCAGCTAACGAGTGAAACAAGCAAAAACACAAGGTTTTGCAGTATAGGAGAGTTGGGCTGATTCTTATCTTATGATTTGTGCTAAAACAATGTTGATAGAAGGAACTGAGATGTAGTAAAATAATAAGTCTGATACAGAACGGGTCTATCACAGCATGAGGCAAACTACCCTATAATCCGGATTAAGCGGATCAGGCAGTCCATATGTGCATATTTAGTAGTCCAGAACTTAAAACAGAGGCGGGTTATGTGGAAGCACTCCTTATGTGTCAGGTACTGAGAGAGCTCGGCTCGGATATCTTCGTGGGTGCTCATTATGGTTTTCCCATAAATTAGAGGCATAAAGATACCCTTAACAAACTTACGAGTAAAGATTTCCGTTATCGTTGTATAAACAGATTCATCTAGTTCTTCCTTAAGGAAGGACTTCAACTCCTCCAATAAGCATGAATAGATATCTTGTATCCCACCACCGCCCTCATTAATGAGGTTGGTTCTCATAGCCATTATGTCGTCCAACATGAAATAACTCATAAGTTGATATGTACTTGCGGAAGCATCCTGGGTAATAGGAAAATTATATAAAGTATTTGCAGCCTCTCTATTATTTTCTTCATATTTATTGTGAAAAAGATTATGTACTTTTGATATGAACTGAATAGGATTTTTAGCTTCTATACCCCGTTCGGTTAAACGAGTGATTAATTCAACTTCATCTATCCCACCATCAGGCTGAACAGGCATATCCTTTCCTAATATCTCAATATTTTCTAACATCCAGTTATATGCTTTAGCATATGTATTGAATGATGAGTTATAATGAAAGGCCGCAGATATGTAATGGAGTGTAACAGTATAGGTATTAAGCAAATCACCCATCTCATCGCCGCTATCAAATAATATCAGGCTTCGAACAAGATCGCATTCATTAAAATTCAAGCTACCACAGCGGTAGGCTCTTCCTCGGAAGTCAAGAAACACAGGTAAATAAAATTTATAGCCCTGGTAGGCTTCGGCCATTTATAATATTCTTTGCTCATAACGAGCGCGCTGGATATTTTTTGATAAAACCTCTAATAATTTCTTATAAGTACATATTTCCTGTACGTCCTTGTTATTAACATAAAATTCTCTAAGCAAGTTTTTCAACCGCGCATCATTCATATCTATATAGTTAACAAAACGAGGCTTGATAATACCTTTAATAGCATACAGCGGTTCCGCCATAGTAAGATTATGGAGAAAAGCTCTGTTGATCTTAAAAGCCTGACGCTGAAGTTTGTTCATTACTGAACACACTTTATCGGCTTTTTCAAAAGTCTTCTTATCCATTTTCTTACCGAAGTAAATATAGAATTGATTGACGTTCCAAGAACTTAGTAATCGACACCGCTCATATACTTCATTGGAAAAATCTAGAAAGTAACCACCATATAGATCGCTTATGTTCAGCCAAGTCTTATCACAGGGGTCATAGCTCCAATCCATAGGGGGATGAACCATAGGAAGGTTCATCTGTACAGGAAGAATGGCAGGATTGAATAAGCATTCGGCGTGAAGCGATTTTACCAAATAAAAAGATTTATTCTTCTTTTTGGCTGTTTTAGATGAATCGCCCTCTTTGTTTACAATTTTTATCATTTTCCTTTCCACTAAAGATTCAACTAAGGCTGTACCGAAAGGGTATCGTAACCCTTTACCCGCAGTTTTGGCTAATTTCTTTTTATCTCCTTGAGAAGCAAATATCATTTCAATTACTTGTCTCTTTCCTTCCGCTTTCCTCAAGTTAGCTTCTGCTATTTCAAGAGTTTGCTGAGCTTCTTGTGAATCAATGTCACTACCCCTCTCAGCATCATTTACTAAAATCGTAATCTCATTATTGCCTATTCTAGCAAAACCTCCCATCAAAGCCATTGTTAACCATTGGTCGTTAAGACGTATTCTTAAAATTCCTATATCTACCGCTGTGGCAGTAGGGGCATGGTTTGGTAATACACCAATTTGGCCACTATTAGTAGATAAAATGATTTCTTTTACTTCTGAATTCCAAACACTTCGATTAGGAGTCAGTACACAAAGATTTGAAGAGTCCATTCGTGGAAATTTCAGAAAAATTCAATTAGATAAATTTCCTATCATCTATATCTCCGTTCGAAATATAAACGTGGGAATTATTGAAATATCTTTTTTATTGACATTATTATCTTTAAATACACTTTGCGAAGCGATCGATAAAACAAATGATAATGATACAGTTTTATTCCTCAACGAAACTCAATTAGTATTTCTAGAGTCCACTTCTTCCCCATTTTCATGCTTTCCCAGAGGTCTGGAGAAAACTGCAATCAAGAGGATTTCCCTAATGCTCCCTTCTCGAACGAAAAAAGGACTCGAAATTCTTTCTAGAGAAAGAACTGTAAATTCTTTCTGGAGGACTGAAAATCCTTTCTTAGGAAGAACTTGCAATTTTTTCTCTAGACTCGAAATGGGAGCCATAACATAAGCGACAGATCCAAGACGCACTTCTACAAGTAAAAGGAGTTCGAATGGGTATTGGTTGGGTTCGAAGCGTTATGAATCGATTGACAAGTCCAACCCCGATATCTTGATTTCGAGTGGCAATGCACCGTGAACCCATATATATATGGTCTGCTAATACACGACCAATTAATGTTTGGATCAAAATTTTTTCCGGCATCGTACCGTTTCGAGGATTTACATGGTTATATTTCATCTCTTCAACAAGTTTAGTAATGAGCATAACAGCCCTGTTGTTCCGATGGAGAGAAGAACCTATGATTGGCTTTTCAGGAAATTTCCAAACGAACAATTTCAACGAAATCTTTCAATTTCTTATTTTACTATGTTCAACTCTATGTATTCCTCTATCCGTAGAGTACATTGAATGTACAGCCGAGCCTCTAGTGAGTTACAGACAGAGTTCGAAAAGGTAAAATCTTTGATGATTCCATCATACATGATTGAGTTGCGAAAACTTCTGGATAGGTATCCTACATCGGAACCGAATTCCTTCTGGTTAAAGAATATCTTTTTGGTTGCTTTAGAACAATTAGGTGAGGAAAGAAAGAACAACGAGTTTATTTTCATAATTTGAATGATTTCCCGGTCTAATTAGACGTTAAAATAAATTAGTAACTGATGCGGGAAAGGATTCTCCCACGAGTGGATGCTTTGTTTTTTATAGCGAATCCTAATTATTCGATTATCCATTATACATAAGGGGATAGCGAGAAATGTGTAGAAGAAAGAGTATATTGATAAAAACTTTTTCCATCTCGCTCGTGATATATATAATAACTCGGTCATCCATTTCGAATGCATATCCCATTTTCGCACAGCAAGGTTATGAAAATCCACGAGAAGCGACTGGACGTATTGTATGTGCTAATTGCCATTTAGCCAATAAGCCCGTGGATATTGAGGTTCCACAAGCGGTCCTTCCGGATACTGTATTTATAGCATCTACTATACCAGGAATATCAATGAACCCGATTATTACAATTGCTCAGGATACCCTTTTTTAGCTTCTAGAGTCTATTTCTTAGTTCAAGATCCCTCTTACTAACTGGAATCAAAGAATTAGTAGATCTGTTCCGCCCAAAATAAGAATGGGCTAGGGTTATGAACTTATAATCTAGAATCTGATGATCGAGTCGATTCCATGATTATAAGTTCATTCCATACCGGACCAGAATAGGGTTATATACATGTCTATTCTTTTATTTCCAGTATTTTAGGTATCGCAGCAATTCGAAATAGAAGAAATATATATATAAATACAAGAAGGACCCAACTCTTATGTTCTAAATAAAGTATTTCTTGTTATTTGATTTGTTAAAGTTAGAAATGTTGGCGAATTCATTCAGGTGAAAGTAAAAGACGGAAAGAGAGGGATTCGAACCCTCGGTAAACAAAAGCCTACATAGCAGTTCCAATGCTACGCCTTGAACCGCTCGGCCATCTCTCCTACACAATGATTATGACTCATAAACCGAAGAAATAGCGAGCCATTACTATACTATGTTGATATTTCTATTACTAACGAAAAATCCTTTGTTTATAGTCCAAATAAACTGAATTTTTTTTTTATTATTAATCTTTTCAGGATTTTTTGCATTATTGGAAATGGATTTATTTTCCTGCTAAAAGCTACTCGAAACCTGCTTGGAGGGGGTGTTCACACCCACATCTCTCTTTAATCAAAGTTTAGCACAGATGCTGAGTATAGAGACAGAAGTTTAGGATTTGTTCCTATAAACTACCACATGTAGTAAGCTATCGATTGACTCATAGCATAAGAGTAGGATTTATTCTCTTCATTTGCGGCGAAGAAAGTGAATGACTAGAAGAATTACAACATCGGGGGCAGAGCAATGTCTATGGTCGGGTTTTAAAGGCCCTGGAGAAGCATAGCCGCTGAGGCACCTTTTCTTACTCAAGGGTGGATAAACTTCGTTGAAACGGAGGAATAAAGATGGACAGTAAGGATCGCTTATTTTGCTTAGTGAAGGTGGAGGCTGACATGGTATATGCGTGACTTCTAGGGAATTGGTTCGGTGTCTCAGGGGTTGTTCCCATTTTTTTATTTGGCTAGAGAGGGGCCAAAGTAAGACAGTGAAAGAGTGTAACTTCAGTTTTCACGTACTGAGAGGCAGGCCCTTGTATCATGGTTCGTTTTTGGCTTGCTTCAATGATAAGGGGAAGGGGAGAGGTGAGGAGGGCCCCCTTCAAGCAGACTACTTTACTAGCTTGAATTCATTCAAAGTACAGGAACTGCTTTAACAAAAGGGCTCGAACTACAGTGATCTGAGACCTTCTTCCCTTAGTCTGGGAGGTAGGTTATGTAGGCGACAACCCTTAATAGGTTGTTTCGATCCCAAAGGGCAAAATAATCGATGAGTAGTATGCCTGGTAAGAACCTTCTCAAGTAGAGAAAGATAATCGAATTTTTTATAAGAAAGATGCTAAGGCCGATATTCCTGACGTTAAGAATCTCCTCTTATGCTTCGCCAGCACCCAATAAGGACCACAAAGTGCATTACTAATGACCACTGGAGAAGATCCCTTGCCTCTGCTCATATATATATATATATATATATATATATATATATATATATATATATATATATATATATATATATATATATATATATATATAGAGTGTTATTGAGCTTCTTTTGTTCTAGTGAGTTCTTCATCCCTGTTACCGTAACAACATAAACCAATGAAATGAGGGAGTTAGTAAAAACTATGGTTTTTTATTTTTATTTTTATTTTTATTTTTATTTTTTTTATTTTAATATACAGGAGGGTGAAATTAGTCGAAAAAAATGGCTTAGAAATAATAAATAAATTATACTAATAAGTACGTAAACGAAAGATTCTGAATTTTCATAAAAAAAATATAGAGTGCAATTAATAAGGAAGAAATCAAATAAATGAATTTCTTGATCGGAAAAAGAAATAAACTACTCAAAGAAATTAAGGGAGTGTAGAATATACTTTATGGACAGACATTACTCACATTACCTTAATTGCATTGGATATAGAACGATGGGGAATTGGGGGTATTAGTTGTCTCTTAACTAAAGATAAAGCATACTATACACATTTTAACAAGATAGAAAAGATTTTATAGAAAAGCTACTTTTTTTAATCTGTAATGAAAAAGCTAAGATTGTTCCTTTTGATAAACATTTTGTAAAGGTAATCAAATTGTTACCATTCTTTTTGGGTAATACCTTATGTTTAAAAATATCATGTTGACTCTCACATTCAAATATAGTTGACTTTAAGCATAAGCAAGTAAAGCATACTTCGATTGATTGGAAAGATGTTCCTATCAAACTGATTGATGTTATGATGGATAGATCATGGATATAGCTGGAGTATGGTTGCTATTATTGTCTTGTATAAAAAGTAGGTTATTATCTTATTATTGTCGCTTGGATCAATAATCAATTTCATAAAAACTAAAACTTATTCTTATATGAGTATCATAATAAATAGCCTGATAAAGAATATATACAAATATTTCTTCCAACTTAAACTGTTTATAGGATGAACTTTATTTACAATTTTCTCGTATAGTCATAATCAAATAAAATCTCGAAAATTAAGCTTAATTCCAAAGTGAACAATTGTTAGTTGTAGACCAGTAGTAGTTAGCTAAAACCTAACATTTATTAAGTTTAGCGGTTGGAGCCTTGTTAATTATAGGCCTTAATAATAGATTAATAAGTTTAGGACAGGTTGACTAAAGAAACCGAATTCCAGGAGAGAGCAACCAATAAACAAAGGATACAGTGATAATGATGTGTCACCAATTATTTTCATATCATTCCTTATTATGCACCAATAATATTCCTTGAAACTGTATACACTAAAGTTTTTATTCATTTCAATGTGAACTTGAGTAGTAAGTACATTACAATTTTCTGCTGGATGGTGAAACCGTGATTTGAGGGTCAATTTCTCTCTCCAAATCTCGTATAATTATATAAGTATCCAATATAAATTAATGGCCACTGGACACCAACATCTATCCTCAACAAAAAGACAAAAAACTCAAAAGAACTCTCCTAAGTTTTAGGAGGAAAAATAATTTACTAAATGTCAACTATATTAGTTAAAGTTTTGAATGATTTATGGCAATTCTTTAAATTATATCATTTTTTCGTTGGAATATAATTAAACTTATTTTCAATTTTTTGTTTATGTAGTACCTGATATGATAATTAACTTTTTTTTAAGTTTACAAAGAAAAACCGCAGCTTAAAATAGCGGATTAGTCACGGTTATACTAAGTAAAATCACTATTTAAGTGAGGTTTTACCTTATAATATTTTACAAAATTAGTAAATCACTTATTCAAACTTTTTTTTTAAGTTACTAAAGTTAAATCGCCGTTGTAAAAAAAAAAGAAGTTAAATCGCTATTCAAGCTGTTTTACATTGCAAAATAAAATAGAAATGAATTTCGTGTCGAGCCTATACGGACATTAATTAGTTTTGCAAAAAAGTTTCATTCCAAAACACTAAGGTAAATAATTATTAGAAGAACAACAATTCCCATAATTCTAAGGTTTTATGTTAAGTTTAGAGAGAATAGAGAGAATAATGTCGTGTATTTTCTATTAGAGTATGAACAAGTAAATATACAACTCTGATTAGGGCTCAACACATAGGTCCGATAACTATACACTAATATAGGGCTTAACACCCCCCCCCCTCAAGTTGGAGCATGTAAGTCACAAATGCCCAACTTGCCAAGTAAATACAAAAATTGATTCTTACCTAAGGCCTTAGTGAATATATCCGCGAGTTGTTCAGTCCTCTTGACGTATGGCGGACTAATGACCCCTTCCTGAATTGCATGCCTAACATAACGATAATCTACCTCAATATGCTTAGTACGTTCGTGGAATACCGAATTCTGCGCAATATATAGCGCTGATTGACTATCACAAAACAAGCTCATCGCATGGGGCTGCGATACTCCCAAACTGTCAAGCAGTGCCTTCAACCATTTTAACTCATCTGTTATATTAGACATCGAACGATACTCTGCCTCTGTAGAAGACTTAGAAACAGTATGTTGCTTCTTAGTCTTCCAAGAAATAGGAGAACCACCAAGAAACACCAACCAACCAAAAATCGATCATCTTGTCAAAGGACAACTAGCCCAATCCGAGTCACACCAACCTGTCACATGTAAATTGCAATCTGAGTTTAATAGGATTCCTCGACCCGGACACCCTTTTAAGTAACAGACCATACGAATAGCGGCCTCCCAATGTTCTTGACGAGGTTGTTGCATAAATTGTGATAAGATATGTACTGTGTAAGCAAGATCAGGTCTAGTAAAAGACAGATAAATGAGATGACCCACAAGACGACGATACCTTTCCGGATCAGCAATAAGAGGAGTGTCAGATTTTGCCAGATTATGATTTTGTTCAATTTTGCTGGACGTGCCCCTAATAAACCAGACTCTGCAATAATATCAAGAGTATACTTCCGTTGACATAAAAATATTCCTTCCGGGCTCCGAGTAACTTCAATACCAAGAAATTACTTCAACACACCCAAATCTTTCATATGAAAACAGTCACTCAAATATGATTTAAATGTCGTAATTGCAGAAGAGTCATTGCCCGAAATTATTAAATCATCAACATACACCAGAACACTCAGATGAATAGCCCCATTATTTAGAGTAATTAACGAATAATCAGAGTACGATTGCAAAAATCTGTACCTTTTCAGAGAATTGGCCAATTTAGAGAACCAACATCGAGGTGCTTGGCATAGACCATACAGGGACTTCCGAAGACGACACACCAAACCAAATTGAGTGCCATGGAACCCGGGGGGGCTTTATATAAACCTCCTCATCAAGGTCATCGTGCAAGAAAGCATTATGGACATCTATTTGGTGTAACTCCCAATTTTTCGCAGCAGCAACAGCAAGAAAAACACGAACAGTGGCCATTTTAGCAACGGGAGCAAAAGTCTCGTTATAATCGATACCTTCAACCTGATGATTACCAAATATATTGAGACGAGCCTTCAACCTTTCAAGTGTGCCGTCTGAGTTAAGCTTGACCTTGTATATCCATCGGCAACCAAGAGCTTTCTTACCCGGAGGTAATTTTTCTAGCACCAATCTTTTCAAGAGCAGTTATTTCTTTTTGCATAGCCTCTCGCCACCCCTCATGCTTCATTGCCTCATTGAAGTTTCTAGGCTCAACCAATGTATCAACAACTGCAATAAACACACGGTGCCGCAAGGAAAAATTATTACAATTCACAAAGTGTGCTAAGGGATAAGGAGTACCTGAGCAGCATGGAGTAGACGATGAACTGGTAGGGATAGATGAACTCAGAAGAGATATAGTATGTGCGACATAATCACGGTGCCAACTCAGAGGATGTCTCTCCCTGTGACCACAACCCATAGCCGTAGAGGTAAGGGATTAAGAATGCTGAACAGCCGTGGGGCTGTTGTCCAAGGGTGCAGCCGAAATAGAGGAAGTAGCAGAAGAGGCTGCAGGTGGGCTGTTGGGTGGTCTGCCGTGAGGAGCAGTCGTAGCCGTGTGCTCCACAACCTGAACAGGAGGGCTGGTCGGACTGTCGGGCACATGAGAGTCCTCACTAACCTCTAAGATGTGCTCTAAGTCATCTAGAAAATCAAGATCCACCCCAACATTGTCGGTTGGCATGCCTTCGAGACGCACACTGGCTTTAGGTAAATCACTCTTATGCACATACGGAAATTCATTTTCATAGAATTTACATCACGTGAGACAAATATGTCACCTGTTTCTAGATCATACAACATCCAACCCTTCTTGCCATGAGGGTACCCCACAAACACGCACTTCCTACTTCTAGAGGCAAATCTGTCGCCTTTACTTTTTGGTTATGAGCAAAACAAAGGCACCCAAAAACACGCAATTGATCAAAATTAGGGGTGGTGCCAAGAAGAATTTCATACAGAGTTTTATTAGCTAGTAAATGGGAAGGAGTACGATTAATCAAATAAACTGCTCCAATAACACATTCACCCCAAAAATCAATTGGCAAATTTCCTTGAAACATCAATGCCCGACTCACATTTAAAATATGCTGATGCTTACGCTCAACCCGACCATTTTGTTGTGGTGTTCCAACACAAGAGGTTTGAAACATGATGCCATTTTCATTAAAAAATGGAAGCATGGGTTTGAACTCTGTACCATTATTACTCCGTACACATTTTACATGAGCATCAAATTGACATTTAACCATAGCAAAAAAAGAGCAAAAGGAAGAGTAAACTTTTGTTTTGTCATTCAATAAATAAATCCAAACACCTCTTGAAAAATCATCAACAATAGTTAAGAAGTAATGAGCACCACAAGTAGAAGGTGTCTTATACGACCCCCATAAATCACAATGTATTATTTCAAAAATACGACTAGCCCTACTGTCACTATTAGGGAAACTATCTCGTGATTGTTTAGCTTGTGGACAAATTTCACATGCTTTATTCAAAGATTTACTACCAAAACTAGTACTAATAGCAGGAACTAACTTGACATATTTATCCGACGGATGACCCATACACCGATGCCATAACTCGAACGTAGATACCTCCGGATTTGTCACCGCACATACTTTAGGAATTCGCCGAAAATAGTAGAGTCCATCTATCTGTTCACCACCTCCAATCAAGCTCCCCGAGTGTTGGTCCTGTATAGTACATAAAGAATCAGTGAATTGTACAGTACAAAGTGAATTATCGATCAATTTAGACATGGAAATTAAATTGCAATTTAATTGGGGAACGTATAAAACATTCTCAAGAATAATTCCGTCATCCAAACACACGCGCCCTTCCTTCGTAGCTATTGCCTAAGCACCATTCGGAAGACCTACAGGGAAAGGAGAAATAAAATGCACATCCATTAAACATGATTCGTCACCAGTAACGTGATGTGAGGCGCCGGTGTCGATGATCCATGACAAAGAGAAATACTCACCCGTCATCTTGTCTTATTGACGATTATTAACCATAGTTAAAAGAAGACGGACATGCTCGGGTTGAAGCTCCGATAAAGCCGAGAGAATTTCCTGCGAAGGCAAAGGGGAAGCAGTAGCTAGCGAAACACCCACGGCATTAGACGAGCCGTGGGCTTGCTATGATCAGACACAACCAAAGTATTAGCAGCAGACGAAGAAGGTGATGAAGCAACTGACCTGTTGGGCACGGGCTTGAGTTCCTTGCTGCCCCGAGAAAGGAGCCCCCCTTTTCTTCCCATATTTCTCGAGCCACCAAGTGGGATAGCCATGGAGAATGAAGCATCACGAATTGTCATGACCCGTCCGTTTGCAGTGGGTGCAATAGAGTTTTGACTTATCGACATAGCCACCACCGCCAGAGGTAGACTGAGAAGGTCGGCGATCGGAGGGTAAAGCAAAAATGTGCACCTTGACCTTCTCTGATTGATTATTACCTAGAGCTATACCACGGGAACACTCCTCCTGGAGAAACGCCTGGTAAGCACGGTCAGGCGTGGTTGGTGGCTGTTGTGAGAGGAGGTTCGTACGCACCACAGCGTACTTGTCATCATCAATACCAATCAAGAACTAATGCAATTTCTCCTCTTCCCTGTCCAATTTGTACTTTGCAGCAACATTACACGTGCAATGGCCACATTCACAACCATGAGGGGGCTTGAGACGAATAAGGTCATCAAAGAACCCCATTAGAGTAGTATAGTAGTCTTCCACAGACATTGATTTCAATTGTTTGCAGCTCATAATTGAAGCCCTCAATTGTTGGAGACGAGGACCACTAGCAACATAGAACCGGTGCTCCAAGTAATCCCACAATTTCTTCGCCTTCTCAAAGTACAAGATTGAAGCCGCAAGCTTAGGATCAACTAAACACATAATCCAGGACACCAACATCGAATTCACGGTTTCCCAATCCAACAACTTGCTTGCGTCAGTCGATTTGGAGATGGTTCCATCCACAAAACCAAATTTTCTCCTAGATTTCAAAGCCAAGGTAATCGCCTGAGACCAAGCTAGATAATTCTCGCCCTTCAATAGCACGTGGGTTATGGTGTTGCCGGGTTGATCTCCGGCGTCGAGATAGAAAGGGGAAGAGGGATTGATCTTGCCAACATCCATTGTCAATCAATAGAACAATCGAACAAACAGAGTATAGATTATAGAACAATAGCAAACAGAGTAGAGATAGAAAAAAATTCAGATTTTTAGGGTCAATAGTATTGATTTTAGGGTTTAGAATATAGTGGCTCCGATACCATGTTATTTTTAGAGAGAATAGAGAGAATAATGTCGTGTATTTTCTATTAGAGTATGAACAAGTATATATACAACTATGATTAGGGCTCAACACATAGGCCCTATAACTATACACTAATATAGGGCTTAACATTTTAGGGTATGGTATTAGTATGAGATTAGATTCCGTATACATAATTACCTATTATGACATATTTTAACTATCAATGCAGATTTAATTTCATTATACGGAGTAACTTATATACTCCGTACTAGATAAATATTTCATTTCCTCTTGGTTCTCACAGGATGGCATAATCTTGATCACAATTTAATTTATCATTGATGACAAATAACTATTTCTAATGGTGATCACACAACTAATATACAACGTAATAGAAAAATTAGGATTATATTCATTCAATCATTCTCCTCGATGTTCAAAAATCTAATAGACTCTCATTGTACTTTGTAAATTCTTGTTATTATATATAAGTCTAAAATATTATCATGCGATTCATGCCTACTTATTTTACGCTCTTTTTTTTTCATATTCAAAAACTGTAACCAAAGCTATAAACATCCGTAGGTGCATATAATACATTAAATTATGTGGTTGAACCTTATATACTATAATAATTACCTAGAATCCACAATTGTTTTAAAAACCTTTAGAATGAAGTTTACATACTCTATGATATTGGAGCCAAAAATTATGGACATTATAATTTATTTTTATTTTTAAAAAAAAAAAAAAAAGCCTATGGACATTTTTTAATCTTAAAAACATTTTTATACTTAAGCCCTAAAATCTGACCTACTTCAATATATTAATTAAAGGATAAAGCTACACCCTTTTGCATATATAGAAAACTAAAATATATATAGTGAATGAACTCACCAAGTATTAAAAAAATATGATTTATAATAAAACATGTTTTAGAAAATAATTAAACGTGTAATAGTTATAATGGAAAATTTGATAGTTTAGGAAGTTTACTTTGGATTTATAGATTAAAAGCCATAATATAGATACAATGAATTTTTTGACTAGCTAATTTTGGAGGGAATTTTTTTTAATATTACGGTGCTAATTGTCCCTCTTAGTTTCGCCTTATGTGAGAGAAAATAATTAAACGTGCAATAATTATTTGGCAATTTGATAGTTTACGAAGTTTACTTTTGATTTATAGAGAAAAAGTCATGATATAGATACAATGAATTTTTTTAACCAACTAATTTTGGAGGGAAATTTTTTAATATTACATTGCTAAGTGTCCCTCTTAGTTCTTAGTAGTATCCGTATGTAATAGATTGATAATAAACATGATGCATGCATATGGTTCATACATACATCATATTTAATTAATCTTCCATCATCTTATATGTTTTTTCTAACCTACTTTTTTTGAATTTCCATATTGTATATTTGTATACGTACATTTATCACAATACATAAGTTTCTAAATCAAATTATGTCATTATTCATAATGCAACTTTAACCTCTTAATCATTAGAAAGATGATCACCTTTACGAATAATACCTAAATTATAAAAGTACTTCAATAATTAATTTACTTCCCTTCTAAAATCCTGTAAAATATATCTAAATTAATCAATTTAATCAGAAATAGAGGCAACATTAGCTGTTTTAGTTGGATAATTAATTTTATATAAAACCAATTGCATGCAATTGACAACCCTCTGGCATTACATCGATTCAAGGCGGCTTAATTATTTCGTACACAAAAAGGTCAAAGCTTCACAATATATATCAATAATTATTCTATGGGTTTAAGCAACAAGGCTTTTTTACCTACCAATTTTACAGGTTATTGAATTGACTTTTTCAAGTGTTTATATTCAAGTTGAAACTCACGTTTATACTTTTATAGTTTTATTATCTTAATCCTAAAGTTAATTAAGCTTATGTGCGTTTACTTTTCTTGCATTTAGGTTTAACCATGCATGCTCAAATTGTGCTTCATTTTTTTTTTTTTTTAGTTAAGAGGGTTTGTCCCATCTGATTATTCGCTTCCCTTTGCCTTATTCCTCATTTACTTTACATTTTCATTTATATTTTTCCTTTAATTACTTTCTCTACTAAAATTGAGCGCCTATTTTTTAATCTCATTGCATGTGTTGTGTACATGCCCTAGGGATACATATATAGTATAATGTCTTATATTATGGTATTTTTTTAAGTAACTTTGAGGTGACTTTTAACATGTTGCATATTGAATAGTTTTGTACATTAGAAAATAAGAATTGAAGTTAATATTATTAAGAGGCTACATTTTTTTATTAGAGGAGCAACCTTATCGTTAAGAAGAAGTAGGCAACTTATAATTATATCTTATATCAAGATTACTTTTGATAGCTTTTAGTATAATTTAGATCCTTCTTATATATTGCAACATTTAATGTACATCATGTTGGCCTTAATTAAGAGTTTGTGTAGATTGAGATGTAAAAGGTGAAAGTTACTAATAACAAAGATGCATCGATATCAACTAAAATAAAACTTCTCAAACAAAAAATAAAAAAAATATATATGTCAGCTAATTTAATAAGAAATTGTGGGGATATAGTACTATATAACAGTAACTCATAAATTGCACAATGTCCACAAGGTAGGCCTTAACTCTTATCTATACTACTGTTTACCAACACATCTTAATTAGTTTACTTTTGATTTATAGAGTATTTAGTTTTCACTAATTTACAACTAATGTCATGTACTTTTTTTAGATTAATTAATGGTAGGGTATAAAACATATTCTTGTACTTTAACCATCAGCTTAAGCTTTTGGTTGAGATGGTCATTTAACAAGGTATCAGAGTCATCGTGACACAAAAGTCACAGGTTCGAATCTCATCCACCCCTCCTTTCAAAGTGGAATATTTTGTGCAGGGTATGCGGAGGGCCCATGCTTTTAATTTGGTTGAGATGGTCCTTTAACGATTAAGGATACAATTAAATCACCAAATGCCTTTTTTTTCATTTCACTCGCTAGTTTAACAACTCAATTAAATCGAAGCACGAAAAATCGAGTTTCAAATCACTAAGATTTTCTCAAAGCTAGGGTTTTGGCATTACCATATATTTGTCACACCCAAAACCATCCTAGACTTTTAAGGTTTTGATGACCCCAAAGGCATAAAAGATGTAACCTTTTCAACAAATTTGACGTTTGAAGGCTTCCAAGAACGGAGAAACAAGCAAATTGCCCAAATTGATAGAAGATGAGGACAATGACAATTAAGATGGAGACTTTGCTGAAAGTGATATACATGATAATGTAGTGAATTTTAGCTTGTTATTTTGGAAGACTCATAATCTTTATTTGACCCTTTGTGACTCTTATTAAGAATCAATAATATAATGTATTTTGTCTTAATCCTTACCATTTTCCCTTATTAATTAAGCAAAATCGTACCTTAATCAATAATTAATAATTTCCCGAGCACAAAATTAATTATTATTATCATTGTCATCATCATTGTTAATAATATTTAATTAGGCTAAGTATGAAACTAAACCATATAGAGGCTGGACCATTTTTATTGGACTTAAGTCCTTCCCATGTGATATGCACCTACCAAAGTCTCGAATCTGCCAATTTATCTGTTGTGTTTTCTGCCTACAATGTCTTTACAAACTCACAAGCTTAATAATTACTTTATTATCTTGTAATTCCCTTAATTACCCTTTTTAACAGTTTGATTAACCAATCAAATCAACCCAATATAGTAGGGATTAAGAGAGATTAATTACCACTAAATGAGATTAAGCTATGCGACAAATATATAACTGTGGTAACCCATGTGAAATTAGCGATTAATAAGTTGATAATCATGTGTCTAAACTTTGTTTTCTTCATTGACTAGATGCTAATCCAATTAGGATCTTGTTCATTAATTATTTTGTTTTGTGGGGACTTCCTGTCTCTCTCCAATCACCATATTCCAACGAATTTTAATACACGAAACGTTTTAACCTCTAATTTGGCGTTATGTAACCCAAGCTTATAGATCATGTTTTAACCCAAGTTTTTGGCTAGAATAAATACATGTACATTGTCCTACGCTCCTACCTAGAGTTCTTGGTCAAACCTAGCTTATAGATCATGACTTATTATGCCACATTTTTTAGATATCAACACCCATAATTTGTAATGCTTTGGAATACACAATCAATTTATTTCCATCTCTTGCAAATCTTACATGTATTCTTGTCAAGCTAGAGAAATATTGATGAGAGAATATATAATGTGTCACCTTTCTTGCCACGAGTTCAGTATCATACTGCTCAAAATTTCTAGTATTCTGATTTTAACCCCACGACTCAACATGATTTGGATTCTCAATAACAGATTAACTCAAACGAGATATCTACATTTTCTCATCATAATATGCTTTTTTTTTGTTAACCATCTATGAAAACTCATGACTACGGCTCATTCTTTTGTTGTAAAATCATTATAAATCCTCACAATCTTCCACATTACTAGTCCACGATGCAAGTAATAAATTTAGGGTATCCGAAGATACCAAATTTATCCATGATTAAGGCACTAATTATTACGAATATAAGAAGTTATGAGTAACTGAATTAGCATAAATAACACTGAGTATAGAGTGTTTCGGGTGAAAACAATGGGACCTTGCCGAAGGTCCGCTGAAACGGAGAAGACTGGATTCGGTCCAAGTTATGTTGGGCCGAAGGTTTCCTGCACAGTAAACACACGTAAACTAGCCTCGGGGGTGTTGCCGAGGAAGGCCCCTCCGATGCTAAAGTCAGTACAATGTGTAGAAAGAGAACACTATGCAAGAGAATTTGTTGCTTGAGGCTTTTCTTTAGTTATGAGAATATATATGAGAATATGTGAATGAATGTGAATATATGAATATTGATGGCTTTTATACCTCTTCATACATGGAGAAGTTGGGCCTTAGCCCAATTGGCTTGCTTTGAGGGCTGGCCTTTGACTTTAGCACAATTGGAGAGTTGAACCTTGACCTTGGGCTTTTAATTGGATCATTTAATGCCTAGGCCCAATTGGACTAAATTGGACCCAAACAACTTGCCCCCCAGACCCGATTTGGAAGGATGACGGGTCGGGTTTGATTTAATTCAGAAAAGGAGGGAAGTAAATGATTTAATTAATCCAAAAATTTGAATTTAAACCGTAATTAATGAGATAACAACGGTTAAGGCGGATGCTTGTGGAAGTTGGACGGATAATGGGCAGTTTAATCGCAAGGTCGTGTGTTTAACGGTTACTTAGTGGGGTATTTAAGAGAAATTGAAACGCGGACTCCCCGTATTCCCTTTTCTGGAGATATAATCAGAGGCGCGTCATCTCTCCTCACTTATTCACCAACACAAACCCAGAATTCTCGAGAGAACCCAAGAACCCGCATCAAAACTTCGCAAATTCCCCGAGCATTAAGCTTAGAAACTGAGACTTTCCACTACGAACTCGTAAATCGGCAACTTTCGCTTCAGATTAAGGTAAATTCCTTTGATTTCAGTTTATTTTTCTTCGAATTCGAACTCCTTCCCTTTTTTTTCAACTTTTTTCTTCGAAATAATCAATGGCAAGAGGAGTTAGAGGTAGAGCCCGTGCTCCAAGAAGAGCAAGGCCAATTCTCGATCCTAGGAACAGGATTGGGACCTGGAATGGACAAAGGCCAGAGTCTGACCCTGCTGAAGGGATTAGGGCGACTCCAATTTCCTCGGCTCCTCCTCAGAGAACGGAGGGGCCAAGCGCTTCTGGACGGGACGATGAAGTTCCCGCTGTCCTTTGGGATATCCTCCCCGGGTTTTCAGAGTGGGAGAATGCCGAAGTAGCTTCGGCCATGATAAAGAACCGCCCCTACTCATGGTGGGTGGAGAATGCCGAACAATATCGGTTTGCCGAGCAAATTGAGTTACATTACGGCATTTTTGAAGCTGATGGGTATTGGTGCCGAATGCCCGTGGCATCCGATAGAATCCATCGTCCACCCCCGGGGTATGTGGGGGTGTACACAAGACAGCTTTAGTATGGGCTGAGGTTCCCTTTGGACGTATTCGTCCGAGACTTGCTGATCCATTACAATATCTCCCTATGTCAACTAACTCTCACCAGCATCCGAAGGGTGATGACATACTTATGGGTCTGCAAGTTCTTCAAGTATGTGCCGAACCTGCACTGCTTCAAAAAGCTTCATCGGCTAGTGCCAAATATTCAAAGTGGGCACGGAAGCCATGGTTCTGGGTGGTACCGGATTGAGTCCCGGCCCCAGTACCTAACCATGTGGCCGAACGACTCTTCAGACAAGGACTGGAGAGGTCAATGGATTTGGGTTAGGGCACCCACGGATCCGGGCCACCCTTGCGTCTTCAGCGCTCCCCGGTACCTTGCTGAGCCTGATCCCGACATGGGAAGTCTAGGTCCCCCCGCAGATAACGGGCCGAATCCGAACCTTGATCAACAAAATATCTTCGGCAAGCTGCCGAACCGGGGGGCAGCGGCCGAATGCAGCATATCCCGGAGACTTGGCTCCCCGATACGCATTATGTTTTCCAAGAGAACATGCTAGCAGCTGTTGGCCTCAGCCGAAAGTTTAAGGATGGTAAGCTTCTTCGGCTGGGGCCGAGGCTTTTTAATTATCTCTTTTTCTCCTCACTTCGCTTTTTTATGTTGTGCCAACCTAACTGAACTGACCTTTCCCCTTTTCTTTTTCAGAGCGGGACGAGACCAACGTTGGCATTAACTACGCTCGTCTTGGCGTCAACCGAGAACGAGTTGTAACTGATCGGGCCCCGTCTATCACTGAACCGAGGCATAGGGAAGTTCATCTAGACTCTTCCCACTTCCAAATTGAGGCTGTTGCTCTGTATCAGAGGCAGAAGCCTTGGTGGAAGAAGAGAGACCCCTGGTTTCAGCTGCTGGACGAAGAAGCTGAAGCTGCCCGTACAGCCGAAGAGGTTGCACGGGTTCTCGAAGCTTGCGAAGGAGGAGAAGGGTTCTCCAGAGCTGCTGAAGAAGAAGCTGCAGCTAGGGCAGCTGAAGAAGACGAGGTTGTGCTGAAGACCTCGGTGAGCTTTAGACTTAACTTTGTCTTTCTTTTTTTTTTTTTTTTTTTTTTTGTACTCACATTCTTCCTCCCTCCTGTCTGTTACAGTCTGAAGAGAGTAACAGACGCAGAGAAAATTGTTAAGAAAATTTTAGTGCATACTCAAAGGATTTGCCTTCGGGAGAAGTTATCACCACTCCTGCCCCCGAACCGTTTTCGGTGGAAGATCCATCCGTAAACACGGTCCAGACTTTCTTTTCACTGTCTAGCGCTTCTTGGTATGAGCATTCGGCCAAGAAATCCGCTAGAGCTTGAGCCTTAATGGCAGCCCTCGGACGGTAGCTGATGCAATTCGGTGAGCTCAAAAGCCCACTTGGCTAGCCTACCAGATTTTTCAACCTTGCCGAGAACTTTTTCCAACGGCTGATCAGTTAAGACCACTATCTGATGGCAATCAAAATAGGGCCTCAGCTTCCGAGCAGCTACTACTACCGCGAAAGCGACTTTCTCGAGTAGAGGATAGCGAGTCTCGGCATCCGTCAGTGTATGACTGACAATATAGATCGGTTGCTGACTTTTACTTTCTTCCTTCAGCAATACTGCGCTGATGGTGGCTGGGCTTACGGCCACATATAGGTACAAAGTTTCTCCTTCAGCTGGGCTAGCCAGCGTTGGGAGTTGAGCCAGATGCTCCCGAAGCTGTTTAAAGGCGTCTTTTTGCTCTTCCTCCCAAACGAGCTCTTTTGCTTTCTCAAGGTGGCGAAAGTTTCAGCCAGGTCCTTTACATGGTCCTCAGGTTTTTTGCTTTTGACGATCGAATCGTCAACATAGACTTCCATGTTTCGGCCCTTTTGATCGGCAAAAACTTGATCCACCAGCCTTTGATAAGTTGCCCCCGCATTTTTCAATCCGAAGGGCATCATTTTGTAATTGTACACCCCAGCGTTCGTGACGAATGCTGTCTTTGCTCGATCGTCGGGGTGCATGAAGATCTGATGATACCCCGAGAATGCGTCCATGAAACTAAGCAAGGCATGGCCACTTGTCGAATCGACTAGCTGATCGATCCTCGGCAAGGGATAGAAATCCTTCGGACAAGCCTTTTTAGGTCCGCGAAGTCAACGCACATCCTCCAGGTACCATTGGGCTTCTGAACCATCACCACATTTGCCAGCCATTCTGGATATTGGCAAGGTTCGATGAATCCTGCCTCCAGCAATTTTTTGACCTCGGCTGCGATGTCTCGGTTCTTATTAGCGGAGTAATTCCGCTTCTTTTGCTTAACTGGTCGACACGTTGGGTCAACATTAAGCTTATGGGAGATGAGGTCTGAACTTATCCCGGGCATATCAGCTGCCGAGAAAGCAAACACATCTCTGTTGTCCCGAAGGAGCTGAATAAGTTCACAACGGGTGTTCGGATCAAGGTTCATCCCGATTGTTACACATTTCTCAACGTCTCCTTCGGCCAACTCAACTGTTTCAGTCTGTTGGTCCATGTCCATTGCTGATGGACTGGACTCTTCATAATCTGGCCTGCTTCCAATGTCAGCAGGTGTCCCAGTCTTTTTGTTCTTCGGCTGGCTCTCTGAGTCTTGCGGCTCAGCTGAAGAGCTAGCCTTTTCCCTTTCGGGCCCTTTACCTCTGGGTACAGATCCTTGGGCCGAAGCACTTAGGCCTTTCGGCTTTTTTTTGCTTGGCTCTCTTTCTTTTTCTTTCTCCTCCTCATCCTTGTCGTCATCTGGGCGACTACTGGATGGCTTGAGGTAGTTGCACCTTCGGGCGTCCTTTTGGTTGCCTTGTATCCTTTCGGGGAAGCCGGCGTCTGAGACGTAAATCATCAGCTGATGATAAGTTGAGACGACCCCTTGGATCTCATGAATTATAGGTCTCCCCAAAATCACGTTGTACACTGAAGGAGCGTCAATGACCAAAAATTCAATCATGATGTTCCTGGCTGCCTCATCGCAACCGATGGTGACAGGAAGTGTCACCTTCCCATATGGATAAGTTGAAGCCCCGTTAAACCCGGATACCGGGTAGGGTACCGGCGTAAGGTGCTTGGGCTTCAGCTTAATTTGATTGTAGGCCTTTTGGAACAGAATGTTTGCTCCGCTGCCACCGTCAACAAGGACCTTACTGACGTCGTGGTTGGCCACCGTGGCGATGATCACCAACGGATCCTCGTGAGGGTACGTAATCCCCCGGCAGTCGGCGGCTGTGAACGTCATGTTCGGCACCGGCGACTGGGGAGATTGAATGTCAGCGTTGTTCACCTGGTGAGTCAAAGCTCTAAGGTGTCGTTTGTGCTCCCTCCGAGAGTATATTCCTCCCGAGATAACATTGATCGGAGGGAATTTCCCCTCCGGCTTTTTACTGTTTTTCCGGGGGAAGTCGAGGTCTTGCCGAGAGTCCTTTGCTGACTTCTCGTATTCTTTTTTCTCGCGGTGATCCGCGATGTATTTTTTCAAGTATCCCTTCCGGACCATGTCCTCTATCTGGTCCTTCAGTTGGATACACTCCTCAGTGTTGTGTCCCGAAGACTCGTGGAACTCGCACCACTGATTTTTATTTTTTCGCTGATACCACTCTGGGAGTGGTCTCGGCTTTCGGTAACTCTGCTCCTCCTTCGTCACGCTGTAAATTTTGGCGCGTGGAAAAGAGAGCGGAGTGTAGGACTCGTATCTGCCTGTGTATGAGGCAGATCTTTCCTTCTTTGGGTCGGTGGCCGAAGATTGCTCCGAGGCCTTTGACTTTCCCTTTTCCTTATGGCCTTGGCCTTCAGACAAGGGTATTTGTCTTTGTTTCCCTCCCCCAAATTGAGGTTGGGTTTTCGCTTTGTTCCATTCTTCGGCTCGGATAAACTTATCCGAGGCATTCAGAGCTTCCTCCAAGGTCTGCGGGGTGTGCATGACCAAGAAGTCTAGGAACTTTCCGGGCTGAAGGCCATTCTGCATCGCAAAAACGGCTAGCCCCTGGTCCAGCTGAGAGACGCTGGATGACTCGTTACTGAAACGGGTCAGATAGTCTCGGAGGCTTTCGGTTTCCCCCTGTTGTAGACTCATGAGCTCTGCAGTAGTCTTCTCTCGGCGGTTTTCCGTGGAAAACTTGCTCCTAAATTTGGAGGACAGATCATCCCACCCTGTTATGGAGCCTTGCTTTACTCCCTTGGAGATCCACGCTTGCGCGACCCCCTTGAGAGTGGTTGGGAAATATTTGCACCAAGTCGCTTCGGATCTGGGGCAAAGATGCATATGAGTCTCATACGAGGCTACGTGATCCTTCGGATCCGAGGTCCCGTCATATGTGATGTGCGACGGTATTTTAACCGTGGGCACGCGCTCTTCCAGTATCCATTGCTCGAATGGTGAACTGGCGGGTAGCATAACGGCCTTGCCCTTGTTCCTGGCCGAAGGGACCGCGCTCCGCCCTCTTAGAGAGGTAGGAGTGGTTTTCGTCCCTGGCTGGGAAGTCTGGGCCTCGGCTGCAGGGAACGAGAGGCGACTGCGCACGCTCGGTTCCTTGCCGCCGAGTCGGTCGAGGACGCTTCGGCGAACAGTCTCAGGTTCTCGGTGAGTAGATTCTGGCCGAGAAGCTGAGCTGCTGCTCTTATGCGCTTCTAGTCGTGAGGATGAGGATCCTTTTAAAAATTGAGGGTTCTTTTTCCTCTCTTTTTAATTCTTCCAGGTATCCTCTTCCCACTCTTCCAGTTCCCGGAAGGAAGGAAGCTTCCCACCATCATGGTCTAACTTCCTCCGCTGATGCCGAGTATGCGGAGGAGTTCGATCACGAGGTGGTGGCATATTTTGTGCCCTCATCGCCTCCATGAGTACTGCCAGCGCTCTTGCCACCTCTTCCGAGCTGGGCCCCGTCAAAGGGGTCCTCGGCCGAGTATGGGAATGAGGGCGCACAGCCGATGGTTGGCTTTGGGGCACTGAATGTGTCCTATGATCGGACTCAGCCCTGCTAGACCGAGAGTGACTCGGCCTATGATGAGAGTCATGAATTACGGGAGAAAGGGAATCCTCCTTGTATGATCCTCCCCCCGAGCTGGCACCCTTGGGAGAGTTCCGGTCCGGCGAGGGTGATGGTGTAGGGGTTTTAGGCTTTTCGCCCGCTCCTTGACGGAGGCCTTTGCTCTTGCGGTTCTTAGCCATTGCTACTAAGATTATTGCAAGATGATCTTGGTTAGAAATTTGGCTTAAAGATTTTTGAAAGTCTTCCCCACAGACGGCGCCAAATTGTTTCGGGTGAAAACAATGGGACCTTGCCGAAGGTCCGCTGAAACGGAGAAGACTGGATTCGGTCCAAGTTATGTTGGGCCGAAGGTTTCCTGCACAGTAAACACACGTAAACTAGCCTCGGGGGTGTTGCCGAGGAAGGCCCCTCCGATGCTAAAGTCAGTACAATGTGTAGAAAGAGTACACTATGCAAGAGAATTTGTTGCTTGAGGCTTTTCTTTAGTTATGAGAATATATATGAGAATATGTGAATGAATGTGAATATATGAATATTGATGGCTTTTATACCTCTTCATACATGGAGAAGTTGGGCCTTAGCCCAATTGGCTTGCTTTGAGGGCTGACCTTTGACTTTAGCACAATTGGAGAGTTGAACTTTGACCTTGGGCTTTTAATTGGATCATTTAATGCCTAGGCCCAATTGGACTAAATTGGACCCAAACATAGAGTAATCTTAAAAATCTAATCTTTTCATTTTAGACCTTTTATTAGGCAAAAAACACTCATTTGAAATAAAATGTCGGAACTTTAATTTCATGCCATAGGATATTAGTAATACAAGTATTGAAATTGTGAACCTTGAATTTTTGTACTCGTTGTTATACAATTGAGAAAATTAGGAAAAATGTGCCGTATAATATGAGATCGATGGTGTAATGACTTTAGAATTGACTATGATTAACCACTAACTCCAAATTACAACAACAATTAATACTACACATTATTTAGGGGTTCGCCCCTCTTTTGCACCAAAAAAAAAAATAAAAAATAAAAAAAATACACTTTATTCAACCTCAAATTTTTCAACTTCAAATATACTTGCACATAATTACTGCATTGTCTTATATACATCTCTATCTTATTTTACAACTTATTCATTTTCTAAGACAATAAGATGAATAAATTGTGTATAATTTTAGTGGATTTTTCGACTAAATTAGCATGAACTTTTGCAATGAATCAGCAAATTGATGTGCGGCACACAACTCTTAGACCCTTATTATGTTATAGCCTTATAGGCATATAGTATATAGATTTAAATCTAATCCATCAACTGAAATAAATAAAAAGTCAAATATTGCTATTGGATTGAAATAAGAGATTCGAGAAAAAGTAATATGTTCCCGTCTCATTCAAAAGTTGAGAAAGTTGAAATAATAATGTATTCTTTAATAAAAACAGAAAAAATAAAAATTAGACGAACTTTAAGTAATAGCCTGAAACGCAAAGTGAAAAGAATTTTGTCGAACAAAGAGAGTACGTATGCCATAATTATAAATCTAATTCATCAACTAAGCTAACTATTAAAAACACTCAAAGATTGTTAATGAGATGAGATAAGATCCTATTTATTAAACACATTAAAAAGTTGAAATAGTTGGAGCATATCACACCACTTAGATTAGTAGAGAATATTAATTTCCCACTATCTTAAATTAATTAGGTACTTAATAGACATTATTCCAACTTACTTGGGAGTGAATCTTTTCTTTATCCTTTAAACCAAACAAATTTAATTTATTTCTCTTTCTAGGAAGCAATTTTAATTAACCAAACACTACAACTATGTTGTACGGACGTGATTAAAAATTGTAGTACGAGATTGAAGTTAGTATTCTTTAATTAACAACATAGTTATTCATTAAAAATAACCTAAAACAGCATATTCTCTTACATTATAAACTAATTTATTTAACTTTAAACTTGAGGGAGAAGGTAGTTTAGAGGGATTCTGAGGCGTACAACCTTCGAGATAATTTTGTTACTCGTGTTTTTTTTTTTTTTTTTTTTTTTTTTTTTTTGGAATAAAAATAAGAAAAAGGTGTACTATGCAAATATAAATTATCCAGGTTCTTAATCATTTTGTATAAGATTGAGTGCATCGATCACAAATTTGTTATTCCAATGTTATTGACAACAGAAGATTCATGTCTTGGTCATCACAACTTAGTCACCCTATTTATCCTTAGTTGAAATAAACAATCAATTAACATGGCTTTGGATTTGGGTTTAATAGCTTGGAATTTGATGGCTTTTAATAATTAGACACTTATTATGCTGTGATTCATTATCCTCATATTCTATTTGGTTGAGAGGAAAATCATACGAAGTACTCCGTATTATATATTTCTATACAATAATGTAGTTTTAAAATAAAATAAAAACAGGAAAAAAAAAAGTTATTCCCATTTTCAAATGGTCCGTTATTATAAGAGTGGAAATAATATCCATAGTGTTGAATAGTATTTCCCATAGATGGATAATGTTTCTTTATAACAGAAGAAATGACAATGCCCAATCTTTCTTCTCTCCTATTCTATTTTCCTTTAGTTTTTCTAGTGAGAAATACACAAAGCTGAAAGAATAAGTTTATTTGGTTAAAATTTTAAATGGAAACTAAGCAGAAATCAAATAGTCTATCAATTTCCCTTCGTGAATGTCTATACATGCACAGAAATAACCCTTCTTCTATCATTTTCCTACTCTTTTATATTTCCTCTATTTTTGAATTTTTGCAACAATTGAGATCTCATTTTTATCTTCAACTACCTATCTATAAATGAAAATCATAAGTAGTAATAGTAGTAATAATAATAAATTAAAAAAAAAAGTAAAATAAATACTACCGTATAAAAGTATACATCGACTCCAATTTAACAAAAACTCATTTGACTATTGACGCAATATTATGAAAGTATCTGCTTCACAATATTTACCTTCAAAACACCCAAGTCTGAAGTGCTACAGAGTACTTCCTACGTACTCCGTAAATGTAACATAGATGGGAAACTAGGATCACAAGTGACGGACCTTGTTTACATCAAAGAATAAAAAGGACGGTGAATGTGATCGATCTTTTCCTTGAATTTCCAGACATGAGTATTTTGTAGAGTGTGATAAAAGACTTCACAGAGGAATAAACATAACGTAAGAAAACAGCCATAATCATAATTATTCTCTAGACTATCACACCAACACTGAATGGGCAGCACTCCTGGCTTTGGATCTGCACAACCTGATCTGAAACCAACAACATCAACCTGTACTCTGGTTTCCTAAACTAGCAGGACCATATGACAGGCGTGAAGAAAAAAGCTGGCTTTCAACAAACATGTCAGAATAATATACTATATAATGTTTATAATTTACCTCTTCAAATTGCCAGTCTAATTATAACAATTCCTCATACTTTTATACAACTACTTGTAATAAGTTACAACTATGAAGCCTGATACGCCCACATCAAAGACTAGCTCCTTGGCTCGATATGCTCTCCAAGAAACGGGATAAAATAAAGCCCATGGTAAAACTCGCTCTTTACAAATAAATCAATCGACCAGTATAACAATGATACGGATGCTAAATAACCTTATCTGCCTATTCTTTTTTTCCCAGACACAGGAAAAAACACGATTTCTCGAGTAATATGAAAAAAATGAACAAGTTAACACAAAAAGAAGGGAGAATAAAAGAAATAATAAAGGAATCACCCTACCTAAACCCAATATACAAATTCTACGCTTCTGTTGTCCGTACTTGAATATGTACGAGCAATCAATGATCTACATTCAGCCGCCTCAGCTCAGCTTGGAAAGAGGGACTAGAACCAAGTGTGCGGCGAGCAAGACTCCTAATGTCATCGCGAGAACAATCACGTGATATGCGAACAAGTTCCCACAGAGCACCCCCATTAATCATGTCCTTAGCATTTGCCTCTGAGTAAGGGGGATAAAATGGTTGGTAAATAACATGCAAAAAAAGATAGCACAGGTTGAAAAAGTTGAGGTATATAGGAAGCATACCATGTTGAGCAAGGTGGCAGAGTGCTAGTTCAATGTGCCGCCTAATTGATGAGGCTTCATTGTTGGAATTATGTACAATCCAAGGGAGAGCACCATCCTCGATAAGCAGAGATCTTCCAGTTCTAAATCCTGCATTTAAAAGGACAATATTTTGAGTGGGAAGTATTGAATAGTTACAAGTTCATAATATTCCTACAATGCATCTACTTGACTGCACCAAGACAGATTTTTCTTCCATCAAAACAGCACATTAATAATATTCTCAAGACCGCAAAAGCAGCCCTTACAAAAAAATTATTATGCTGACTAAAAATAAGAAGTTAAACAATATGCAGCAAGTTGTCGAAGTCCAAAATTCAAAGTGAAACTCGACAATACATGTGAAATCCTTAATGCCTTTGATCGAAAGAGGAAAGGAAACAAAGGATCTATCGCAATGGAATTTTTTTTTGCTTTGTACGCAAATCCATAGGTTGAATGAAGTGGTTTAGGTAATAATTCAGAAACAAGACGCACGGCATCTAAGGACACCTAAAATCTCAACTCCAAATTCCAACGCAAACAAATAGTACAATACCTTTTTCTTCAAGTTAATCTTTTAGTGGGCAACTGGGCATTATTTCAGGATACGGAAATGAGTAAATTGAAAGTTAACACAGAAGAAAACAAATGTAAGAATAAATCCTACAGTATGTTTCAATAAAGAATTAGAAATTTAAGTTCAATTATACACAATAAAAATGTGTTGAATCAGTGGTATATACGATAACCCAATAGATTTCGGATTGACACTGCTCAACCAGCTATCCCTAAGTAGTTAAATCTTAAGCCAAAACAACCCAAAAGCGTAGTACTGCAGTTTGGTATGAAACTTAATTTAACCATAGAATATACAGTAATAGTGAGAAAGAGACAGAGGAAACATGGCTAATATCTTTGTATTCAATAATAATCAATCATATGGGGGTTAACAAGAAGCAGCAACCAGTAGATGTTTAACATTAAAAATAGTTAATCGTATATACCTTGAGTTGATGCCTTGGATTCACATTTTGCAAAGTTTGCAATCCCGCGAGCAACTTGTGCAAGAACATCAGGGTGTCCAAATCTGACCATCCCCAACAAAGCCTTGATACCACCTTCACCTCTGAGTTTGGCCTGCAGTTTGTCTGACAGAAATTTGGTAAGTAATATTCAACCAACTTCCTACCAAAAAATCAAGTTTTTTAAATTCTCAGTATATATACACACACTCCGTAGTACATCATATTTTGTAAGACAAGTTTATTATAACATCACAAGATCTACAAAAACTTAACACTAGCAAATAAATTGCTCTATTTACCATGATTCAAATATCTGGCTGCTACGATTGAAACCCAAATACAAAAATTCAAATTTTCGGTGGAAAGACCTTTAGGAAAGGTAATATAGGTGAAAGTCCATCAACCACAACCAATTATCTTTAAATCACATTATGATTTCAAATGAGCTTGATAAGAGTGCATGGACTAGCTCACTATATGGGTAGGACTTAACCCCAGTTACCTCTCCCCCCCACCCCACCCTCTGTTTCTCTTCTGCGAACTGCAATCCAAAAAAAAAAGAAAATTCATACATGAGCAATACAAAGTAATTTAACAAAACTAGAAACAATTTTCATTCCTGTACCCACTCTCATACCTGGGTAACACTGCTTTAAACAAATGAAATTCAGGCATTAAGTAATGCTGTAATGACATCAACATTTTAATAAGCTAATGACAAGCTGGATTACAATTAAACTGCTTGAGGTCTAATGTAACACGCTCTCCCCCCCCTCCCCCCCCCCCCCCCTTCCCCCCTTCCCTTTCTCTCTTTCCCCACTTACTTTAAAATAGCACAATTAAAATCACTAAAAGACTTTAAAAGTCAAATGTTCATTAAAGTCATGGTTTACCATTGCCACAAAGATTAGCAACTGCTCCAGCAATCATGCGAAGGGTTTGAGGATCCTCTGCTTTAGCAGCCGTTACTGATAGCAAACTTACACCTCCTTGGGCCATTATTAGCTCTTGGTTGGTTTCTGAAGTGACAAGAAAGGGAGCAAATATTAACTTAATAGCATAAGTAGGAAAAGATAATGGAGCCTGATAAAAGAAAGGTTAACTAATTCACCGTTCATTGCTAAGTTTGCAATAGCACCAGCAGCAACTCGATGTATGGTCTCATCCTCAGAGCTTCTAAGAAGATTTAGCAAAGAAGTAAGCCCACTGGCCTCAACAATCTTCTCCTGGTTTGTTTCTGCAGGATCAAGGAGTGAAATCATCAAATCACAATGAAACGACGTCAGAGCAGATACAATTTTCTAAGGTATTTACCTTCTGCGGCCAAATTTGCAACAACTTTCACAGCATGAATTCGTACGTCAGCGTCTTCTGCTTCAAGTAATGATAATATCTTCTGCAAACCAACTGTAAGGAGACTGATTCTTGTTAAAACAGAAGAGTGCAGGAAAACAAACTGTGTAAGACAAATTCAAGAGAAATTTACGCTATAGTTTCTTACCTTGCTCAAAAAGTTTAGCTACTGAACTCTTATCCTCATTTCCTGCATCATCTGTTTGAGGTTGAACGCCTTGAACTTTTGTCACTTGAGTATCAACCTCAACATGAACTTTAGAGGTCCCATTGTCAAGTCTTCTTCTAGTCTATACAATAGCCAAGATAAATTCTTTTACAATCCACAAATTCTTTCCCAACTTATGATGCAGTTACAGAGATTTGCAAGTAATTTTTTAAAACAAGCTTCTGGGACCAATCTCTGATATCAAACAGATGGCAGCACAATGCACTGAAAATCCTTTGCTTTCTTTTTTAGGCTGTTGCTTGTCCAAGCATCTAGCTTTCTTTTAAACAGAACATTATTGCATGTACCAAGCCCCAAAAAAAGAATGATAAATGTTTCAGTTTTTAGCTTAACATGAGAATGCACACCAAGAGTAGCACCAGTGCCTTGGAAAGTAGACAACAAGTTGATATGAAGTCAGGTGCACTGGTGTCACAAAAGAGGGAACTGTTGTCTTAAGCCTTTGCCTAGGATAAGATTGACAGACAGTTTAAAGGATTTCTAATGAATACTGGTAGGCTGGTAGCAACTAGACAAACTCACAAGATAGAGATGTTAAACATGATTTTTACCTCAGAAAACTCGAGCTACAATTCAAAATCCCATTTCTGAAGAAGAAATTTACAAAGATAATAATATATTACTAGTTTCACTTATGATCTAGACCTACAGTGTATGATTTCTGAGAGTCTTGATGTCTGGAGAGAACACCATACCTCATCAGCTTCAAAGCTTAGTTGCAACAATTGCCCTTGAAGCATAGCTATCTCACGTTCAAGTTTTTCTCGTTGGTTGGCCTCATCCTTCAACATCTGATGAAGCTTTAACATTTCAGAATTTGCAGCTGTCTGAACATAAAGAGTGTAGTAAGTCTAGAACTCAGCATCAAGCAATGTAAAAAAGTACATGACATTTACTTAGCTACTTTCAATTAAAGCAACATACCTCTTGTTTCTTTGATTGCGCAAGCTGCGTTTTAAGATTGGATGCCTCATCTTCAGCAGACTTCCTCAGAAGCTTTTCACTCTGAAGCAACCTTCTCACCTCAGCAACTTCTTCATCAGCATGTACCTGACACGCCTGGCATATAAAAATTAAAAATGTTCCTTGCGCTTCACACACATATGCGGAAAACTACCGAATCAATAATATGTACAGCTACTCTTCAATGGCTTACACAAAACTTAAGGAAAGGACTGTAACCTTGGCACAATCAATGAAAAAAATATATTCCTGAGGTCAATAGACATATGGAAAGTATCATGAAACAGCATTACTGGCTGATTAATAAGAATATCTGTGGGTTGTGTCCAACAATTTAGCAAACAAAATAATAAAAAGCATCAAAGACACGAAAAGTTAGGTTTCTCATACACCAAAACCACACCAAACAAATTAAACTTAGAGCTATACCCAGTGAGGATAGTTGAAAACAAGCTCCCTATCTATTCTATAAGGGAATTCATGGGGTGTCCACATGAAAATATCATATTACCCCTCATAGGTCAATATTAAAATTGAAAAAAACAAAAAAAGAAAAAGAAAAAGTAATCAAATAAAACTTAAATTACAATTAAAATTTAGGGGAAGGGCATGTTAGTCATAGTCTATTAGTGGTAACTTGGGAAATAAGATAGCGGGGCGTTTGGTTGGAGGGATAGAAATAAGAGGGATAAGAAGGGAGGATAAAGATAGGGGATTGATAGGTGGGACAAGGATAAATAATTTTTATCCCATGTTTGGTAAGTATGGGAAACAAATTAGGGATAAGTAATAAAATTTTAAAAATACCCTTACTAACTTCTACTCTTTCTCCTTACCCTTTCAATTTCATTCGGGGTAATTTGCACTTTTTCAACCCATTTTTTATCCCTTCTCCTTATACCCCCCCCCCCCATAGTTATAGAAATGAAGGGATAAGTGGGTGTTTTTATCCCTATCCCTTACCCCCTTCTAATTCCCATCCCTCTAAACAAATTAGTTTTCTTTTATCCCTATTTTTTATCCTTATCCCACCCCTTTTATCCCCCTAAACAAACACCCTCCAAAGGTTTGTCAGAAGGGATTTTCTATAAATAGGTCTCCTTAGGAGGAAAGAGGATATGTTGAATATTGTGTGGTTTGTTATTGGGAGAGAGTGAGCCTCACGAAAGCTCATACTTAGGAGAAAATCCACCTCTCGAAAGTGGAATTATCAGTCAATTTACTATAATGCTCATCGCATCAATATAATCATCATTTTCTTCTTATTTGCTGCCATTGTTAAGTGCCGTAAGGTATGTCAGTTCCTAGCAGCAAATCAAACCCTATAACAGTATGACAAGCACCTCAATGGGCTTAATCATCCATGTTTCATGTCCAAAAACCAATCACCTTTATGGCTTCCTCAGGGTGTTTTATATTTTTTTCCAAACAAATTAATTATCTAGCACCAAAAAAAATATACTTTATGATTCATGTTCGATTAATCACTTCCATTATAATACCTTTATCATATTATAATACCATTATCTCATGAAGTTTATGTAATAATATTTACGCGATATGAAAGACAGTTATGTTTCAAATATTGATTATTTATTATTAGTATACCTTTAGATATTTTTTCCACTACTAATACTACTTCTGTCTTTTAAGTGCAACACTTTTCATAAAGACCGATTTTTTAAGAGCAACAAATCTAAAAATAGAAATTCTTTACACTTTTTTAATCTCTTTCTCTCTCTCCAGCCATGGTTCCCACTTTTACTTTTTTTTAATTCCTTCCTCTCACATCACTTACTTTTAAATAAACTATTCACCCACTTTCTTCTTTTAATCATAATATTAGATTTCCCTTATCATTCTATAATTGATATCCAAAATATAATTTTACAAACATTCTAAATTTCAATCATGTATTGCGTGAATAAAGAGTTTGTTCACTATAATACCAACACAACAGCAAGTTCCTGAAAGTTATTCTACCATTAAAAGAATCAATTAGTTCAAGTGTCAAAGCAATCTTAAGATCACATATATCAAGACATGTATCATCCTGGCATCCTAGATGATGCTTAAAAATCACATTGGATATGTACAATTTATACAAGGATCAGGGTGCAGCTACATGAAGATTCCATGGTAAGGAAAAGAAGAAAACATATGAGCATTAAAACAAGCCCACTGCTGTAACCAACTTAAGTGAAAAAAATGAGAGGACTGAGAAAGTGAAAAGGACACTTAATGGGCACATTGTGTGAGAAGTGAAGCATGAATACCTCTCTTGTGCATGATTTGACTGACATATCATGCTTAGCACCAGATGTACTGGCTTCATTGCTTTGCTTTCGCTGATTGATTGCCCATTGCTCCTCAAGCTTCTTTACTGCCTCCATATAGTCTTTCTGATATTTCAGTCTCTCTTCCTAGAGAAGGAAATCATTATCAGTAACTCAGATTTAGAAACAATAGACACATGTAAACCATAAGACCAACAGTGTCAGCACTGTTTGCAACAGAAACAGAGTACACATAGTAAGAGTACAACAGTGTGACTACACACACTGTGCTGGACCACAGTTGCTATGGACAGAACAGAAAAAAGTTATGAATCATTGATAGCCTGTGATTTCAGAGTTTATTTACTGACTACAAGAGAGGATTCCTGGTGAGGTGGCTTTCCCTCACACCCACCCAGGTTGAAGCACCGCCCTACAGATTAGAGAAGTTGGCCTTTCCCTCCTCAACCACCTAAAAAAATGCTTGGATCACACAGATTATGAAACATGCCAGTTTCCCAAGCTTATGCCGCTTTCTCTCTTCATTTTATACTAAATGCCTCCCTTAAAAGCTTGACACAAGGACATGGTGTTGATATCCTTAACACACCAATTTTCACCTAGAAACCTCAATTCCTTCATCCACATATTGGTAGAGGAATGAAAATAATAACAGGAAAGTTACACAATTTATGCTCACGGATGAATTAAATATAAGAACATTAACAAGAATAACAAACATGTCAACTTGAAATGTCTTGTGTATAGATGTAAAATACGAGAGGCTTAAGCAAAAGTCTGTTAAGATCAGGAAGAGTTTTTTCCTTAATGTTGTGTCCTGCAACCCTGTCAAATTTTTACTCTGTATAATAGTGTCCCTAGTGTCTAACATTGGACCTGGGTAAAGCAGACCCAATCACCAAAAAATTATTGTAGAGCTCCAGGATGGTTCATTACTAAGCATTTCCAACTGGCAGCGCATTCCAATGTATGCAGGAAAAAACAGGTATGCAGAGACTGGTAGTTAATGGGCTAAAGGGAGTCAGAAATACTAGAGAAGCAAACAAGCAAGGTTTTCCATAAGCAAATGAAATGGAACTCATCCAGGAAACATTATAAATTTCTAATTTATTACTTTTCCGGGTTCAGCATAAACATTACCTTAAATTACTAGAAAAATTCTTTATATCCAACAGCAGAAGAAAAAAAAAAAAAAAAAGAGAATACAATCAATATTTAAAATTTCTGAATTAGACTTGCTTTCTCACATAGCAAGTTTAGTAGAAATTGATTGTACATAATTGACAACCTTACTAGAACAGGATCTGTTCTATAGGATCATACCTTTATATCCTTGATTGTACATAATTAAATACTGTATACAGAATTACAGACCGGTAAGGCGGAATTACCTCCAAAGCATCAGCGTACTTTCGTTCAGCATCAGATACACGATCTTGTGCCTCCTTGCCAATCTGATCAATCCTGTCCTGGAAAGCCTTTTGTAGCCTTTCACTTTCTGCCATTAATTTGTCTAGTTGTATGTCAAGCTTTCTGGACAAACTTTTATAATCAAATTCTTCCTTTATTTTCAACATGTTTTCCACCTTCATAGCCTGTAAAGTATTATGAAGCATCATCATGTGAAGCCAAATATACAATAACGCTTAAAGAGATGCTAATTAAGACATAACTTCAATCAATGGCCCCACATGTAACCCAAAATTCATATACCACCTTGATGTATATTTCTTTTCTTATTGGAGTAAAATTTCACCACTAAAAAAAAAATATTGAACAAACGTAACCAATAATTGCAAGTGCACAAAAGATACATCTGTTCTCATGCAGACAGTATGGCAGTTTACACGAGAGTCCATTTGATTAAATACAGAGAAACAAGAAGATAGTATAGATTTGTGGTTTGCCACTCACCCTTTGTCCAAACATTATGGTGCTTGCTGTTTCACCTCGGTGACGTGAGGATGGCCCAATTGTAACAACCAATGAAGTCCTAGCAGTACCTGACAGCACATGAATTGCCTCAGTATACATTCATACATGTCCAACCTTATGTTTACTGGCCTGGCCACTAATTAGGTTGGTAATGAGAATTAAGTCATATAAAAATACTCTAATATCCATCATGCAAGATATTGTCTAGTAGATTGAAAAGGAGTCAAACATGAAAGAATAATAACACAGCTGACCTCCAAATGAATCTCGAAGTAACCGAGTAAGCTTTGAATCCCGAACTGGAACATGCGCACTATTTTCTGCAAGAGCATTAATACACTTTCCTAACGCACTTAAAGAGAGATTGATAGATTTAGCTTCCTCTAGGGCATGACCATCACTTCCTGAAAAACACGAAGCGAGGAAATCTTAGGGCATGTCAATTGTCAATGAGGAAATTTGACCCTTGAAGCAGAAAAAATAGCAGCACAAAGCCACAAATAAGAAACATCAAACCAGGATTAGCATAGAAATAGCGAGGCATTGAGGAAGAAAGGAACTAACAAAAACATCTAAACAAAAGAGATGAGATAAGAATAGCAAAATTTTCAAAACATATTATATAATCGGACACCATAACACCAAACCCCCAGTAAAACAAAAATGTGGTCTTGAGAAGCAACGGGAATATTCTTCCATAATTAGCCAAAAATGTGCTGTGCTTAGGGAAAAAAAGGTAAAATAGAACATATAGGAATGCAATGTGGAAACTACAAAGTTCCCATTGACCTCTCAAAGAGAGCTTTAAGATAGGAACAAGCAAGTAAAGAAAACAAAATGATCTCTTTAATAAAGTAATTTAGGTAAGCACCTGACTTGTCAATACGCTCAGAACCGGCAAGATCAACTACTACGAGTTTGCCCTTTCGCACAACTGAAGGTTTGAGGTTTTTAACATGAGAGCTACTTCCATTCTCATTTGGTAAAGCTGAATCCCTTTCCTTGACAGACCTTCTCACATGTACCTGCATGAATGCAATGAGCAATTTGAGGTTCAATCATGAAAGAAGATGAGAGTATGAGACATCACAATACAACCAGCTATAAGAACTTATAAAGAGAGAGATTTTATTACCATCAAAATGGCATGACTACGAGAAGATTCTGTATTCAATTTGGTATTTGCAGCAAACCGGTGTGCTTCCCCTAATCTTAGCAGCTCTAGGAAGCTCTTGTGATCCTTGATTTCAACACAACTAGCACCAGGGAGCGAAACGTCTCCAGACTTTGAATCTTCCATGATGGAGATGTTGTCATTACTAGGATTAAGTAAATCTTGTATTGTTTCCATGTACAACTACAAGGAGTTTATGAAAGAAATGATTTCATGTCATAAATTAAATTATTGAATCAGAGATATTTTATACATGAAAAACTTCATCATGGGTCAGAATGACGTTTTAAAACAAAGGATAAGACATGAATTGCGTTTTTTGTAGAGATTCTCACAAATGTTTTCAAGGATACAAACCTGGAAATAGGAAATTAAGATAGTATCAGTATCCAGACGAATACCAGCCAAAATATCTTCCATCGCACGCACCATAATTCCACGACCTGCTGTATCTTCCTCTCCAAGTTGTCCTAGTGTGTAAGTTTTTCCAGTGCCAGTTTGTCCATATGCCATAATTGTTCCATTATAACCATCCAAAACACTCTGCAGATAATGATAACATACAGAATCATGAAGTCAAATAGATAACATTTTCCCAGCACACGCAAAATGCATATGGAGCTAGATGTAACAGATGTAGCAGTGCATCAAGTGTTTCAATAATGAAGTGTGCAGAAGAAAGAATGCAAACCTCCACAACAGGTTTCGCAACAACCTCGTAAACACGTTTTTGAGATGCGAATTCGGTCAGAACCTCATCAAACTCATAAGTATCTGAGTCCCAGTTGTTTTTACGAAGCTTTAGTCTTTTAAGCTGTGGTAAACAAATCAGTTAACTGACAATGGAAGATTCTATAGGAAACCTACAAGAATGGGATTCCAGCAAAAAAGTAAAACCTCTGGTTGTAGCTCTACACAGTCTGCAAAATCAGCATCTGCAACCAACTCCTCGGCGTTCCTAGGTCGTAATCTCACAGCAACTCGTACTCTCCCCAAAACTAGTCAAAACAAAGGGCAACATTATAGATTTCTTAAGTACCAGATAAGCCTTGATTACAAGATGAATCACAAATCTAAACTTATTGGCTTGAGAATATACAATAATATAGACAAGACTATGAATCATTCCATACAGGTTGATACAAACACTCATTGCTTGGCTAGCACAAAGTTACAATGACCCGCTAAGGTAATGAAGATAAAATAAGGGATTGTTTTTCAAATGGAACTTCCTAGGTAAACTTCTATAGTAATGCACCTGCCCATCAAGCAATTGTCTTTCTACAATTAATTCATCATCACTTCATCTTCCTAGACATGGATATTTAGAATGAGAGATTAAAATAAAGAAACAAGTGTTTTTTTAAAAAAGATGGGGAGAACACATATTAGGCAATAGAGACGTGCTACGTTGAGAACACTCACATGGGATATCTTACAATTACACACAAAATCCATTACTGCTTCCTTAATTTATGATCTTGCATAATACAACACATGTAGGCATAACACAAGGAAATGAATTGCGATAGGTCTTTCAACTATCAAGTAGCACCTTGCACTATGGCTGTATAATTCATAGCAAAGTTTGAGACAAGACCAAAAGAAGAGTTCAGAAAAGACAGCAGTTGTCATATCATGTAAGAATATTCTCAGGGACAATCATAAGAAGAATACAACATGACACCTATGTAACTATAATTCTTCATCTAGACCCGATTACCCGTGCTCGGCCCTTGGATACCTTAAATGACATGACAAAAACAACAGATGATATCAGGTGATTCAGGTCCCATACTGTAGTCCACCACAGCCATTTGATATTTTTCCTCAAGTCCAAGTACTCTAGTTATAATAATATATCACTTCCCATCATACATATTCAATATACAACTACCCACACAATTTCATCCAACCGATATTAACTTCCAATTAATCAAACATTACCAAATTTGGAAACTAAATTGAAGGCATGTTAGATTACTAATCTAAAAGCAGAAATAATAAGCATTATATAAACATTAATTACACCCATAATTTCATCATGGATACCAAACTTAATACAAGAAGTATCTAATAAAATGCATGTACTAACTAAATTAATTTGAGCTAAATTTCCTTGATTAAATGGATCAACAGAATTCTAATCTAAAAATAAAAGGGGAAAAATTACATAAACCTAATGGATAGTATAATAAAAAGCTAAAAGCGGAAACATTAATTACACCAATCGACCCATGATTTGTATCCCGAAACTTAATAAATCGAGCTTAAATGTCATTAATTATCATCACATTTGAAATGATTAAGAAAATTAAAAAAAAGAAAAAGAACGAACCAGCGGCATCGTTTTTGGCGGAGGAGAGAGAAGCAGGGGAACTCCGGCGAAGCGAAGAGGTGGCAGAAGACGAAGACTTGTTAGATTTAACAGAAACATTAGAAGAAGATAGAGAAGACCTAGGGTTTAAATTAATGGAGGAATTATGAGTTTTATTAATGGAGGATTTGGAATTTCCATTTCTGGAATGATTCCAGCTTCCACTATTAATCGACATTTTCGAAATTTGTTCTTCAATTCAATTCGTCGCCCAGAAATTAATCGCAGAAAATTGAAATGATTGAAATGATGAAATAATTTGAAATTAGGGTTGAAATTGAAAAGGAAAAAAAGGAGGACAGTGAAGAGAATTGGAGAAAAAAAGCTGGAAATGGAGGAGAGAGAGTGGTGGAGGGGAAGTAATGGAGGGAGAGAAAAGAAAAGAGAGTGGACCAAATCGTGTCCCCGAAGTGGGAGTGTGAGAGGGGAAGAGTATTGTATAAAGTATTAAAGTGCGCACAAGTTTAACGAATTTTTTGGGTTTCTTTCCTAATTTGATTCAGGATTGCGGATCTTAAAAAATTAGAGTACAGTGTGGTTAATAATAGAATCGGTAGCCTAACTAAGCTTTATTAGTTTCTAAATAATAAGATTGCGATTCGGGATGAGCAACTCGCTTGTGTCTTTTGAGTAACTCGAGTCTGAATTCAACCAAATTTTAACTTGAGTTGATTAGACTCGATTTAAAACTTTAACGAATTTAATTTGAATGTACAAGGTTTAACTCAGTTGTATGATTTTGCGAATAGCTAGTTAATTTATAGGATTAATTAAGTTTGATATATAAAATAAAATAAAAAAAATATTTTTTTTGTTATAAAGTGAAAGTTGACACTTTTCCAAAAAAAAAAGTGAAAGTTGACACTTAATCAGAAAGAATAGATACGAAGTAAGAATATATACGTAGTAGATAATAATAATCTGTCTAATTGCAATGAGCAACTCGCCTCAATCACAACTTTATTACACATGAGTCAAACAAGGAATTATTGAGCTTAGCAAATAGCGAGTACGGGCATTAGGGATGGCAACAGGTCGGACTCGGAGCGGATAATGCTAAATTCGACTCCGACCATACATGAAATCGAAGACTAAATTTGACTCCAACTCCGACTCTGACTCCGATCTGACCCAACTCAGAGTTTTTCTCGGTTATTCAATGTACTTTGAGAAATTGGGCTATTTGGGCCTTCGACACCCATTGCCATCACGACCCACACCCAAATCCACGATCCACTGGATCGAAGTCGGAGTCGAATAATCCGTTAGAGTCAGATTTTTTGTAGGATCCGACTCCGACCCTCCTTCGACTCAAAGTCAGATTATTATAACGGAGTCAAATTCGAATTACTTTTTTCTCGGACACGGGGCGGAGTAGGGTTGGATCCGGACCGGATTACCATCCCTAATGAGTAAAAAAGTTATCAAGTCTAGATGAGCATCAATTGGTTCACGATCAACATGCACAATACGCGCCCTTGGCCTACTCTGTAGCATAAAGAAATTTGATTAGTTTTGTGTGATATATATACCATGTACATGTACTGTACTAGAAAATATCCTCAGGAGATCAAAGCACGAAGAGCAACTTGCTAAAGAAAGCTCATATAATACACCGGAAAAGAAAAGACTTAAAAGAGTAATTCAAATATCAATCACTATGCATGAATCTTTACACAGTATAATTTAACCTAGCTTGTGGACCTGATGCATTGCTATTAGAACAATAAAGGTATTATGATGTTGGATTCATGTATTGAATAATCTATATTTCCTTGTAACATAAGTTTTTTTTTTTTTATATATATATATATATATATATACTTCTGATAAAAGTTATCCAAGTACAAATTACATATAAAATAACTTTAAATAAGGTTTGATAAGTTCAGATAAGTGAAAATTATAGGTGATAAACTGATAATAGAACACATCGTTATTCTCATATAGTCCTATAATACTATGTTAGACTTTCTACATATTTGTATAAATAAGAGACACCATCACACCCGATACTTTTGTAAAAAAAAAAAAAAAAAAAATTCTTACATTATTTTAGATAATTAAAAAAAAAAGGCAAAATTAAACCCAACAACACGAATTTTTAAGAAGGTGCATGTAGCAGCATGAACTTTGACTAAGCTAGTAGTCGTAACAACACCAACTTCTTCATCGGGTGTACAAAATATCATAAATGAAACCCAGAATCGGAGATTTTGTCGAAGACGTGGAATCTTTATTTTATTAACTTTTTGCAAAATTTGACATCATATTTAGTCCTTATGGTCTAAATTGACCCAAGACCTTAACCGAGGCATTTTTATTGCACACAAATCAATGCGTTTTTGTAAACTTTTGCTAAATTTGATCTCAAAATTGACCCATGTTTACTAAAATGACCCCCCAAAACCTTGTCTGATCATTTTTCTCGCAAGCAAATAGAGGAAGCAATCCAAGACAATTTGTTATTATAAAAAAAAATATTAGATATCCTATCTTCAACAAAATCTCTGGTACCGAGTTTTATTTTATGATATTTTGTACACCCGATAAAGATGTTTGTGTTGTTATAGCTACTAGTCAAAGTTTATGCTGCTACATGCACCTTATTAAAAGTTTGTGCTCTTCAGGCTAATTTTTCCATAAAAAATGATGGAAGTACTAACACTAGCATTAGTTTTAATTTAAATGTGTGATAATAGTACTTCGTATATAGCAAGATACTTCTGAAAAGTTGGATTTCTTATTGATAGAGTATAAAATATATTCTTGGACTTCAACCATCAGCTTAAATTTTTGGTTGAGTTGGTCCATTAACATGGTATCAGAGCCAGCGTGACACAAAGGTCACGGGTTTAATCTCATCCACCCCCTACTTTCAAATGAAATATTTCGCGCAGGGTATGCAGAGGGCCCATGCTGCATCCACATTTCAAGCCCAAAGAGGCTCTCATGTAAGGGAGCGTGATAAAGTATAAAACATATTCCCGGATTTCAACCACCAGCTTAAGCTTTTGGTTGAATTGGTCCATTAACACTTATAAATTAAGCACAATTATATGTTAGGAATTTTGTGTCATTAAAGATGGGAATTTGGGATAATCCCTATAGCATGGCAAAATTAATACCCATGCATGCATATTGAGGATTTGAGATCGTCCTCTCCATTTCTTAATTTACTGTGATTTTATTCAGAAGAAAAAAAAAAAAAAAAAAAAAAAAAAAAAAAAAAAAAAAAAACAAATAAGCAAAACAAAATTTTAAATGAACAAAGCCTATCTACTTATCAATGATATTGCCTTCATATTCATATAATCAACCCATACTCTCTCCGCTCCTTTTTATAATTTCCATTTGGAATTTGACACTATTCATAATGTAAGAGAATCTTCTAAATTACTCTTAATATATAAGACATAACATAGTCATGTTGGGTCTTATTTGATTTGTCTCGATAAATAGATTATTAATATTCAATTGTTATATTTTTTACTAATAAGCAACTTAAGATATTTATGATTAAAGTGTTGCATTAGCAAATGTGCACAGTCTAAATAAGAACTATAAAAAGGGGTGGAGAGAGTATATGTACAACCATTAATGAAACTTTTCTTAGAGAGATTAATACTCAATATAGAAAACGAAAATGGCAAGATATCCAACTTAACAAGTTGTAACACTTTGACTTTTGAAAATATTAATTGAGATTAATTTCACAATTATAAATGAAATTCATCTTTACATTTTAGTAGATAATGTGGTTAAAGTCAATAATGATTTCACTTTTGTTGACAGCACTCGAATCTTCAATGGAAAAATTATGTGCAATTCAATGAAAATAATAATTAAAATAAAATAATATCCTATAATTTTGCATTTACTATCAACTTTTTTATACGAAATTAGATATATGTTGTGCTAATGTTCGAGTTAAGTACGGAGTATAAAAAGTCAAATTGATGTAGCTAGCACTGTTAAAACGGTTTGACAATTCGGTTTTAGTTCGGTTTGAAATTGGTTCAAGTGTATTACGGGTCGGTTTCATTTCGGTTCAAATTGTTATCGATTTTCAATTTCGGTTTATTTTTGAACGGTTTTAATTCGGTTCAACTTGTAAACGGTTTGGTGTAAATGGTTTTTATTCCGGTTCAAACAGTTTTGGGTTGGAAACGGTTTTTATCTCGGTTCAAACAGTTTCGGGTTGGAAACGATTTGGGTTAGAAACGGTTCGATTCTTTTTCAGTTTGGTTTAGAATAGGTTCGGTTTGTTAACAGGTTCGGTTCGTTTACGGTTTAACATTATTCGGATCGGCTCGGTTTCGTTTTACTAAAATACGGTTCGAGTCAGTTTTTGATTTTTAATCGGTTCGGTTCTCATTTAGGTCGATTGGTTTCGGACAATTGTGCATTGATCTTTTTCCATGTGACTCAATTCAAATTTTGAGAAAAAGTCTTCTTTAATTAAAAAAAAAAAAAAAAAAAACTTCTTTTTTAAGCTAGAATTTTTTGAGTTTCTTTTTCAATTGATAAATTATAATTTTTATATTGACTTTAATTTGTTTTTGAAAGATCAAAGGATCCAATCTCATTCTAAAAATTTCAAGAATTACAATAATACATCATAAGAATTTGACTAGTCCAACTTTGGTCCAATATAATTCCGAGCAAACCATGAAATACTTTGATGATGTCGTTTAAAGAGAAGATGAAGACTATTTTTGCTTAATCTATAATTACATTAAAAAAAAAAAAATTGGGGAAAACAATAATGTACTCCGTAGGCATGTGTGCATAGTTAGATTTCATTTAAAATTCCTTTTAACGTGATTTTAATCTTTCATTTATAATAAGCGGTTTGTAAACGGTTCGATTCATAAACGGTTTGGTTTATAAACGGTTCGGTTTGTAAGTGGTTCGGTTTGTACACGGTTCGGTGCAAAACGGGTTGCGGTTTGTTAACGGTTCGGTGTAAACGGTTTTAATCCCGGTTCAAATGGTTTCGGATTAGAAACGGTTCGGTTCTTTTTTGGTTCGGTAATATTTTGGTTCGGTTAAGAACTAATTCGGTTCGTTAAACGTGTTCGGTTCTTATACGGTTTAACATTATTTGGACTGATTCGGTTCGGGTTTACTAAAATACGGTTCGGATCGGTTTTCGATTTCAAAAAAATCGGTTTTTAAACGATTCGATTATCATTTGGGTCAGTTGGTTTTGACAGCTAAATGGTTTCGATTTGAAATTTGACAGGGCAAGATGTAGCTATTAATTAAGAATTGAAAAAAGTAGGTCAATTATAGCTTGGTACACCTAAAAGTTTACTCAAAATTAGGTCCCATGCATAAAATATTTTCTTGTTCATTCCATCCCTGGTGTTCATTTAATGGCGTACTCTTCTAGCTTTTGCCTTTCTGAACTTACAGTAACTACTACTGTGAAGTGTGAACTTGTGAAGTATAAACGGTATATCCCTACCAACATGAAGTAAAGATAAGATAGTACATTGAACTTTGAAAAAGAGTGCTAACCAAACCATGATCCATCGCACCTTCCAATATATATTCTTTCTTTTGATTCATAAATTAAAGAAAAGAGGTAGAGGAAAGACCTTAAAGAATACGTTAGACGAAAAGTCTTTGAGATGAGCTATCACTCTTGATGTTTGACTCTTTATTTTATGTAATGGCATGATTGGATATTTGGATTGATACTCCTTCCAGTCTTTTACGATTGCTCGTTTTTTTTTTTTTTTTTTCTTTCTTTTCTTTTTTTTGGTGTTGTGTTTAAAATAGCATGATCCTTATAATATACTTTCTCTCTAATTTATTTGAAAATATATAGAGCAGCCTATCTAATGTATACATCTTTGGAAAAATTGTAAATAATAATCCCAACTTTGCTGTATTTTCTCTTAATTATCCCAATTTTGGATTACTTTGGAATAATCCTAATTTTGGGGTTGTTTACTTTCTTCAATCCCAATTACCAATGACCGGTTGAATGGGTTAATTTTTTTTTTTTTAAGTGAAACGTGTCACAAGTTAATTGGTTAATAAAAATATAAAACAAAAAAAAAATTTGAAAAAATAAAATAAAATAAAAAACACCAAGCCAAAACCCATACGCAGGCCAGCTGATCTAACACCTCCTTGACGCCGGCCGACCGCCCCAACTGCGCCGGTTTCCCCCTCCCCCCACCGTCCTTTTCCGGCTAGCTATCTCGATCGAAAACCCCCAACCTCCCTCCTTATCTCCTTTTCCCATTTTCCGGCTAATTTTCTCAATCGGAAAACCTAGCCCACCAATCGGAAACCTTAAAACCACCTCCCCATTCCCGAAACCACCAAAAACCCCTCCGATCCCCCACCATCGAAAACCCTAGCCGCTAGGGTTTTGGGGTGGGGGAAGGAGCGATTTGGGGTTTTTGGGAATGAAAGAGGGGTTTCCTTGGTGGTTTCGTGGGGGGGAATGGGAGGGGGTTTCAAGGAGGGGGAAAAATGGCGACGCCAGGGGTGGGGGAGACGCGGTAGTCCGGCGAGGGAGGGGTGGCGAGCTGAGTAGTGGTGGTGGAGGTTAGGGTGGTCCGGTAGGGGAAGGGGAGGCTGGCTGGTTTTTTCAATTTTTTAGATTAATCAGGACTTGACACGTGTCAAGTGATCTAATATAATAAGTCATTGAATTTTGTTGACCGGTTTGGGATTGAAGAAAATAAACAGCCCCCAAAATTTGGATTATTCCACAATAATCCAAAATTGCGATTATTAAAATAAATACAGCAAAATTGAGATTATTATTTACAATTTTTCCTACAACTTTTAACAAAAGTAACAAATTGAGATGTAGTTATAAGGTATGCATGTAACAATTTTTAAGGAATGGAAAATCGAGAAACTAATAATACTTGTAGATTTTTTTGAAATTATTAATCATTTATCCAATCCAAAAAATATTCTTTGTAGCTACGAGTAGTTATGTTTCCTCTAGTTCATTAAACCAATTTGACTGATCTCATACTATTTATAACCTTTGCCTATGACTATTACTAAAACAAACGTTGCTGATGCCATCACTGTTCATATGTCACTCTCATAATAAAAAAATTTCTGCCTAAATACAAGGATGATGTCATCTTTTTTTTTTTGTAAAGCTACTATATTTAACAATTTTGAAATTTAAATATTAGAAGCTTCTACATTACAACTACAATCTATCCATTTATCCTAAAAAAATGAGATAATTGTAAATAACACACTAATAAATGGACTCCTATATTGAAATATGTATTAAGCGACGTTGAATATGTATTATATCATAATTTTGATGAAAATCTAAAATTTTAAAATTACAAATATTTTTATACAAGGTGCATAATTCTTATTTATATTTATTCATTTTTTTTAAAATGTACAAATTATAAAAATAAATTTTATATAAACCGTAATTCGCACGGGTTAACTTCTACCCTAATTAATAAATAAATAAACAAGTGTTAATAAGTCAGCCTTTAAGGTGTCGGATTAACTTCTACTTACTCCTCTTCGCTATGGATGTAACTGACATGTTTTGAGGCTTCTTCTTAATGCTTACTTTCAACTTTACCTATAAATTTTTACAAATTTTTCATTGATATACAAGTAACGATACAACTAATCAAAGTTATGCATTGACGAATGTGTCAATCAAACAATTGCAATCTTATGGAAACAAAATTAGTATTCGCTCCGTCCATAATATAGTTCCTGTTTTCCTATTTTGGAAAACCAAAATGTTATTCCTATTTCTATTTTTGGATAGTATGCAAGACCATTATAGCCTCATTTTTAAACTTAATTCATCGAGCTTCTTAATCTAATTAAATTATCCACTTGCATTGTATTTTTTTCCACTTTCTCTCTCTAACTTTTGTCTATAATTGTACTTTTCACTTTTTTCCCCTTAAATTATCCATTTGCCTTGTACTTTTGTCTAGTTTTTTTCCACTTATAATGTACTTTTTCCACTTCTCCTCCCATTTCTTAAATAACGTGAAAAAAGTACCATAAAAACTATATTATAGGACGGAGGGAGTATATTGTAAAATTTGTCATATACATGCATTTGCTAATAAATTACAAGTCCAAATATTGATCCTTGATTGATCATACTAAACCAAAACTTTAATAATTACATAAAAGTAATCTAAAGTGTGAAGAGCTCTAGGTCGTTCTTAACAAAGTTTTGATACAAGTTGGATAAAAGGGTGCCCTAACCTCACCACATGATTTAAATGTTAGCTAATTGGATCATAACTTCACATACAGTACAATCAACTGTTGAGAAGAAAGAAATGGTCCAGACATTCTAACAGTTAAAAGTTATGTCACTGACCACACAAACCTAAAAACGAAGAATGAAAACAAAACCCAAAATAAATGCTTACACGTTGTTAGTAATTTAAGGCTAGAATGCCTAGAACTAAACTGATAAAAGCTAAGGATACCAACGCTCAAGCTAATACCTTTGGCCAACCCTATAAAAGTAAGGCTAAAAAGACCTTGTACCTTCATCAATGATTAATGAATAATAATGTTGATATACATAATAATTAGAAAATATAAGGTCATATCTAATTAGTTGTTGGTGCAACCCATCCAACTAGTTATATAATACTTCATAGAAATTGTCCATCTAATTAATTAAGCATGATCTATACTCGTAAATCTTACTAGTCTTACTACGTGTACTGAAGACAACTAATAGTACTACAAAATGGCAAGAATAATTGTTGGGTTGTATATGAAAATTTCTACTTCTAACGGGAAATTTCACTTATTTAGGGGATCAAGCAAGTGCATTCCTCCATTTAGTGAGAAGTAAAACCAATTAGGGTATTTTTTTGTGGTTAAAGGGGTTTGAAAGCTAGATTAAGGGTGCTGCGAATGAGCTAAGTTAAAGTTATTACAGACCATAGGAGTTAGAGGATCATCTAGATGATACATAAAGTTCATAGGTTCAACATACAAAGAGCTTTAAACACCCACACATGGGGAGAAACCACTAGTACTGCAATCAAAAGAGCTGGCTGCCAAATTCAATTCTCTAGATCCTCATGCCCACCAGGCTCCTGACCAGCTTGGGATGTTAGAAGATGAGCTTGCTTGACCTGCTTCCTGGATAGACACTGAATAGAAACTCCCTGTAAGCATGAGAGATATTAAAATAAATGTCTCTGATTTTCCGTGACATCCCTTCAAAGTTTAACCTTAGCCCAAGCTGAGGCTACAGGAATAGCTAAAAATTCAGCATAATTAGCATCACAAGCTTTGGTTTTTATTAAGAACCCCCTTTTCCACTCCTTAGAAGGAGTGTAGCAAACATAAAAGTAGCCAGAGTTTGTTGAATTATAAGAAATAGGAATGAAGTCCTTTCAAAATTTGAGTCATGCATGCAAGGTGAACCATAGCTTTAAACTAATGCGTTCGGAAATTGGGAACTACATACACTCTATTATAAGATAATGCATGCACTTCTAGAAAATATGTTATGTAACAGCTATTTCTAGTTGGATTATGTTCCAATATCCCAATAATTATACAAAGTATTTAACAATTATTAAGATATTACAATTCAGAAAAATAAAACTAAAGTAATAAGAACAATAATCAAACTAAAATAAGACGAGTTTACTCTGTCCTAAGGATAATATAAGCCCTAGAAATAACTTTGATAAATATATACTACTAACCAACCACTAGCATAACCATGACCAAGCCCAATTCCATGGCCCCAAAACATATATTGCACACACAAGTTAATAAACATTTCAAACCCTTTATTTTCTTTTCATGTGGGAGAACTTTTCCTACTCCAAGTTTCATTCCATTTGAAAACTACTTACAACAGCAATTGTCCATTATAAAATAAAAGATTACTCAAAAATTCAGAATCAGACCCTATAGCAAGTTAAATGCTATGGATTTCGAGAGGACACTCTTCTAGCAAGCATTTCCAAGGGGCGATCTGCTAACAACTTAACAAGCATGCTGCCCAACCGACAAAGCAGTAACAATATATTGAAACTTAAATGTGCATTTAACAAGCTCTTTCAAATCTGCACGAAATCTAGAAGATTTATAGATATTACAGTTAAACAGCGCGTCATGATTCATGCAAGATTTTACAGTAGGGTTTAACTAATTAACTTTGACATGAATGAAGATCACACTTCTTTAACCGTATTGGCAATTTGGCAGCTTGGTTGGTGCCTTAGCTTAGTCGCCATATGTTCACAAGTTAACGAGTTATATTTGTTGGAAATATTGGTTATATCAAGGTACGCTTCAAAGGAAAAATACAAGTTAATAAGGCCGAAATACAAATTTTGTAAGCCAGCCTTATTAACTTGGGGCTCGCTCCGCTACAAATAAAGAGTGGAGAAGAAATAAAATATAAAGTGGACCAATTTTAGTGATTTATTATGGGTTAAGTATAAGGTTGGTGATTATGTTTTAGATTTTTTTACCGTTTGATGGTTATGTTATTTTTTCACCGTTTGGCAATTGAGGGGTAATTCTGGCCAAAAAAATTAGAAAAAGCAACAAAAACTTAATCACTTGTCAGATACCTATTTACTCCCATTTCTGTTTGCACGCTTCTTCCCCTTCCACACACTTATTTACTCCTAGTAGACTCCTTCATAAAAATATTAAAAAAATAATTACTCCGAGAAGACAAAAGCAGAGCATATTTCTTCTTCAAACTTCACCCTTAGGGTAGTTGATCCGCAAAGAAGCTTGTTTTGAAAAGGTTGAGAAAAGGACTTCAGCACTCAAAAAGGTAATTTTTGACTTCATCTCTTTTGTTTTGTTGTTCGTAATAATTGTGAAAATCGTTGCTACAGTTCAAACTCGAAAAAGTTAGGGTTTAGGTTTTGTTGAAAATTTTGAAATTCTTCCTGAATTTAGGGTCGAATTTAGTGTTTGATGCTGAAATTTCGTTTATCTTTACCTTTAGATTATTATCGTATGACTCTTGATTTGCAAATGCATTATTAAATTGGGTGGGTATGTTGACTTTGGTGTAATTGGAAGGGGTAGTGTGAAACAGAGTAATTGTACTTAGTTTGAAAGAATTTAGGGTTTCATGTGAAAATTTGAGTTAATTGGCGTAAAAATTGTGAAACAGGAGCATGTGGGTTGCAGTGGGTGCTTAATTGTCCTGTAGAAGTCACACCCATCATATTGCTTATACTTTGGGCAAATTAAGAACCTCATGAATGGGTGCTTAATTGTCTTCGAAATCCTTTGTACAATCCTTCTGTTGCAGTGGCAAAACATGTACCATCCCCTAAATTCCATATCAGTTTAAATAATTTTTTGGGTTTTTTTCAAGAATGTTTTGATTGCTCAAGCTCTTGTTGCAATGGTCACAGCAATGGAGAAATTTTTTTCTGGTAGCCTTTTGGAATGGATAGCTGCTGGAATGATTTTATATTTAAATTTTTGTAATACATCCCAACGGCTAGTACTACTTTATTCAGCTTTTAAACTCATTTCAGGATAACAGTAATTAATATTCAGATAAGTGATTATGTTTTTGGGAAAGGTGATTAAGTTTATGTTGGGTGATTAAATTATTTGCTGAGTTCAAAGCAGGTAAAGAGATGCTCCGGTGAGTTAAGTGCCCGATTTTTCTAACTCAATCACCAAAGGGTGAAAAAACCATAAATTTGATCACCATTTGTATACTTAATTAACTCCAAGTTAATAAGATTATACTATGGAGTAATACAATTAATGTCTACATAGGTTATAATTTAATTGCACTAGTATTTACATAATTCAATGTTAGTGATTTATTATAGGTGATCAATTATGGCCCGACTTGAAAAAAAGTGTGGGTTTGGACAAGCCTTAAAACACATCTTTAGTTAAAAACCCGAATCCGGCCAAAATTTCCAAATAGTCTAGTATATGCAATTCTATCAACAACCCCTTCTAAACTATGACGTTTTTCTTTCGTCATGTTTTGCATGTATTTTTTATTGTTTTTCTTTCCTTCTTTACTACTCCTAATTTGCAGAGCTGTATAAACATTTTTACATAGCTAATTTGCTTCATTTTCTCTCTCCTTTGTTTTAGTGATTTCATTTTCTCTCTCCTTTTTTTTATTTTTTATTTTATTTTTTTCAATATTCTCTCTCTTCTTCCATGGAGATTTTTTTATTTTTATTTTTATCATGATTGTGAGTAATTTGTAATTTTAATGACAATTTAATCAATCGATTTTGTTTTTTGATATTTAATTTTGATGATACTCTATTTTCTATTGTAATTGTTCGATTATAATTATTTGATTTCATAGTTTTCACTGTAATGATTTTAAATTGATGATCCTAACTTATATTCAATTAATTCAACAAGCAAACTTCAAGCCTAATCGAAGCAATAACAAGCAAATAGCACAGAAATAGTATAGAGAATTTAAGCCAAAATTCCCTAATTTTGGTTGGGGTGAAGATTTGCACAAAGGTTGTCACGATAATGATTTTTAATTGCTAATGTTGCATTGTGGCGGCGGCGACGACGACAACGACAATTATTGTGGCTGAAGTTAAGTTGAAGTTGCGTTAGACAAAACATCTACATATCAGAGAATTGATGAGGAGGAGAGAAGGAGATGAGTAAAGCTCCAACCACCATATATTTATCTTCAGCTTGTGACCTTGAAAATGAACATATGTAGCCTTGTAAATGTACAAATAATGCATGTCTCTTAAAATGAGCAGGTTCATTATAAATATATAAGACCCTATTCTTTTGAGTTTCTGGATAGAATATATTTCAGCAAAGCGGAGTAGATTTCATTATTATTAACGCATTGTTATTATTATTATTATTATTATTATTATTATTATTATTATTATTATTATTATTATTAGGGATATTCTCAACGGTAACCCCTAACATTTGCTACACACCAATGGTAACCCCCCTTTTTTTGGGTTATACAAAATAACCTTAATTAAGGTTTTTATCTCACTCATAACCTTATTTCATTAAATTTATTAACTATAGTTAGATTTATATTAAAAAAAAAATAACTAAAAAAACCCAACCACCACCTCCCCGGCCTCCTGCCCCACTTGCCTTCCGGCCACCCTACCCAAAAACCCAACCACCCCCACCTCCACCGGCACCATAACCTGAACCACACCTCACCTCACCTGACCCCAAAACTCCACCTGACCACACCCCCTTTCACCAAACCCTACCCCTTCTCACCCGATCACTCTCACCGGACCCCAAAAACCCACCGAAACCCACTCCGAAACACCAAACCCCACCCCCCCTCATCAGAACTCGAAACCTCTTCGACACCCTCATCGGACTCCAAAACCCCACTGACCCCATCCCAAACAACAAACCCCACCGCGGAATTTGATTGAGGTATTGTAACTCGAGGCTGTGGGACTCGGTAAGTCAATTTGATTCAAATTCAAGCGAATCAAGGAAGATGACCGGGACATTAGAGGTACACGAGTCGTTTATGCTTTGATGAGAGAGAAGAGACGGCGATGATTAAGGAGGGTTTAGTGAGTTGGAGTGAGTTAACTCGAAGTGGGTTGACAAGGGGTTAGAAGGGGAGACTTTTGGGAGAGAGAAGAGGGTTTTAAGGGTTTCGGCACAACGTGGGCTTCCGGCGAGGGCTAGAGTGAGGTCGCGGGATTCAGGCACGTTGGGTGGTGGGCGAATTAGCTTCGTCGGCGCAGGGGATGGGGTTTGGGCAGGTGGGGGTGGCCGGAAATCGGAAAGGGACGAGAAGGGGATAGGTTTTTGGGTAGGGTGGCCGGAAGGCAAGTGGGGCAAGAGGCCGGGGAGGTGGTGGCTGGCAGGTGGGGGTGGCTGGGCAGGTGGTTGGGTTAATTTTTTAGTTTTTATTTTTTATTTTTTTTTAATATAAATCTAACTATAGTTTATAAATTTAATGAAATAAGGTTATGAGTGAGATGAAAACCTTAATTAAGGTTATTTTGTATAACCCAAAAAAGGGGGGTTACCATTGGTGCGTAGCAAATGTTGGGGGTTACCGTTGAGAATATCCCTTATTATTATTATTATTATTATTATTATTATTATTATTATTATTATTATTATCTTTAAATATTAGTTATTATTATTAAATATTAATTATTATTATTATTATTATTATTATTATTATCTTTAAATATTAGTTATTATTATTAAATATTAATTATTATTATTATTATTATTATTATTATTATTATTATTATTATTATTATTATTATTATTATTATTATTATTATTAAGCAGAGTAGAGCATATTTCATTAAAGCAGAGCAGAACAACTCAAAAGAACAGGGCCTAAGTACTTCTTATACGATGTAAGCATATTTATTACAATGCATATAAACTATTCATCAAAAAAATAAAAATTAAATGAATGATAGTAGACTATCTAGAGTATATTATCGTGTTTTTTGGATTTATAATGAGAGATGTGGCAATGTTACTTCAAAGAAACTAGCTAGGCGGTCATTGTGCTTCATATTAAAACACTACACTTTATAATAGCGTGCTTTTTGTTCGATTGGTCATATCGCGTGACCACATATAAAAAAAAAATAAAAAAAAAAGAGAAGAATATTATAATTTATAAATGTTCATATGATTTTATAGAGATGAACATTTAACTCATTAAGAAAATGAGTGTATGTATTGATATATCTAAAAGAACATTTATAAATGAAATGATCATGTATTAGAATGAAAATGAACATTTTTCAATATAAATATGTACAAAGATAAAAGTGAGAATAAATTTTAAAATAGCCAGAAAGTATTAATATATGATTATTTTTATATATATGAATAATCATGTATTAATATAACACATGATTATTCCTTTTATCAATATGTGTCATGTATCATTGCAATGTATGATGAGTATTGATTAGAATGAAATGATAATGTATTAGAATATAAATGGACATTTATTAATATGAAATTATACATAAATAAAAGTAGGAGAATTTTGAAATAGCCGTGTAGTGACGTTTTAGTACATCCTAACTCTTAAATGTTAGTTTATATAGGTTCTCCTTCACCGACTTTCCATTTAGGTGTTTTAATATACAGAAGATTTTTCCTTATAGCATTCAACCTTTAGACTTATACAAATATTAAAAATGAAATTTACTCTTTAACGTACATAATGTTGTGCTCCCATAAATGTCCAATTCAGTATACAAACATTTATATGTACATAAACATAATATAGTGTTCTTGAACATCAATTACTTTGTCAAACAATAATCTCTTCCTTGCTAGCTAGAAGAATAAATCTTAGTATGTATCTTTGTTTCTATTTTTAACAATCCTACTTTTTTTTATCTATACTATTTGATCTTTATTTATGTATCCAAATGAAAATGAACGCTTATTAATACAAAAATAAATGTATATATTTATTTATTTATTTATTTGTTATGAATTGGGTTTTGAACATCTTTTACCTAAGATTTGATACAACATTCTTGGGGTTTATGATTTACGATATACTTTATTAATAAAAATTGTTGAGGTGAATGTTTCATAAAGGTGTTCCTTTTATGTTATTGTTGATTATTTAATAATATGGTATGAACATTTAATGATATGATAATAAACATATAGTAGTAAAAGAGATAGTAAAAAAAATGATTAAGTGTGAGATTAATGAGCATATTCATTCTAATATAGTATGCACAGAAAACCTTTAATTTTTTGTTAAAAATAATTTTACAATAATATCTAGCATACAATATCTACTATTGTATGAATTATGAGATTAATGACATAAGAAGTATAAATTATTTATCAAATATTATAATATAGTCCATGAATATTCAACATTGACCACTATTAATGCTCAATCACCAAATCAAGTTATTATAAACATTTAGTTTTTTGTATATGAACATGTTGCTTTCCTAATATGAACATTTTATATATACTAGCTAGATGTCTACTTCTGAAGGATGTGATTTACAGTAGCATTCAAGGAAACAGAAAAAAAGGTTATTTTCTTCTTAACAAAATCAAAGTAAAATTGTATACGATAAAAATTGAAGTATTGGATATTAAAATATACAATACAATTCCACGCATAATATCAAACACAATAAATTTCTCAATCCAAATTAAAAAACTTTAAGCTCTTCTTATTGGTTCATGTTGCTTGCATGCCTTCTTGGTTTCCTTCTTCTTGTCGTCTTCCTTTTTTTCTTTCTAGTGTGTGGTCTAACTCACTATATCCACGACTCTTTATTTACCTGATAGACAAGTGTTTGGGGTAAAAAAAAAACCCCCCCTATGCCACGTGGCCCAATAACAAGCTGACACGTGTCAGCCCCCAGAAAGGGCTAATGGGATCCAATCGGATGCTGACAGGTGGCATTGTAACCCTAATAGGGGAGCAGATCTTCATCTCCTATAAATAGAGGAAACTCCCCATTTATTGCACATTCAGAAAAACACTCAAAAATACAAACACCAAAAACCGAGCAATATTAATTGCAAAATCTCTCTGAATCAAAGAGAAAACCCATTTACTTTCCGCACTTTTACACATTTGGAAACGTTCTAACTTGATCGTCGGAGGCAGAACTCCACCCAACCGGAGTTTTGTGGTTTTGCAGGTACATATGGTCGGTGCGCGTTCCCAGAATTGTAACTCTTTTGAGCGACTCCAAAAACCCCGAAACATTTGGCGCCGCCTGTGGGGAGAGTACTTCTGAGATGGCATCCGATACTGTACCGCCTTGTGAGGGCAGACGGCCTATGGCCGAGCCTGAGGTCCATACGAACTAGGATAGTGGTGACGACTATGAGGTCGACACCTATGTGGCCCCAGACGGGTCATTTCGAACAAGGCGCACCCGTTCCAAAGAAAACAAGGGAGCAGGGCGAAGACAAAGCTAGTCCCAGCAACCCAGCCGGCAAGCCTGCTGGGCGACCCCAGGCGGTGGTGGGCATAACCCCCGTCACCAGAGACGAGCTCATGAAATTTATGACAAGTTTCAAGGGGGAAATCAAAGACATAATCAAGAAGTCAACTGTCTCAAACAAGGGTCAGTCGGCAAAGAAGCCTTCTCCCTCCGGGAAGAAGCACCACAAAGACCGGGTGCCTACTCCTCACCCTAAACCAAAGGGGACGGATGATCCCCTGATCAACTTATCCAAACTTCGTTTCCCTGAATCAGGGCAAAGGAAGGCCATCCGGCAAGTTCAGCCGGATGGGTCAAAAAAGACTTACTCTGATGCCCGGATGTTCATCTAGGAGAAGAGAAGTCAAAAAATGTCTGATTCGGCCTCAACGTTGACTTACCCAGATAGTTTTCGTAATACTTCAATGAAGTATTCGGAGACACCGAGAGAGTCAGTCACGCGGCATGTTCGCACATACTAGCCCTCAGATCATCCAACCGGTTCCGTATGTGCCCCAACAGCCATACATGCCGTATGGATCACCATACATGCAACCGGCCCTCTTCGGGAGGCCGGCGGCATAGCAGGTCCATCATATGGACTGGCAACTCCGGCTGCTGAACCTTGGGGAACAGCCGTCGGCGTTCTCCAAGCAGATAACCGAGGCGGCTCAGCCAGCCAAGGTTAATAATGTGTTGGTCGGTACCTACGACGGTACCACCAACCCGGAAGACCACCTAATGGCTTACACCAACCTCATGTACCTACAGGGGTTGGAGGACACCGCTTGGTGCCGATACTTCCCGGCAACATTGAAGGGCATAGCCCAACGATGGTTTGGCAATCTGCCAGCCGGGTGAATCAACAATTTTAAGACGCTTGCATACCTGTTCGCGTCCAACTTCTCCATGAACATCCCTGCCAAAAAGACAAGTCTCGACCTAGAGGTTATTCAGCAGGGAGACAAGGAGGGACTACGATCCTACGGCACGCGGTTCAATCTGATGAGAATTCAGATTTAGGGGCTGTCTGACGAAGTTGCATACACAGACTTCTTCAAGGGTCTGAAGGACGGGTCGACCTTTAAGTTCGACCTGGTCCGCAAGAGGATTGCTACCCTCTTAGAGGCACTGATGGAAGCCGAAGCCTATATACAGGTGACAGAGCTCTGTGCCATCAAGCACTCGTCAAAACCTGAGAGGTCCGACCGGAAAGAAAGCCGGCCTGCTCAGCCGGCCAAAAAAGAAGAAAACAAGAAAAGAAAAGAAGTCTGGGCGGCGGATCGCTCTTGTCAGCTGTCCTAGAAGAAATAGAGAAAGTTGGAGCCGTATGTCCCCAAGTACGAGTTCAACAAGGATTGCTCCTCCATCCTCATGGAGATCAAAGACCGCTTAACAATTGAAAAAACCGGTAGCAATGAAGAGTTCCATCAAGAACCGGGACAAGAGCAAGTACTGCCAGTTCCATGAGGATGTCGACCATGACACCAATGGTTGCTATAGCCTCAGGCGGCTATTTGACCGTCTTGCTGATGAGGGGGCCTTAAAGTCCTATCTGGTGAAGTCCAAGGGTAACCCCAAAACCAACAATGGACAACCGTCCAAGAAGCCGGTTGTGAGCTCTGACACTGATGAAGAGCATATCTTATCCATAGCAGGCGGTTTCGCGGGCGGTGGTCCTACCATCCGGGGTACCAAGGACAACATCCGGAAGCTGGCGAACCTAGTGGATGAGGGCCAGGTGTCGCAAGACACCTTCTCTGAGGTCTTCATCTCTGAGGCCTCATGATGACCCAATTGTCATCGAATGCAAGGTTGCCAACCAACGAGTGGGTCAGATCCTCATCGATACCGGGAGCTCGTCTGACCTGATCAGCTACCCGTGCTTGGCAAAGCTCAAGTATAAGCCTAACAGCATGCACAAGACTTTTCACCCCCTAGTCGGCTTTGGGGGAGGAGTGGTGCATCCGGTGAGGAGGATTGACCTACCCATCCGGCTAGGAGAGAAGGGGGAAGGACGACACTTGGTCGTCAAGTTTTTGGTGGTCGAAGAATTGACCACCTACAATCTGATTCAGGGTCGTAACGAGTTCAAGGCGGTCATCATCCCATCCCTCATGCTGATCAAGTTTGAGAGGGATGACTGGTCAGTGGGTTTTCTGAACGGGGATTAGAAGACGGCTAGGGAGTGCTACCTCTCAGACGTCAAGCTGACTGCTGCCGCAGTCGGCCAAAGCGAGGAGTCGGCAAAAAGAGAAAGGCGGACCACCTGGTGGCCGTAAAAAAAGAAAAGCAATAGCAATCACTGATCGGGGAACGATCAGAGGATCTACGTCCCCGGCCGGCTGGTGAAAATATTGATGGGCCGTTTAGTTCGCTGTAATGGGGAAAGGGAATGGGAATGATTACGTTAGTGAGTGTTTGTTTTGAATTTTTTGTCATTCCCATTCTCCATTTTTATTTTTGAGTTTACCCAAAAATATTCTAAACTCATTCCCTACCCCCCTACCTTTTCCATTCTCTTTCCTCCTCATTCCCTCTCATCTCCCAGACACCCACGCATCTCCCTTCTCTGTCAAATCCTAAGTTGAAGCTTGAACCTGAGATAGCCGCTGCCTCTACCGCCGTTTCTTCGGCCACTCCAACGTCGATGCCGATTAGGTATGTCTGATGTCCCACGCATCTCCTTCCTCTCTTTTGTGTTCTTGATTTTGCATTTTTTTAATTGAATTTGTATTTGTTCTACTTGTAGATCATGAATTCGTATTTCATTTACTTATACTTCACGAACTCGTATGCTTTTTGGGATTTATTTTGTTAAATTCGAATGTTTTTGTTGAATTTTTTTTATAGAAGTGTTATTCTTAGGGTTCATGAATTTGTTACTTCTTTTTTTTTTCTTAAATTCTACTCTACTGAATTTGTATTCAAGGGTTCATGAATTCGTATTTGTGACTTCACTAATTCGCATTCTATTTGGGATTTTTTTGTTTGTTGAATTCACGAATTTGTTTGTTGAAATTTTTTAATTCCATTTTTTTTCTAATTCTACTCTACTGAATTTTGAGCCTCAAATTGTATGTTTAAATTGTATGTTTAATTATATGGACTTCACGATTTAGCATTTGAAGTCTCATCAGGAACCTTCTTTCTGGGCCATTGAGCATTAGGCTGATTACATTAGGCTTATGAGGCTTGACACTCTACTAGGGGCAGGGGCTAGTGCATTACCCTTGAGTGCTATGCACACACACACTGCAGTCCTCTAATGACTGGAGTAACAAAACCAAGCCAGCTACCACAGACCTCCAACTACTTTTTTTTTTCTTCTTACTGACATGTTATATTGGCTTCAAGCTGAATCACCATCATAACACTTATTCACCTATCAATAATAGTCTCTCTGATTTTGCTGCCTGTTTTGTGATCTCATTTTTCAAGGTTAGCAACTTATGCATGATGTAAATTCAAATAATACGAATCCATAGGAGTAACAACTTTTTGAATTTGCTGATATATTAGTTTAGGGATTTATTATTTTCATGTGACAGTATAGAGTAGCAAATAATGCCTGTCCTTGGTTTAGCTCTTCCCCGTGTCACTATAGAGACATGATTGTATATCAGGCACTTGCATATCTTTAAGTTGGTTATATCTATAATCATTGCTGGCTTTCCCATGTTCTATTATTTGTTAAGTTGAGACTTTTATATGTCTTTTGTATAAATATGTAAACTTTTCAATGATATGGTGTTGTTGATGTTCTTTTGTACAGAAAATGGCTCGTATTGGTTCTTCTTTGAAAAGGAAGAGAAATTGGGACCACCATCGTTTTATAATTACTATGATTAATTGTGTTGTGTTGTTACATTTGTTGGTGTACTCGATAAAAAAAAATACAATTCTCAACATCTTAAGTTAGATAAACACACAAGAAGAAAAATGAGATTACACAACTTGAATAGAATGATTAGAGAAAGTGACACGTTGTGTAGGAACTATCTTCGTATAAATTGATACACATTCGGTGTACTTTTAGAGATGGTTAGAAATATCGGTGGATTATATGAAACAAGAAACACGTGTTTGGAAGAGATTGTTGCGGGGTTCTTATACACATTAGCTCACCATAAGAAAAATAAAATGATGGGTGCACATTTTTATAGAAGTGGTGAAACTATTAGTAGGAAATTTCATGCTCGTTTGTTAGCAATCTTGAAGTTACATGTTGTTCTTCTTAAGAAACCAACTCCAATACAAGAGGATTGCGACGATGAAAGGTGGAAATATTTCAAGGTATAATAAAATAAAACCAACACTTTAATTTGATAAACAAAACAAAAAGTTAGAAATTATTAGATAATTTAAAGTGATATTGTTTGTTTTGTAGAATTGCTTAGGTTCTCTTGATGGTACAATGATTCTAGTTAATGTTCCTTGTGAAGATCGACCCAAATATCGTACTAGAAAAGGAACTCTTGCTATGAATGTGTTAGGAGTATGCTCACCTGAAATGGAATTTACATATGTCTTACCTGGTTGGGAGGGATCGACACATGATGGTCGTATTCTTCGAGATGTTATTTCTAGGCCTAATGGTTTGAAAGTTTCAAAAGGTAATTTGATTAACGTAGTGTACTTTATGTTAGATTGACTTAAAAAGAGAGTAGAATTTAATTGTTTTTTGTTTTATTTGTCAAGGTTGTTATTATTTATGTGATGGAGGATATACTAATAGAGAGGGATTTCTTGCACCATATAGAGGTCACCTTTATCATCTTAAAGAGTGGAATAGGGGGGCTAGACAACCATTAACCGCCGAAGAATATTTCAACTAAAGGCATGCAAAAGCTAGAAATGTGATTGAGAGATGCTTTGGGTTACTCAAGGGAAGATGGGGAATTCTTAGAAGTCCTTCTTGGTTTAGTTTACAAACATATGGTCACATTGTGCTTGCATGTGCCTTATTACATAACTTGGTAAAAAGATACATGCTTTCAGAATTTGATGATGATGACTTGTATGAGGAAAGTAGTGACAGTGATGGTGATGATGGTGATGAAAGTGATGATGATGATATTGAGTAAAAAATCTCCATTGATGTAACTAATCCCTGGACTAATTTTCGAAATACAATGGCCCAAACTATGTTCAATGATTGGAGGGCTAGAAACCATAGACTTACTTTGTGATACTTTTTATTTTTGTTAAAGTTTGTTTGTTATATTTGAACTTGAGACTTGTATGTTTATTTCAATGTACTGATTTTTTAATATTAAGTTATGGATGTTGTATTTGTACTCGATATTACTTTCTTTTAGATACTTTGTATTGATTATTTTCTTGGTCAATTTCATTTTTTATATATGAAATGTTATCTTTGCATGTTATTATGGATCAAATGTTATAGAAGGATGGATGAAAGTAGTGCTAGTGCTAGTGGAGGTGGAAGGGGGAGAAACAAGCGGTTTTGGACTGCTGAAGAAGATAGGGTTCTTGTATAAGCATTATCAGACCTAGCTGTTGACCCTCACTGGAGGTGTGACAATGGGTTTAGAAGTGGTTACATGGTTCGATTGGAGGAGGTTATCGGTAACGCTCTACCTGGATGTGGTTTGAAGGCTTCACCACACATAGATTCTCGAATGAAGACACTTGTAGCCAAGTTTAGGGATATTTCTCAAATGTTAAACACAAGCGGATTTGTTTGGGATGATGAAAGAAAAATGGTTTCTGTTGAAAGAGTTGTTTATGACGAGTACTGTAAGGTATGACATCTTATTTAAAGTCATTTTAATAATGTTTGAGATACTTGATGATGTTATATTTGATTATTGTGAGTTGTTTTGTCTTTGGCAGAGTCATCCAAGTTGCAAAAATTTATATGGAGTTTCCTTTTCGCACTTTCAAGAACTGCAGAATATATATGGCAAAGACTATGCTACTGGTAAACCATCTGAAGGTTATGTTGAAGCAATTAACCATTTGGAAAAAGTTGCCCCTTCGCAGGTTATACTTGATTCAAGTGATGATGAGGGACCCCGTGATTCTGGCACTGTTAATTCGCCTCCCTAAAAAAAAATCAAGACTGAAAAATCTGCAAAAAAAAATGGAGAAAAAGTGATGGTGCTGGTAGTTCGAATGAGTTGGCTAGCTTACAAACATTCATGAAAGATATGAATGTTCATCTTTCCACTATGGCTAATGTAATGGCAAGCACTAATGAACGTGAAAAAGGTACATATGAAAGAGAGAGAAAATTAGTGCAGCAGAGTGAACAAGTGCTAGAAGAACTACTCTCTCTCAATTTAGAGGGTGTCACTCCTAAACAAGTGTTTGAAGTTGCCGAAGATCTAGCTTCGAAACCACACAAGCTTATGATATTTTCAAAGTGTCCAGACTCTTTGAAAAGTAATTATGTTAAGAGTCTTATTAGGGAAAACAATGATGCTTAAAACTTCTGTCGTGGTTACCTCGTTTGTGTTGAATTAGGTGTTATGAACTTTGGTATGTTTAAAACTTTTGTTGTTGTTTCGGAACAATATTTTGGTATGATTAAAAATGTCGTGGTCTCTGAGCAATATTTTGGTATTATTTTATAAAAACATGATATGAAACAGGTTTATTTTGAAATATTACAGGAAAATATGGAAACTATATTTTTTTATATGTTACAGGTAATTATGGAAAATATAAAAATAGAACTCGTGATTTTTTTTTCATTTTACAAGTCTATTATTCCATATTACATGAACATAATTTTTTTTCTTATTTTTGTGCTTATTATTTAAAAACAGGTTATTATATGAAAAAATAGAGAGAAATTTTAAAATTCCTGGTTTGATTCCCTAGTTTGAACCAAACAGCAGCAAAGGGAATCAATGAACAGTTCATTCCGTTTCCTAGGCACAACCAAACAACTTGCCCAGATTAGGGGAATTCCTATCCTTTCTCCTGCATTCCCTTTCTGAATTCCATTCCGATTCCCCTATGCGAACCAAACGACCCCTGATATTATTCTAGACGACAGCCGTCCGGAAAGAACCGTAAAAGTGGGGACGGTTTCTTTTGCAAAGTTGGGTGTAGACTTGCATCAACTGCTGAAGGAATTCAAAGACATCTTTGCCTTTGATGTGGAAGAGATGCCAGGCGCCAGTCCGGATCTTGCTGTCCACAAACTTGCTGTGTATCCAAAAAAGAAGCCGGTTAGGCAAAAGAAAAGGAACCACGGCGAGGAAAGATCTCAGGCGGCAGCCGCCTAGGTCAAGAAGCTACTGGATGCCGGGTTCATTCGGCAATGCTACTACCCGGATTGGGTAGCCAATGTCGTCCTTGTCAAAAAGCCGAATGGGACCTGACGGATGGGTGTTGATTACACGGATCTGAACAAGGCATGTCCGAAGGATAGCTATCGCCTTCCAAAGATCGACAGTTTAGTCGACTCTACAGCCGGTCATGCCTTGATGAGCTTCATGGACGCCTACTCAGGCTTCCATCAGATACCCTTGTGGAAAAAAGATCAAGAAAAGACGACATTCGTCACTGATCAATGGTTGTTCTGTTATACGGTGATGTCGTTTGGGTTGAAGAATGCGCCTGCTACCTTCCAACGGATGATTAATACGGTCTTCATTAATCAAATTGGAAGGAATGTAGAGGAGTACATTGATGACATGATAGTCAAATCCAAGCTCCAGACGGATCACCTTGCTGATCTCCGAGAAACCATCACCACCCTCAGGCAGCATAAGGTCATGCTTAATCCCAAAAAGTGTGTCTTTGGTGTTGAGTCTGGGAAGTTTCTCGGATTCTTGATCGATCAAAGGGGGATAGAGGCCAATCCGGAAAAAGTGCAGGCGGTGATTGACATGAAGTCACCCGGCACAGTCAAGGAAGTCCAAAAACTTACCGGTTGCTTGGCGGCATTAGGGAGATTCCTCAGCCGATCAGGTGACAAGTGCCTCTACTTCTTCCAGGCAATCAAGAAGAAGACTAGATTCGAATGGGGGGGGGGGAGAATGCTGAGGCGACATTTCAAAAATTGAAAGAGCACCTCCACTCTTTGCCACGGCTAGTCATCCCTCTAGCAGGAAAGGTTCTCTACATGTATCTAGCCGTCTCAGATCATGCCCTCAGTGCCGTTCTCCTAGCTGAGAGAGACGTCATACAGCTCCTGGTGTATTTCATAAGCCATGTTCTCCGAAATGCTGAGCTGCGGTACCCCTTGGTTGAAAAATTTGGCCTCGCGCTGTTCATGGCAGTCAAGAAGTTAAAGCCATACTTCTTGGCACATCCGGTGGTGGTCTACACAGACCAACCCCTCAAGCGGCCATTGACAACCTTGGAGTCATCCGGCAGAATGCTCAAGTGGGCTATTGAGATGCAAAGCCTGGAAATCTCCTTCGAACCTAGAAAGGCAATGAAGGGTCAGGTATTTGCCGACTTCATTGTTGAAATGACAAGACTGGCACAGCCGAAAATTGTTGATCAGGTTTGGAAGTTATACGTAGACGGGAGCTCTACTATGAACGACTGTGGTGTAGGCGTAATTTGCAAGTCTTCAGTAGGGGACAAATATGAATATGCACTACGGTTCAAGTTCCAAGCCTCAAATAATGAGGCGGAGTACGAGGCCCTGCTAGCCGGTATACGCATGTGTAAGGCGGCAGGGGCATGAAAAGTTGACGCCTGCTCAGATTCTCAACTGATTGTTAGCCAATACCATGGTGACTATGAGGCCACCTATCCGGCGATGATCAAGTATCTGCAGGCGGTTAATGATGAGGCCGGGACAGTTGACAAATTTCATCTAAGTCAGGTGCCCAGGTCAGAGAACATTCAGGTGGATGCAGTGTCTAAACTGATACGCCTAGGTCAGTCTTTTGGGAAGTCATAGAAAAAAGAAGCATTGAACATGATCCCATTGGAATTCTTGACCGAAGCTCTACCTGGATGGACCCTATTCGGGATTACTTGGTAGACGACACTCTGCCTGATGCCTCTTCAAAAGCGGCAGCATTGAAGAAGCGAGCTCTGAGCTTCGAAATCTACAAGGGGGAACTCTTCAGATAGGGTTACCTCCAGCCGTTGCTGAAGTGTGTTACCCCTGAAAGGGGCAAAGAAGTTCTAGAGGATTTGCACTCGGGCTTTTGTGCATCACATATAGGCGGCAGAACTCTAGCAAAAAGGGCCGGGCGGCAAGGCTACTTTTGGCCTACTCTTGAGGCAGACGCCATGGAAATGGTGAAATAGTGTGACAAGTGCCAAAGATTTGGCCGGCTCATACACCGTCCGGTAACAGACCTGACGGCTATCTACAGCCCGGTTCCATTTGCAAAATGGGGCATGGACATCTTAGGTCCATATATGCTTGCCACAGGCGGGCGGAGGTGCATATTTGTGGCTGTAGATTACTTCACCAAATGGGTTGAGGCAGAGGCGGTTAAGGACATTAAGACAAAGGATGTCATCTCTTTCATCTGGAGAAACATCATCACCCGGTTTGGGGTTCCTATGTCTATGGTTTTTGACAATGGCCCTCAGTTTGAAACGCCTACCCTCAAGAGCTGGTTGGGAGATCAAGGGATCTCACATTGCTTTGCATCCGTAGGCCACCCCCAAGTAAACAGCCAAGTTAAAGCCTTCAACAAGCTCATCTCAGACGGCATAAAGAACAAAATTGAAAGCGCTGGCGGTCTATGGTTAGATGAGTTGCCTCATGTCCTATGGGCCATCAGAACAACTGAAAAAGGGACAACCGGTGAAACCCCGTTTCTCATGACATACGACACTAAAGTCGTCCTGCCAATTGAACTTTATGAGCTGACACTCCGAGTCATGCTCTATGATGAAGAGGAAAATTGGGAGGCCATGCGTCTAGCGTTAGATTCTCTCCCGGAGCGCAGGGGTAATGCTGCTTTGCGTCATGAGATATACCGTCTGAGAATGACGAGGGCCTACAACAAAAGAGTACACAAACGGCCCCTCAAAGTGGGGGACTTTGTGCTATGAAAAATGGAGGCAACCGGTAGGGCAAATGAGCAAGGGAAGCTAACCCCTAATTGGGAGGGCCCTTACCGGATTTTTGAAGAAGTTAGAGGCGGTACCTACTGCCTAGAAACCCCAGACGGCAGGCAGCTAGCCAGAACCTGGAATGTAGATAACTTGAAAAAGTACTACTTCTAAGGACTTGTAAATATTTTGTAAATAGAGTATATTAATGAAAGAGTACTTTATTTTCAATTATCTTCTATATAAGTCCCATCTGTGCAATGCACAACCGGGCAACTACCAAGTCCCATTTGTGCAATGCACAATCGGGGACCCGTTTGCTCTAATTGAGTAGAAGGCTAAGAATCGAACTTAGTTACTTAAAAGGCCAATGGCCAACATATTTTGTAAAAGTCCATTTGTGCAATGCACAATCGGGCAACCGTCTGCTCTAAATTGAGTAGTAGGCTAAGTATCAAACTTAGCTATCCATAAGGCGAAAGGCCGAACATGTTTTAAACCGTTTGCTCCAACATGAGCAGGCATCCGGCGACGCTCATTTGGGTGAATTCGTCGTAGAGAACATCTCCCTTCCGGGTGGTACATTGTTCTACAGGTCATATACTCAAACGGCTTTAACCGGTTAGGTTAAAGATAACCTATGGCCATTCAAATGACCTATCGAAATCAAGATACACCCGGTTATTGCCCCAAGGCAATACAAACAGTGGAATAAATCTTGGTTTGCAGCCGGCTTTTGCCAAAAAGTACTACAGCCGGCTACATCTTCCATAAACAAGGTCAAAACCTTGTCGAAATCATGATACACTCGGTTATTGCCCTAAGGCAATACAGACGGTGAAATAAATCTTAGTCTGTAGCCGGCTTTTGCCGAAAAGTAGTACAGCTGGCTACTATTTCCATAAGGTCAAAACCTTGTCGTTTAATCCGCAATTGGTTAAAATGCATACGTCCGGCCACAGGCCGCCTGCATACCAACCAACGGCATTATCGGATACCTAAGGGGTAATCCGCAGCCGGTTAAACGAGTATTCTAGGTTGTGTTTAGCCGGCACAGCCGGCAGGTACAAATTAGATAATTCTGTTTAGTAAATGGTCAAGGACCGCCTATTTATTAAATCGGATGCTAATATGGACGGCTGCCAGCTTAGAATTGGATTAATTATAAGCAAACAACCGTTTAGGGGCAGACAGAGCCAGTGCATCTGGCATACCGCATGTATTTATTCAAATTGCAACAAAGATTTCATTCAAGGCAAAATTGCAAAAAATTGAAGCAAAATATCAAAGCAAAACCGAAACAGTCGGCATATATATATATATATATATATATATATATATATATATATATATAATTCAATTGTCAGCTAGACCCTTGTCTGGGGAAAAAGATACATATAGTACGGGGCACGCAGGCCGGATGAAAGCAGGAAGTTTGAAAAATGATAAGCAACTGCTGCTATTGCTGTTCTGGCGGCTGGCCCTGACCGGCAGGAGGGGCTTCTTGAGTTTGCTAGGTCTGGGCTTCTTCAGCCTCACCTGGCGCAGTCTTTTCCGTGTGCTCCTCCTCGATGTCGGCCCATTCTTCGAAGGGCCTGGCTTCTCAGTCCCGAGAACTTGAGCGTCAAATACCTCGGTGGCGTATCTGTACCTCAAGTTGAAGAAAGCATAGTCGGTGTCCGGGTGGATCATGGACCATGCCATCTTCATGCGCGCTTCGTAGTCGCGCTCGTTCTTGGTGACCAGCCGGCTTTGCTCAGCCACCAACTGGTCTAGGTGCCCTTTCTTGTTCTTAACCAGCTCATCCTTCAGCCGGGTGACCTCAGCCTTTAGCCCGGTGTTCTCCTTGGCAGCCTCCCCCAAGGCCTTGACGTCAGCCTTGAGTTGGTTAACTTGGAGCTTCTAGTCGGCAACATTTTTGTTGGCTGTCTCAGCAGCAGTCGTGAGCTCCCGGATCAGCTCCTCTTGTTTCATCTCCCGGGCTTTAGTTTGGATTTCAAGCATAAAGGAGTTATATTGACAGACATCTATAAATTCGGCTGCCCGTCTCTGGGCATCCCTTACCTCCTCTAACTTCTTCCGCAAGGGGGCTTTCATCCCATCAACCCTCAACATTACCTGCAAAGTCAGCCGGAAAAGAAGTTAGCTTTTCAGTTATGCAACAACCAGTATATTAGCAAAATTGCACAAAAGTACCCTAACCGGTATATTAGCAAAATTACACAAAAGTACCTCAACCGGTATATTACCTCAGCCAGCAGTGAGTTGATGCGGTCAATGTTGACCTGGTTGATACCCGGTACCGCCTCCTTCTCGAGCCGGGTGAGGGTCCTCAACATTCTCTTGGCATAATTTTGCATATCCAGCCAACGAGAAGAGGCATTTGCATCATCAGATATATTCGTTAAGTGCTGGGCATAAGCAGCGCCTATATTCAGCCGGCTGCCTGAAGAATCCCCTGACAGAGAAGCTTGGGACTTGACTCGAACAGGCCTAAGCGGCCAGGGGGGGTCAAAGGTGAGATACATACCTTGGTTTTCAGGCTGAGGGGTGACCCCACCCCCAACCGCACTAGAGCCGGGCGCAACAGCAAGCACCCGGCTAGAGGGAACTTGAGAATCCCTAGCTCCGGCCTTAGCCAGTCCTGAGCCTAAGCCCAGATCACGTAGACTTTTTCCTGCGGACGTAGGCCTCTCAGGAGCCGGCTGTATTTCGGTAGAGGCAGGGGCAGGCGGAACCCTCCGCCTTTGAGAAGATGGTTGGGTAGGCTCCTCTCTCGGTCTCTTCAGCATGTTCCTTAGAGACCGAGGGACGTTTTGGCTCCCCGACTGCAAAACAAAGCAAAGCAAAGCAACCGGTTAGTACTAAGATGGGTTGCTAGACATACAGACGGTAAAAAGGTCAACTGGTGCTTACCCCATCGCCTTTGGCCGCCAGTTGGGCCTTCTTTTTCTCAAGCTGCTCCTTCCTGATTTCAGTAGCTGACTTAACCAGCGTTTTTACTGGAGGAGTCATTTCGAGACCTTTATCTATTTTAGAGATCATTCAAACACCATACAGGCGGCATAATACGCCGGTTAAGCAATAAACCTACGTTTGCTCCAAAAGGTGCTAAGACCACAGGCGGAAAGGAACGCCTCATCTTTGAACCAGTCCGGATGAGGGACCCAGAACTTGGGAACAATAATTTGTGTCCCATCATCCAATAGCATAGTAGTCTTCTTAAAAAGTCCCGGCTTCATTATTTGGTCCCAAGACCTCTAGCGTATCTTGGGGAGGGCGCATTTCTTTCCCAGTAGAGCCGGGTGCTTATTGTAATGGCGTAGCCGGTGGTTCACAGCCGAAGATGGGGAAGAGACCATATAAAACTTGCTCTTCCAGCTGGTCCATTTAGATGGCTTCTCCAAAGTCATCATGTATTCCGGATGTGTGGTCAATGTGTACCACGCATTCCAGTCGCCTGGGGCACGGCTCAGATAGTGCATGTGCGCAAACGCCTTCCAGCTAGGCGTCACGTCCTGCATTTCACAGGCGGTATGTACCCCAAAATATTCACCCAAGAGTTGGGTGTGAGCTGCCAGACGCCAAGGTCATAACCTTTTAGAATGGCTTTAATGGTGTTGTGGAGGGGGAACCGGAGGCCGGCTTTGAATGCCGCCTTATAGCAGCCGAAGTAATTATCGGCGTGATCCAAGTCTTCATCCCAGATGACGGATGCATCTACAGGTGGAACGACGACCTCCCATCCAGCCCCTACCGGACGCTTCTCCAAAAATGCCGGGAGGGTCGCATTTAAGGTCACAACGTCCCGGGCGCTCATGTGTGCCTCTGTTGGGTTATTTGCTGAAGGCCAGTTATATGCCTCCTCATCCTCTTGAGGCGCATCCGGCTCCATTGTCGACTCTGTGGAGTCGGATTGTTGGACGGTTTCTTCACCGTCTGAGCTTCCGAACTCTTTAAGAATCTCATCTCCAGGCGTGCTAGGTACGCCCGGTTGGTCAAAAGGAGTGTCATCAACCGGAGTTCCGGCTGAATCATCGGATTGGTACTCGGGGTCAACAACCGTTTTCCTTGTCCGAGCCATTCTGTCCTGCACATGAACAGAGACGGTCGGATTTGTAGAAGAGTAAGGGTAGTCCAAACACCCCCAGTCGGCATCCCTAGTCTTAGACTCAACCATATCCGGTGAACGGTTGTCAACTGCCCTAGGCCGTGCCGTGTGTGTGTTGGGTGAGTCCATTACTCTAACAACCTATACAGATGGGAAAAACTCAAAAAGTTGCAAGGGGCAGAGACGGTACCTTGAAGTAGTGAAAACCCTTGCTAACAGACGGATCTTAGAGTTGTTGCTTGAAGATACCCCAAACGATATCCTTTTGAAAAGCAACTGAAGTTTGTAGAAGACTCAACCGCTTTCTCAGAATGTGGCTTGAAGATACCACAGGCGGAAGAGTCCGGTTGTGTATGTTTTGAAAGCTGAAATACAAAAAGAAACAGTCAGACGTTTTCGAAGAAAATCACTCAAAGATACCACAGGCGGAAGAGACCGGTTGTGGTTGTTTTGTAAGTTATGAAGAAAGCAGATGGTCAGACATTTTTAGAGAAAATTGCTTGAAGATACCCTAGAAGGAATAAGACCATCTGTGGGTCTATTGAGCAGATTATGAAGAAAGTTGCTCAAAGATGCCCCAGACGGTATATGACCGGTTGTGGGCCTATGGAATGCAACTTTTGAAGACAATTGTTTAAAGATCCCCAAGACGGTATAAGACCGGCTGAGGGTCTATAGAATGTAGTTTTTGAAAATTGCTCAAAAGTTCCACAGACGGCATAAGCCTGGCAGTGGGTCTGTTAAATGTAATTTTTGAAGAAGATTGCTTAGAGATGCCCCAGGCGGTATAAGACCGGCTGTGGGTCTATTGGATGCAATTTATGCAAGGAATTGATTAAAGGTGCTCTAGACGGTATAAGACCGGCTGTGGCTCTATTTAAATCAAGAAGAAAAATTGACTAAGTCAGACAGTACCTTAGTGAGATGATCAAAGAAGTGCTCAACCGTTATCCGGACAAATCTGAATCAAAGGAGCTAGTTGAACGCAAGAGCAGCCGGTGTCAGAGTTTTTTTTCTCTCAAGGAAATTTTTTGTGAAAATTTGCAAAGCATGGAATGAGATGAGGAAGCCTCCCATTTATAGGAGGGGAGTAGAGGGCGAACTGTCACCTCCCTCTCCGATTCAAATTCGAATTCGAATTCAAAAAAAAAATGGAGGGAAGGAGACGAACCGTCACCTTCCCAGAATGTGACACGTGTCGCAGGTGCCACATGGCAAGTCACATCACACCTGTGAGGGGAAAATGTTTGGGGTAAAAAAACCCTATGCCACGTGGCCCAATAACAAGCTGACACGTGTTAGCCCTAGAAAGGGCAAATGGGATCCAATCGGATGCTGACACGTGGCATTGTAACCCTATTAAGGGAACAAATCTTCATTTGCTATAAATAAAGAAAACTCCTCATTTATTGCACATTTAGAAAAACACTCAAAAATACAAACACCAAAAACCGAGAAATATTAATTGCAGAATATATCTGAATCAGAGAGAAAACCCATTTACTTTCCGCACTTTTATACATCCGAAAACGTTCTAACTTGATCGTGGGAGGCGGAACTCCACCCAACCGGAGTTTCGTGGTTTTGTAGGTACAGACGGTCGGCGTGCATTCCCAGAATTGTAACTCTCCTGAGGGACTCCAAAAACCCCGAAACAACAAGATATATAAATTATTGGATTTGAACAAGAATCAGTGTTGAAATGAACCAATTTTATATGAAAATGAACATGAGTGAGACAGTTGACACGATCAAAATAATATTATATGGATGGAGATGAATATCTATTAATATATATATATAAATGAACAGATCTTAGTTTGGAAATGGTCATAAAAAAATAATAAATTAACATCAAATTATCTCAAAAAGAACATTAACTTATCTCAAAATGAACATCAACTTATCTCAAAATGAACATCGAATTATCTCAAAATAAGCATCGAATTTATACAATTAATATTTTAAAATGAGGAATTATGAGAATATACTCATAATGTTCATATAGAAAAAGTGGTTTCTAATCATTTTAGTTAATTTGGAAATTATATCATCAACTAATGAACCAATTTACATAACACTTTTTCAATGTGAGCACATATGATTTATTGAAAGCATTATATTTGCTAATTTAATCTAAAATTAATCACAAAACAACAAAAATATAGCATAAAAAATTAGATTAAATAACTATATCACAAAAAAAATAAAAAAATAAAAAAAATAAAAAATAAAAAATAAAACAGCAAATTCAATCAAATAATTCTATCACAAAGTAGTAAATAATGAAATATAAGATTGAGAAATATAAGGCTTACATTTAATTTGCTGCAATTGCCTCCCATTGTTACTTATTGAAATCGAAGAGTTTATTTCCTAATATGAATTTAGCTTGGAAGGGAATAAAGAGAGAAAAAATGGGAGTATTTTATGTGGCTTGGGGAGTTGGGTAGGTAGCAGTGGAGCTGTCAATTCGGGGTAAATGGATCGAGTTTGGGTGGGTCAGATCAACTCGGGTCTGGTCAATTCGGGTTAATGTCGTAACCTATGCGGGTTGGGTTCGGGTTTGGTCATACTTGAGTCGGGTCATACATCTTATCGGGTTTGGGTCGGGTCAATAACAGGTCGGGTTACATTCGGGTCGGGTGAATAATCGGTCGGGTTTAATTCGGGTTTTAACGGGTTAAAACAAGTTAGGGTGATTCTCGGGTTCGAGTCGGGTTCGGTTCAAGTTAATAATTTGCGGGTTATAATCAGGTTGGGTCATTTCCAAGTCGGGTCATGTTCGGTTCAGGTCTCAAATATTGGGTTGATTTGGATCTCAGGTTGATTTCACCTCGGGTCATATTGGGTTCGGGTACATTTTTCGGGTCAGTTTGTTACATGACATTCACAAAGCCAATAAATTTCAAGGCATTAACCTAAGTTATTATTTTCTCTAATTACTACCTCCGTTTTTATTTAGTTGACACAATTCTCTTATCACGTTTGCCAACGCACTATTTTAACGATTAATATATCTAATTCTTGACATTGTAAAATTATAAAAAGTGGATATTAATAAAATATAGATTGAGATAATCCCACTTGACTATGTTTTATCCTAGCTATAAATCACAAAAGTTAGTCAAAGTGTTGTTTGTGAATAGTGTAACAGTCAAATGGTGTCAACTAAAATAAACAGAGAAAGTATTATTTAGCTAGTAAAAATGATTCGATCCTGATTCTTGGGTATCGCTTCCAAATCGAGCAAGGTCCAAATGATTAGAAAAAAATTAAGGAAATTAGTCAAGCAAATTAAGGGAGAGAAAATAATCACTAGTAGAAAAAAATTAAATAGGCACCCCCCCTATAGCACCGGTTCTTAAAAACCGGTGCCAAATAAAACGGGCAGGACCAAAAAAATTAAGAGTTGGCACCGGTTCTTACCCAAACCGGTTCCAAGCATGCAATTAGCACCGGTTCAAACCGGTGCCAACTTGTAAAATAAAAAAAAAAAAAGGATGGGGAAGGAGTTGGCACCGGTTCTCCTTAAACCGGTGAAAAATAAGCAAGTTAGCACCGGTTCAAACCGGTGGCATTTAAAAAAAAAAAAACGCGGGTTTGCTGGGTTTGCTGCTTCAACCTGTTCAATTCAACGACACTTTCTTCATTTCTCATTTTTGCTTCAAAAATTCCCAGAAATTTTCGCCCTATTCTCTTCAATTCTCCCTCCATCTCCATTGAAAGGTTGTGCGAGCTTTCTCCTCTCCATTGAAGCAATTAAGCTAAGCGACCTTACTCACATTGCTACTTCAATTTTCTGCATTTCCTCTTCCCAAACCCTTCCTCCATTGAAGCTTCCATTGAAGCTTCGGCCTCCTCACGCACGCAGCCTGGCTGGGCTTTGTTCTGCCTCCTCACGCACGCATGCACTCAGTTCTTCTCTTCTTCCTCCCTCCATGCATTATTGAAGCAGCTTCGACCTAGGTAAGTAATAACGCTCCTCCATTCACTTAGCTTCTCCATGTATTGCATTAACACCATTGTTGTGGTTTTATGAGGAATTGGTCTTTAGTTTAATATTTGTAAGTTTCTTGTAATTGCTAGGGCTTGGCAATTGCTACTTAACTACTCCATTAAACGCGCAAGGCTTCCCCTCCATTAAACGCACAAGGCTGCCCCTCCACAAATGTAAGTCCTTTGTAGTTGTTATTGTTGTTGTTTATAAGCTGAGAATTCTATTTAGTACAACCTGTATTTATCTATAATTCTAAATTGTTATGAGAACTTTATTTATCATCACTAATAAAGTTGAGAATTTTATTTTGATTATAGGATAATTTAGTACTTTTTATTTAAGAGAACAAAGTTGAGAGGAAGCTAATAATAGTAGTTCATTTACATTAGTAGCTCATCAAATTCTACTAAAAAGCGTATCAAATCAGATAAGTAAGCATTAGATATTGAGTAAAGTATATAAGAGTAAAGCATTTATAGGTTTAGGGTTTAGGGTATAGGGTTTAGGGTTTAGGGTTTAGGGTTTCTGTAACTTATGAGTTTAAGCGTCGAACATTTTGCTTCCTTCATTAACTTCCCTTGAATATACTTTTCTTTACGAGTTGGTTCTCACTATATATGTGTTTCAGGCTAAGAAATGGGTGTCAAGGGCTTCTAGGGTAAGATCATCAGTTTGGAGAGTGGGCGGAAAGCATCTTGGTATCTTACTCTGACTGTCCTTGTTCTTGCTCACTAATATCATTCTTATCTTTTCCCTTAATCTGGTTTTCTATTTGTGTTCTATATAGGCTATATTGAAAAAGATTCAGAGGAATTTTTAGGCGAAGCATTGACCTTGGCATTGACCTTTGATTTGAGAGTGTTGAGACTTTATAGGTACTCAGGTATATATATAACTTTATGTGCTATATATAAGTTCTTGTTTGCACACTTTTGTGGAGATGGTGTATGATATAACTTTAGTGCAACTTCTATCATGATGTGTGATTAATCCATTGTTTTTTTAATTGATTGCATGTATCATCATATTCCTAGATACCCGTTCAAGGCTTTCTCATTAGGAGAAAGTCTTGAATAGTTCCCGGTTGGGACTGTTCTTGAACGTTTACTCTCACTTAGGCGGTGAATGTATGTCCTTTTTTTCAATTTTAAGGAACATCTTGGCTTACTATTTCCTCGATCACCATGTTCTCTGGGTACATATGTGGGTAAGTAATTACCTACGTCGTGTACTTGGAGAACTAGGGGGAAATGCTGCCGGATTTTCCTTAAAATTGGAAAGTCGACATACATTCACTAGTGAGAGTAAACGTTCAAGGATGGGTTAGGTTGGAGTGATAAGGGCCCTTTGGAAGCATATGCATTTTTTTATCTATATGAATGTTATATGCATGTTGTGTGTTTGAATTTTATTTACATATATAATAGATGGTAGCAATTATACATGATTCGTAATATGTTTCCCTGTTTAGAGACAATTTACTTAATGGAGAAGGATCGTGGCTGGATGTATGGTAGACGTGATACATTGGAATTCTTTAATGGGGTTCAAGAGTTTTGCGCGAGGGCTTCATCTTATCAGCGCAGAATGGGTTTCGATTGCCTCTATTGTCCTTGTGTAGATTGTAATAATGTGAAGGTGGTCAATAGTGTTGATATCATTAGAGATCATGTAGTTTGTCGTGGGTTTAGGCTTAAATACCATGTGTGGATTTGGCACGGTGAAGAAGGAGGGTACAGTGGGGATGTTATTGGGAATGATGTGCATGATGATGGAAACAATGACATTTGTGTGGACGATGAATACAAGATTGATGAACATATTGTTGATACTGGTGTTGAGGATGGATTTGAGGATGATCATGTGGATGAGGTCGAGGATGAAGGGGTGGATGAGATGATGCGTGGTTTTGAAGGTGACGTGTTTGAGTCATTATCGGAGGCTTCTAAAAAGCCTTTGTATCCTGGGTGCAAAAAATACTCTAAACTATCCGTCGTGCTAATGCTTTTTAACATTAAGTCGAAGCATTGGTGGACGGACAGTAGTTTTACTTCTTTGTTGAGCGTGTTAAGTGAGATGTTGCCCGACGGGAATGAAATTCCTAAGTCTTACTATTACGCTAAGAAGCTCATGTGTCCATTTGGTTTGGAGTATAAGAAGATACATGCATGTCCTAATGATTGTATTCTTTATCGAAATGAATATGAAAAATTGGAGGAGTGTCCACGATGTAAGAAGTCGCGCTACAAGCGCAAGAGTTGCAATGCTGGTAAGCAGGGACCGCCTGCTAAGGTGTTGTGGTATCTTCCCATTATTCCAAGGTTTAAGCGTCTATTCTCAACACCAACAGACGCTAAAAACTTTAGGTGGCATGCAAAGGGAAGAAAGAATAACAGAATGCTGAAGCATCCAGCCGACTCCCCGCAATGGAAGAGCCTTGATATCAAGTTTGGAGAATTTGGTGATGAAGTTAGAAATTTAAGGCTTGGTTTGTGCACGGACGGGATAAATCCATTTGGCACTCTCAGTACCCAGCATAGCACATGGCCGGTACTGTTAGTGATCTACAATTTGCCTCCTTGGTTGTGCATGAAACGGAAATACGTAATGCTTTCTCTATTGATATCGTGGCCAAGGCAACCTGGAAATGACATAGATGTTTATCTTGCGCCCCTTGTTAATGATTTGAGAAAGATGTGTGACAAAGGGGTTTCTGTTTTTGATGCTCATAAGAATGAGATGTTCATATTGCGTGCAGCTCTTATGTGGACCGTTAATGATTTTCCTGCGTATGACAACTTGTCCGGGTATAAGAACAAAGGGAAAAAAGCATGCCCCATTTGTATTGATGATACACCAAGCAGACGCCTTGATCGTTCTCACAAAGAGGTGTACTTGCGCACCTGAAGGTTGCTCAGGCGCGATCACCCTTACCGTAGGCAGAAAAAGGCTTTCGATGGGACAGTGCAAGAGGGGACTGCTCCTAGGCCGTTGACTGGTGAGGAGGTTTACGTTCGAGTAAAGGGTGTACGAACAGTCTTTGGGAAATCAGAAAAAGCGGCGGAGTCAACTACTCTCTTTAAAAAAGAATCAATCTTTTGGTTGCTCCCGTACTGGAAAGAACATGACGTTAGGCACTGTCTTGATGTAATGCATATAGAGAAGAATGTGTGTGATGCTCTTGTGGGAACGCTGATGAATATTCAAAGCAAGACAAAGGACGAAAAGGGTGCACGGGACGATTTGAAAAAGATGGGGGTTCGTCCAGAATTGTGAGTTCAGCAAAGGGTTAGTAAGGGAAAGGAACAGGAAAAGGAAAATGAATTGAGTTCGAAAACAGGAAAGGGGAAGAGCAAGGGAAAGGCCACGGATGCATCGAAGAAGAAAAATGAGGGAAAAGCCAAGGAGGGCACGGTCTATTTACCTTCGGCTTGCTACACATTGTCAAGGGTAGAAAAACGGATGTTTTGTGCATGTCTGTATGGAATTAAGGTTCCATCAGGGTACGCATCTAACATGAAAAGATTTGTATCCTTAAATGGAGAATTGAAGCTGACAAGTATGAAATCCCATGATTGTCATGTTCTGATGCAAGTTTTCCTACCAATTGCAATACGTGGTATTTTACCAAAGCACGTGCGGGAAGTCATTACAAGCCTCTGTTCATTTTTCAATACAATATGCAGAAAAGTGCTTGATCCTTGTACACTTGATGCTTTACAGGCGGATGTGGTTGTGACTTTGTGCAAATTTGAGATGTACTTCCCACCCTCGTTTTACGATATAATGGTGCATTTAATTCTTCATTTGGTGCGTGAGATTAAGTTATGCGGTCCAGTGTTCATGCGGTGGTGCTATCCTTTTGAAAGACATATGGGTACATTGCAAGATAAATTCAGGAATCGGGCTCACCCGGAAAGAAGTATGATTCAAGGGACCGTGGCTGAGGAGGTCGGTAATTTTGTGGCCGACTATATAGCCGTTGCTAAACCTATTGGTATTCCTACTTCTCGACACGAAGGGAGACTTGATGGTCATGGCACAATCGGGTCAAAACGAATGTCACCTGATCGAGATAAGTTCTTACAAGCGCACCTATATGTGTTGCACCATGTTGCAGATGTTCACCCATATTTAGACGGGCACATGGCTAGTTTGCGTGATGAATTTCCATCGAATGGTGAACGGGCACTGATGCAGTTTCATAATAAGAAGTTTGTGAGTTGGTTTTGTGATCGAGTGATGGGTGGAAAGTATGAGAGTGTCACAGATACAGTAAGGTGGCTTGCTTATGGTCCTAGGGATGACGTTCGCTCATTTGAGGGATATGACATAAATGGGTACACATTTTAGACTGAGCGTCAGGATTTGAAATCATCCTCGACCCAAAATAGTGGTGTAACGCTTGTGGTATCGTCAAGGGAGTTTTCAAGTGCTAAGGATAAATCACCTGTTGATACAGAGTTGTCATACTACGGTCGAATTCAAGAAATATGGGAGCTTGATTATTGTGACTTCACGATTGCTCTTTTCCGGTGTAAGTGGGTTGATAATATCAGGTGTAACATCAAACATGATGACTTTACTCTTGTAGATCTTGGCCACCTGAATGATAGTGCTGAACCATTCATCCTTGCATCTCAAGCCAAGCAAGTATTTTACGTAAGTGATCCAGCCGACTCAAAATGGTCTATTGTGCTAGTCGGCAAAAGAAGAATCCTTGGCGTTGGAGATGTCGAGGATGAGGAAGAATATGATGCGTTTGATGACTCACCACCTTTCACTGTTCCTAGACCTGTTGTCCCAAATGAGATAGACGACCAAGCCAATTACATGCGATCAGACCACGACGAAGGAATATTAGATTGAGGTACTATTTTTTGTTAGTTTGAAATTGTAGGCATCGAAAGTATTATTAAATCACATTTTTAGGTGAAAATGAATGAAATTGATAACTTACTTGCCCATTTTTCTTATTTTCTCTTAAATGAATGAAGTAACTTAGTTCCCCATTTTCTATGTTAATTTGTATTATAATTCAGCAATTTATATTTGATTATAAATTTACCTTACAAATTTATTTATATTACAACTAATAACGTATTATGTTTGTAATGACAGGTTTTACATCTCATGGCGGATGATCACTACCGTATTGGAGTGGAGGATGTAGAGGATGATGACGATGATTTATCTGGGGATGGGGACGAGTTGTATGATGTGAACAAGGAGCCTGATTTGGGTGAGGCAGAAGATCAGGCTCAAGATGTTTTGGATTGTATGCTTGATGAGTTTGAAATTGCAGTTGAACAAGCGCCTCCTATCGAGAATGCAATGTCTGAGTCGTTCGGCGAGGATCAAAGTGGAGGGGGGGTGAAGGGACCAGCGCAGAAAAAGCTGAGGGGTCCAACTACAAGTTTCAAGAAACCTGTCGGTCCAATGGTCTTAGAGTATGACAGGGTAGGACAACCTACAGGCAAATGGCGTCGTCAGTATGCTGTTCAAGTTGGGATTTGTGCGCGCAAAATCCCTATTACTCTTCGTTTGAGCAACGTACCTATTAGCTTGATAGACACGTTTTGGAATGATACACGGGTAAGTGATTTGTTTCCACATTTGTAAATTCCTTCAATATATTGTTATTTAATGGGAAAACTAATAATGACTGTTATTTGTGCTTGCAGAGTCTATTTAACATTCCAAATGAGTATGCCAAGCGAAGGGTGTTTAAATCCTTACTTGCGACAAGATTCAGAGGCTTCAAGACCACCTTAGTTCGTTGGTTTATCACAAAGAAGCTTGCGAGAAAACCAAAGAACAAGAAAGAAGGTGGCATGGATGAAGAAGTCATCGATAAAGAGAAACTCCCATGGCAAATATGGCCTAGTGTATCAAAGGAAGATTGGGATGCTTTCGTTCTTCAAAAAAGCAAAAAAGAAGCAATTGTAAGTTCAAGTAACTCTGATGACAATTGTAAAATATATTTAATATTTTTGTAGTTTTGAAAGTAATATGTCTAATTATGTAGGAAATAAGAGAGCATGATTCCAAGAATGCATTGCAGAAGCAATACTACCATCGTATGGGGTGTATGACGTTTGATGAATGGAGGGAGACGTGGGTGAGTGAGGGAGTATACCCCACTTCGCTACTAGGGTCCTCCACTGTGCCCTCTGACTCCACGACCAGTACTTTGGTGAGTCGTGCTGGAGATTTCTTCTGGTCTTTGCATTCTCGTGACAAGAAAACCGAAAAATGGTCCATCAAGGCTCCGGAAACAAAAGAAATGGCAGATAAACTTGTAAGCAACTATGAATTGTGAACTGCATGAATCTGTTGTATATATATCACTTTACATAAACATTAACTTGATGTTGCCTTTTTGCTTTTGCTACAACTTGAGTACACTGGAGAGCTTGTTGAAGGCAAGCTCGTCACAAAAGTGGAGAAGGACCCTTTCACCTTGGCTTTGGGAAAGCCCTACCATCCAGGACGCGTATTGGGTGCGGGGGGGAGCTTGCTAGGATGGGAGAAGGAGATGGGTCCGAAATATACCAAATCAGGGAGATCCCGGGCAAGTGTGAACTCACCGGTCAACTTGGATGCTACGGTGACATCAATTAAGGAACAAGTGCGCAACGAGATGCGAGAAGAGTTCAATGCATGGGAAAAGCAAATGAACTTGCCGAGCTTGCCTTTCTCCTCGACTACACCGGTCGACTCTTGTAGTTACCCACGAAAACAAGGAGAAGATGAGATACATGCAGACGAGGAGGTACATGATTAAGTGGTTTCTAATCTATAAGTATTTTGACTTGTTGAGTTACGTGGGTTCTAATTAGCCTCGCACGATCAATACACTGTTGCAGGTTGGTAATCCTGCACATGCGTACTTGAGGGAGCTTGAAAATCCAACACCTCATGACTTTCCGGTTCTACAGGTGAGTTGTGTAGTTATTTCTTTGGATGGTGATATTGGTTCTTTGATTCAGCTGTGAATTTGTGAAGTTTGTTGTGTTGTGCGGTTTTTGCGTTGTTTTGTGTTGTATGTTGTTGCGGTTGAGTTGCTAATGTTGTGTTGCTATTGAACTGCTGTTGGTGTTGTGTGTTGCTGTTGTTTAGTTACTGCACAAGGGGTAGCAATGAAGTGTTGTGCACAGCACCAGTGCACTGCACCAGTGCACAGCACAGCACACCAGTGCACAGCATACCAGTGCGCAACACAGCACACCAGTGCACAGCACACTAGTGCACAGCGCACCACTGCACGGCACAGCAGCTGGCAGCACTGCACCACTGCACAGCACAGCAGCTAGCAGCAGTGCACCAGTGCACAACATTGCAGCAGTGCACCAGTGCAGCAGGCAGCAGTGTTGTGTTGCTGTTTTTGCGTTGTTGTTGCTGTTTTTACTGTGCTATTGCTGTTTTTTATTTTTTTGTTTTACTTTTTTTTTTTGTTTTGCTTTTCTTTGTTCTACTTGGTTCTAACAACTGATCTTCCTAATTGGTGTAGGAAGAGACCCGTTGTGACTTCTTCACCCTGGCGATTCATACAGTGGAGCTTTGAACTTGGTTGCTTATGGAAGTGCTCAACCGGCCGAACAAGGTACGGTCCATTTACGACCGCTTCGGCCAGAGCACTATTCGGTTGGGATCAATTTTGTGGTGGCCGGGTTCGAGGACATCCTAATACCTGTGCCTGTAGAGGAGGATGAGTTCACTACACTTTGGGCAACCAAAGGTAGTTTTGTGCAATGGCCATGTGCTTGGATACGGTTTACGACCCAGGTAATTTACATTTAGAGTTCACGCTTTACTCTATACCCGATTTTAATCCCAAGAGTTGGAAGAAATTCTTTTTTAACCATTTGTGTGCTTTAATTTGTCTTATTAGCCATCGAGGAAAAGCCAAACTTAAAAGAAGAGGGTGGAGGGGCAAAAGAGCATTGATCGACCGATGTCAAAGAAGAGGAGTGAACATGGTTCGATGAGTGGAAAAGTGCCGAACAAGAGCTCTTCGCGAGGTTCAGCTATGCAAGCTACTCCACTAGTAAAAGACACGGTGCTTCAATCGCTCTCTAAGGAGTTAACTTATCTGCACAACCGTGTTTGTGTGTTGCCTAGTGATAGCCCCATTCAAGTTCCACTACCTAAGGAAATGTTCCACTACGATGATGATGCAATGGCATGGCTATTCAAATAAGATGTGAAGGAATTTCTAAGTGGTGCAATGCCCAGGAGCAAATATGGGAGCTTGAATCTCCGTGTCAAATTGGGTGGTTATGCCCTGAGCAGGTGTCCACTGCTAGAATCTTAGGCAACTCCGCTGACGTGTTGTACTATGTTGAACGGGCTATCAGGGAATCAGTGGCTGCGAGAGACAAGTTTATATTCGTCCCATATTATGAGGAGTACGTCTGATTATGATTGTCAAATTCATTTGTTTTCCCAGTTTATATGTTGTACTAGGATAAATATTGATTTGTTTGTCTCGTGTGTAGTTATCATTGGACCCTACTAGTGATTTGTGTTTCCAGTAACACAATCTTCTTCTTTGATTCTGCTCGGTTACCTCAACCAAGAAAGCGCCTCGTGAGGTCCATACTGCAAAAGTAAATATCTTGTTTGTTTCCATTCTTGTTATTGATTATCATAACCTAACTCATATGTATTAATTATACTAATCAAATTTGAACTTACTTTTGTATGTAGTGTTATGAAGAAGATAAATCCTCGAGCTCCTCGAGTTCCTACATGGAAAGCACCCAAGGTAATGCCACATGATGTTGTGATATTCTAAATATACAATGCGTAAGATGTGGCTAATTTGCTATGCATTGTGATTCATGTGCTTTGTTCTTCATGCTAGTGCGCACAACAGGAAAACGGAGTTGATTGTGGCCTATACGTGATGAGATTCATGTATACATAGTGATGAGTCATTGTACAGACACATAACAACTTGAAGAGGTATGCCATTTTGGTTGAAAATGCGTTCTAAAACCCCTTAATTTCTATTTTCTTGTAATTTCAAGCCTTTTCCACCTATAAATAAGTGATAAAGACATGTTATGACTATTTATGAGTTCACTAGACAAGAAATGTAGGAAATAGGCATCCTAGTAGTGAAAATGGCCTTACTCGGGCCATTTTGGTTGAAAATGCGTTCTAAAACCCCTTAATTGCTATTTTCTTATAATTTCAAGCCTTAGTCACCAATAACTAAGTGATAAAGACATTTTATGACTAATTATGAGTTCACTAGACAAGAAATGTAGGAAATAGGCATCCTAGTAGTCAAAATGGCCTTACTCGGGCCATTTTGGTTGAAAATGCGTTCTAAAACCCCACAAGTGCTATTTTCTTGTAATTTCAAGCCTTAGTCACTAATAACTAAGTGATAAAGACGTGTTATGACTATTTATGAGTTCACTAGACAAGAAATGTAGGAAATAGGCATCCTAGTAGTGAAAATGGCCTTACTCGGGCCATTTTGGTTGAAAATGCGTTCTAAAACCCCACAAGTGCTATTTTCTTGTAATTTCAAGCCTTAGTCACTAATAACTAAGTGATAAAGACGTTTTATGACTAATTATGAGTTCACTATACAAGAAATGTAGGAAATAGGCATCCTAGTAGTCAAAATGGCCTTACTCGGGCCATTTTGGTTGAAAATGCGTTCTAAAACCCCTTAATTGCTATTTTCTTGTAATTTCAAGCCTTAGCCACCTATTAATAAGTTATAAAGACATTTTATGACTATTTATGAGTTCACTAGACAAGAAATGTAGGAAATAGGCATCCTAGTAGTGAAAATGGCCTTACTCGGGCCATTTTGGTTGAAAATGCGTTCTAAAACCCCACAAGTGCTATTTTCTTGTAATTTCAAGCCTTAGTCACTAATAACTAAGTGATAAAGACGTGTTATGACTATTTATGAGTTCACTAGACAAGAAATGTAGGAAATAGGCATCCTAGTAGTGAAAATGGCCTTACTCGGGCCATTTTGGTTGAAAATGCGTTCTAAAACCCCTTAATTGCTATTTTCTTATAATTTCAAGCCTTAGTCACCAATAACTAAGTGATAAAGACATTTTATGACTAATTATGAGTTCACTAGACAAGAAATGTAGGAAATAGGCATCCTAGTAGTCAAAATGGCCTTACTCGGGCCATTTTGGTTGAAAATGCGTTCTAAAACCCCTTAATTGCTATTTTCTTGTAATTTCAAGCCTTAGCCACCTATTAATAAGTTATAAAGACATTTTATGACTATTTATGAGTTCACTAGACAAGAAATGTAGGAAATAGGCATCCTAGTAGTGAAAATGGCCTTACTCGGGCCATTTTGGTTGAAAATGCGTTCTAAAACCCCACAAGTGCTATTTTCTTGTAATTTCAAGCCTTAGTCACTAATAACTAAGTGATAAAGACGTTTTATGACTAATTATGAGTTCACTATACAAGAAATGTAGGAAATAGGCATCCTAGTAGTCAAAATGGCCTTACTCGGGCCATTTTGGTTGAAAATGCGTTCTAAAACCCCTTAATTGCTATTTTCTTGTAATTTCAAGCCTTAGCCACCTATTAATAAGTTATAAAGACATTTTATGACTATTTATGAGTTCACTAGACAAGAAATGTAGGAAATAGGCATCCTAGTAGTGAAAATGGCCTTACTCGGGCCATTATGGTTGAAAATGCGTTCTAAAACCCCACAAGTGCTATTTTCTTGTAATTTCAAGCCTTAGTCACTAGTAACTAAGTGATAAAGACGTGTTATGACTATTTATGAGTTCACTAGACAAGAAATGTAGGAAATAGGCATCCTAGTAGTGAAAATGGCCTTACTCGGGCCATTTTGGTTGAAAATGCGTTCTAAAACCCCTTAATTGCTATTTTCTTATAATTTCAAGCCTTAGTCACCAATAACTAAGTGATAAAGACATTTTATGACTAATTATGAGTTCACTAGACAAGAAATGTAGGAAATAGGCATCCTAGTAGTCAAAATGGCCTTACTCGGGCCATTTTGGTTGAAAATGCGTTCTAAAACCCCTTAATTGCTATTTTCTTGTAATTTCAAGCCTTAGCCACCTATTAATAAGTTATAAAGACATTTTATGACTATTTATGAGTTCACTAGACAAGAAATGTAGGAAATAGGCATCCTAGTAGTGAAAATGGCCTTACTCGGGCCATTTTGGTTGAAAATGCGTTCTAAAACCCCTTAATTGCTATTTTCTTGTAATTTCAAGCCTTTTCCACCTATAAATAAGTGATAAATACATGTTATGACTATTTATGAGTTCACTTGACAAGAAATGTAGGAAATAGGCATCCTAGTAGTGAAAATGGCCTTACTCGGGCCATTTTGGTTGAAAATGCGTTCTAAAACCCCTTAATTGCTATTTTCTTATAATTTCAAGCCTTAGTCACCAATAACTAAGTGATAAAGACATTTTATGACTAATTATGAGTTCACTAGACAAGAAATGTAGGAAATAGGCATCCTAGTAGTCAAAATGGCCTTACTCGGGCCATTTTGGTTGAAAATGCGTTCTAAAACCCCTTAATTGCTATTTTCTTGTAATTTCAAGCCTTAGCCACCTATTAATAAGTTATAAAGACATTTTATGACTATTTATGAGTTCACTAGACAAGAAATGTAGGAAATAGGCATCCTAGTAGTGAAAATGGCCTTACTCGGGCCATTTTGGTTGAAAATGCGTTCTAAAACCCCTTAATTGCTATTTTCTTGTAATTTCAAGCCTTTTCCACCTATAAATAAGTGATAAATACATGTTATGACTATTTATGAGTTCACTTGACAAGAAATGTAGGAAATAGGCATCCTAGTAGTGAAAATGGCCTTACTCGGGCCATTTTGGTTGAAAATGCGTTCTAAAACCCCTTAATTGCTATTTTCTTATAATTTCAAGCCTTAGTCACCAATAACTAAGTGATAAAGACATTTTATGACTAATTATGAGTTCACTAGACAAGAAATGTAGGAAATAGGCATCCTAGTAGTCAAAATGGCCTTACTCGGGCCATTTTGGTTGAAAATGCGTTCTAAAACCCCTTAATTGCTATTTTCTTGTAATTTCAAGCCTTAGCCACCTGTTAATAAGTTATAAAGACATTTTATGACTATTTATGAGTTCACTAGACAAGAAATGTAGGAAATAGGCATCCTAGTAGTGAAAATGGCCTTACTCGGGCCATTTTGGTTGAAAATGCGTTCTAAAACCCCTTAATTGCTATTTTCTTGTAATTTCAAGCCTTTTCCACCTATAAATAAGTGATAAATACATGTTATGACTATTTATGAGTTCACTTGACAAGAAATGTAGGAAATAGGCATCCTAGTAGTCAAAATGGCCTTACTCGGGCCATTTTGGTTGAAATTGCGTTCTAAAACCCCTTAATTGCTATTTTCTTGTAATTCAAGCCTTAGTCACCTATAAAAAAGTGATAAATACATGTTATGACTATTTATGAGTTCATTTGACAAGAAATGTAGGAAATAGGCATCCTAGTAGTCAAAATGGCCTTACTCGGGCCATTTTGGTTGAAAATGCGTTCTAAAACCCCACAAGTGCTATTTTCTTGTAATTTCAAGCCTTAACCACCTATAAATAAGTGATAAAGACATGTTACGATTATTTATGAGTTCACTCCTACTAACTTACGTTTTGTGTATGTATTCCAAGTTTTGCAAGGGACAAACGGGAAATCCGTTCACGAGCGAGGAACTCAATGTAATTCGAGACATGTTGGCGGCCTACATCACATTTAATTTGTAAATATCATTTATTTCTTTTTTAACTAGCTTAATTAGTGTATTACATTATTACTAATTAATTTTGTTTGTTTGTAGTTATGACACATTTTCCTAATTAATATCATATTTTGGGATTGTTATCAATATTTATGTCCTTGTTATTATTTTCAATTATTATTATTATTATTAATATATTAATAATACTAATTATTATTAATATTATAATAATAATAATAATTAATATAATAATAATAATAATTGTTATTATTAAAATTAATAATAATAATAATTATTATTATTAAAATTAATAATAATAATAATAATAATAATAATTATTAATTATCGGTATTATGTGCATGATCTCATTAGTATTATATTTATTAGTATTAATATTAATATATATTATATTCGGGAAAAAAAAAACAAGTCTAAGGCACCGGTTCATGATTAAAACCGGTGCCAACTACATTAAATTTATTAAAAAAAAAAACTGGCACCATTAAAGTTGGCACCGGTTAACCGGTGCCAAATGCTTTAGTTGGCACCGGTTAACCGGTGCTAACTTGATGGCGCCAGTTTTTTTTAATTAAATTCAAGGTAGTTGGCATCGGTTAACCGGTGTCAAATTTTTGAGGATTTGGCATCCCTCAAATCCCCAACGGTTCAAAACCGGTGCCTTAGGGGGGGTTTGAACCAGTGCCAAATTAGGATTTTTGTCTAGTGAATATTCTAAGTTATTATTAGAATTAGACCCAAAAAGACTACATCTATGGCTATCATTGATTTTAGAGTGATAATAGACAAGGTTATGCGGTTATGCCAATATAATCTGGCTCTTAATGAAAGATTAAGGGAAAATTTTCCTTGCTTGTCATTAAGAGAATAACTGCATATATACAATGTACATGCCTTCGTCAATCATCATAGGCTAAACTCTAGCTAACTATGTAATACCCTTGAAATTTCCTTCCTTTAAAATACTAATTCTACTCTAAATAAAACCCTTTTTAAGGAAATAACTAAAATATTGCTGCCAACGTGATAACGGCTAAGGCTAGTTTTCAAAGTCACACAACAGAAGTCCAAAAATAAAAACCAACTTTTAAAATAAAACTTAAAACTTGAGTTCATAACCTTAAAACAAAAGCAAAATAAAACATTCACAAGTTGAAACCAATTCAAACATGACCCTTCTTAAAACCAATTAAAAACAAACATAATAATGTTAGTCCATAACAAATCAATAATTCAAAAACATCAAAACTAAGAAACATAACAAGTAAGTCTATGCACTCTATCCCATCATGCTCTTCATGCTTCAAGTACCTGTTACTTCCTCTTTATTCAATCCTCTACTCACCATATACATGGATCATAGTAGGGCCAATCCAAAGGAAAGACAAACACAAACACAAAAGTACAAATCAGCAAACCTGAGTACATATGCACCACACTAACATGAATATCCAAGCATCAAAATAAAAATAATAAATAAAACATGCTCGCCACACAACCACAAGTCAACTTACCTCTGACTCATAACTAGCAATATTAATTATTAATAATAATTTTGGATAACGCATCGAACGGGTTTCCTTCCTTGAAAATAGCCTATTTAAATATTGAGCTTCCAATCAGGGAGCTACCCCAATTGGCACCTACTATGTCACCTTGTGACGGAATTTCAGCGTAGTAATAATAAAAGAAAGTATAGCGTCCTGTACCCCTGTAGAAGGTATGGTTAATTATAAAACCCCATAATTCCCCCCATATGTTCATACTCAAGGTATATACGTTCCAAGAGTTTTGGAGCGTATCCTCTTACACTTTACATGATTTACTAATTTAACTTATGATGACTCAAACCAATCAATCAAGAACAAACATAATAACAATCAACACAAACTTTCAAATTCATTTTTGAATTAATTAGTGAGCACATACTATTTATTTTAATTAAGGTTCCTTGCCTAGTTTTGGTGTACAAAATTGCACGATTACTACCTTGGTGCATAATATGCACTACTAAACTTCCTTGACTCAAACTCAACTTACTTGAATGAGTAAATAAATAAACCAACTTCTTGACTCAACACCAATAATAAATGGGTAAGAAATAAATTCATGAATCATGCTCAATAATTCTAACTTTAGCTCTTTAACTCATATATAAGCCTCGCTTATAAAATACATACTTTCTTGATACTTGAAAATAAAACATACTTCCATGATTCATACATACTCAACTTGTATCATACCTCAAATAATATATTCACATGCTTGCATAACAATTCATGCTCAACCAACATCAATTCTAAGCATATAATCAACCAAACATGCTACTAAATCATCACTTAAATCATACTTTACAATTCCTAGCATGATACTACGCATACACAAATATTCTTGTGCACATACGTACCTTGATAATGCCTAAACTCGGCCACACTCGCTAGAAATCACTTAGCTCGAAGTTTCCTACAAATAAGAATACATAACTGTAATTAATCCACTATTCTCACAAATTTTCAGCAACTATTATATTCTTTAAACCTTACTAATTAACCCAATTTAATGACATAAAAGCCATAAAACCTTTTCTTTAAGTGGGTACTTCAAATCCTTTCAAAAAGTCTTAATTTTTATGACTTAAATAAAATTTCAGCATACATATTTAATATAAAACATCACTAATAAACTAGAAAATCATATTTAAATCATTAAAACCTTTTCCCCTTTTATGGGTAATCAAACCCTAACTCAATAATTAAAAAGTAGTGTGCATAGATAAATTTCAGCATTAATTTGAGGGCTTTAAACTCATTAAAAACATGTTTAAACCATTAATTAAACAACAACATCAACCTAGGATCAAACCCTAACCATAAACAATAAATCCCCAAATTCTAGGGTTTGTAAATTGGGGTTTTTGATTGAATATAAATGTGAAAATTAATTTTAAATAATTTAACAACATTAAATACCCAAAATCAATACCAAAACATAATCAAAATCATACTTTAATTTAATAAAAACAATAGAATTAAATTAGGAAGAGAAAAGTGTTTTTTATTTTTTATTTTTATTTTTTTATAATAATACCAAAACACCAAAAACAAAAAGGAGAGAGAAGGAGAGGGTGGTCGGTGGGCTGTCGGCTGTTGCTGATGCCGCCGGTGGTGGTGGTGGCGCCGGTGGCTACTGGTGTGAGGGGAGAAGAAGAGGGAGATAGGCGTGGGGAAGGAGAGGAAAAAGATGAGAAAAAGAGAGGAAAAATAAGGGGAAAAGAGAAGAGAGAAAATAAAGAGAAAACCTTGGAATTTTTTTGTGAAATTTGACAATTATGATTTTAGAGTTAAAAATCTTGAGACTTTGAAGTATCTATACTCCCCTTTTAAATCAAAACTTATAATTACAAAAGTGTCATTACTAAATCCTACTCCCCCTTGACTTCTTCCTTTGGGGCCAACTTGTTGGGCTTTTAAGTGTTCTCAATTTCCTAACAAGTTGATCCAACTATTAACACAAAGATGACCCAATTCAAAACGCTTTTATTGCCTCAATTAATGACCCATATTATTTTATGCACACTTACATCAAATTTAAATAATTAATTTCTTTTAAAAATGAAATGAATTATTTTAATTTATAAAGTAAATAAAATAAATAATTTATATATATAAAAATAAACTATATGCAGATAATTATCAAGCTAATTATCTCCTTTGACTATATAACAATATATACGGCAAAATACTAGGGAACTATAGCCTATAATTGTACTTCGGGTCATGCTTGAGTCAAGTCATGTCGGGTCATACATCTTATCGAGTTTGGGTCGGGTTTAAGTCGGGTCAATAACAGGTCGGGTTACATTCGGGTCTGGTGAATAATAGGTCAGGTTTAATTCGGGTTTTAACGGGTTAAAATGAGTTATGGTCATTCTCAGGTTCGAGTCGGGTTCAGTTCAGGTCAACAATTTATGAGTTATATTCAGGTCGAGTCATCTCCAGGTTGGTTCATGTTCGGGTTCGGGTCTCAAATAATCGGGTTAACTTGGGTCTAGGGCTGGTTTTAGGTCGGGTCATATCGGGTTCGAGTCACCATTTTTTTAGGTTCAAACAGGCGGGTTAATAATCGAGTTCGGGTAAATTTTTCGGGTCGGGTCAGCTTTTGACAGCTCTAAGTAGCAATATGTTAGGTAACTTTGGTGCGGGATGCGGGTGAGTGTGGATGAGGGGTTAGGTAGATTTCCCTAGTCTTTGTCTGGGGATAAATTAAAAGCCAGACACTTTTTTCACAAGTTTGGCATGATTTGATGCCAAGGCTAATCTGACCCGAATTTTTTTATCACCTTTTACACTCTTATCTTATTGTTATTGTTATTTTTTTTACAATTTTTTTATCAGGAATATCGTATTGCTATTGGGTACCCATTAAATTAAATTTTTAATTATAATAACCGTAACCTCACTCAATTGTCGGACTTGTAATTGGGCTGCCCTATACCCACGTCGATTTGGATACCTTTTTTTCCTGGTTCGAATCCTTCTCCTAGTAGCCCAACTTGTGAAGCGATCACGAACAAAACAGGTAATCAAAGCCTTGTTCTTAAGCGTGTTTTCTTGAGTAGTACCCCATTCTAGAAACATCCTGAGGTGTCTTCCAAAAAAAGAAACATCCTGAGGTAAAATAATCAAATTCTACCCAAAACAAAATTCTACCACTTTTCAATTTTCGTTCCTTTATAAATATTCTCCCAATACATCAACTCTCTCTTCATTTTCGTTCCTTTAGTTAGGCCACGAGACAGTGACACTTGGCATTCCAACTTTTTGCCAAGTGTCGCGCCACGTAGGCAACAATTAATTATTAGTATAACACGTAGGATAAAAATGTTAGATAAATTAAGATAGATTTTGTAAGATAAAAAAAAAAATTAGTTAGGAGTTTTATTTTCAGTAGAATTTGGATAAATTTTAGGATAAAATTGCTGGTTTAGAGTTTTATTTTCGATAAAATACCAATATTTAATTGGTAGAAATTTAATTATAACCCTATTAAAAAAAATTAAATTATAACTTTCAATAATTATTATCTTAATAATTTATTATTTGTGTTAAAGAGTACTCCAAAAGAAATCAATTTATGATATACTTTAAAAATTATAACCCACAGCTTTATGAGCGGTAGTATTGTATTTTTTATTTTACAAGTATGATTGTCAAGTGATTACTAATCCATGAGTAGAAAATTCAAAGAATATAGAATTTTTCTCATATCATATTACTAATAAATAAAGCCGGTGTCACATCCAGGCCACAAGACAGCGACACTTGGCATTCCAGTTTTTTGCCAAGTGTTGAGCCACGTAGGCGACAAATCGATATTAGTGTGATTAAATTAGATGCCACGTTAGATTAGATTGGATATATTTGTTTAGGATAAAAAAGTATACATAAAATAATTTATAATTCATTTTTTAAAAAAAATTATCTTTTTATTGACAATAGAGTTTTTCTTATCGTTACACACCACATATTATAATTAATATGCATATCCAATTAACAATAGAATTTTACACTTATACGAATAACCATGTAATTACAATTATAAATATGTCCATGTATCATTACTTTTTTTTAATCTACCATTGATTTACCATTAAAGATTTTGAATTAGGTATTCTTCATATTCGGTTGTAATATTTTTGTGTATGTTTGTGATTTTGTTAATGAAATTAAAGAAGTCAAAAACTATTAAAATTAGGACACAACAGAAACTGTACAATACAAGAGAATTTTGAAGTGAAGATCAATGTTAACAAGGTCTTAGAACTTTGCGAGTTTTTCAATTAAAAAGCGTTTCAATAAATTTTTTTTTTAATGCTAATCATATTATTATTTTTTTAGCTTATTTTAAGAACAATGGAAGCAATAAACGGTAAAAGGTACTACTATTTTGCATCATCAAAAGGGTTATTTTACCGTATTTAACATTCAAACCAAAGAGTTTATCCTAAAATTTATCAACAATTTGGGCATCACCCGGGCACAAAACTAGTAACTAATATATAAAGCTAAACTTTAAGCCAGGCTACGAGACATCGACACTAGGCATTTCATTTTTCCGACCAATTTTAAGCAATTTTCGACGGATTTAAGCCACAAAAAATAGGCTTTTTTCTTGTAGTGGAAGATACTTACGAGGAATTATTAATTCATTGCAAAAAAAAAAAAAAAAAAAAAAAAAAAGACATTTTCCTTAGTGTATTAGGCAAATATCTTGGAGTTATAATTAGAGATATCAATTGTAATACCCCGTATTTTTATATGTATATTAATTAAAAGTATTATTTTATGATGTGTTTATATAATTTGAAATGAATTATTTATGGTATTTTAATAATTGAAAAAGGTTTACTTTAATTAAAAACCCATTTCTATTTATTTATTTTGGAAATGTTTTATTATTTAGAAACTTTGGGTCATATTTAATTTATAAAGGAATTTTTAAAGTCAATAGAATTTTAAAGATAGTCAAATACCAAGTTGAATGGGAATGATAATCATTAAGGGTAAAAAGGGAAATTAAGTTAGGAGGGTTTTGAGAGGGAGTATAAATACCCATCTTAAGAGCAAATTTAGACTTTGCCCAGGGTGGAGAATACCTTTAAGGTATACTCTCTTTCTCTCTCCTCTTATTTTTCACTCTTCCTTAATATTTCCCCTCTCCCACTACAAGAAATAGGCTTAATTCCGACGGAATTGCTCCGACGAACTCAAATTCCCTCGGAATATTCAAAATTTCCGGCGGAAATTGGAGTTGTCGGAAAAATCCGTCGGAAAAGGTACCTTCCAACGGAAAAATCCATTGGAATTATTTTGACGGAATTGAATTCCCTCTTGGAAATTTCAAGTTCCGAGGGAATATTCCGTCGGAAAAAGACAATTCCGAGGGAATTATTTCCGTCGGAACGTTAAAGCAAATTAAAAAAAAAACTGGAGTTTAATTCTTGTTTTGCGACAGAAAAGAAAGAACAAAAACAGGAAGAGAGCGAAAGGGAGAAAGAGGAAGAGAGAGAAAGGGAGAAAGAGAAAGAGAGAAGGAGAAAGGGAGAAGGAGAACGCACCTCCACCACCAGCCGCGGCTTGGACGCCGTCGGTGTAGGCAAGTCTCTCTTTTTTTTTTTTTTTTTTTTTTGTAAATGTTGCGGGAAAACCCTAACCACCACCACCACCTAGGCTTCACCGGAATTCACCATTAGCAGCGCCGATTTTCACCACAACAACCTAGGCTTCACCGGAATTCACCATAAGCGCCGTCGTTGGATAGTGGTAAGTGTTTACCTTTTTTTTTTTTTGTGGAATTGCTACTAACAGCCACGACCCCCACAACCACGACACCAGCCGGCCACCGGTCTGCAACCAGAATGACGCCCAGCCATCGCCGACAACAGGTTGTCTTTCCTTTTTTTATTATTTTTTTCTTTTTTTCATTATAACTTGATAGCATTTATTCATTTTTTTAGATAAATAGGCAGCACAAACTTAGTTACTAAGTTTTGAATTTGAATTATTTGTAGGATTTGTAGATTTATTTGGTTCTTTGGCGATAACAACTCCAGATCTACAGGTTAGAGAGTATATAAAAGCTATAATTATAAGTTTAGTCTATACTTGGCATGTTAGTGACTAATGATATGTAGATATATGTTAGTTTATTATTGTTTTAAGTGTAGTGTATACAATTTGTTGTATTTATATTTTAATATGTTGAAATATATAAAATGAATGTGTTTGTGTTATGATATGTTAGTTTAGTTTATTTAAGTTTAGTTTTTAATTGTTGTGTTATAACATGTTAGTTTAGTTTGGTTTAGTTTAATATAATAATGTATGTTAGTTTATTTTATTTTATTTTAGTTTATTTTAGTTTAGTTTTGTGTAATATAGTGTATGTTAGTTTATTTCGTTTAGTATTTTTGTTTGATATAATGTTTAATATAATATTTAATAATTGTGCTTATTTATTTGCTTAGTTTAGTTTAATTATGATATATCTCTGTTTAGTATAATGCATGTGTCCTTCACTATATATATATATATAATAAATGAATCATTTGCATAATCATATGCCTAGATACCCGTTCAAGGCATACACGTTAGGAGTATGTCTTGAATAGTCCCCGGTTGGGACTGTCCTTGAATGCTTATTCTCACCTAGGTGGTGAATGTAAGCCTTGTTTTTGATTCTAGGGAAAATCCTGCCTTTTCATTTCTCTACAGTGTTCTCTGGGTACATATGTAGGTGTGTTTAATCGCCTACATCGTGTACTTGGAGAACTGTAGGGAAATGCTGGTGGATTTTCCATAGAATTGAAAACCTGGCTTACATTCACTAGTGAGATTAAACGTACAAGGATGGGTTAGGTTGGAGTGATAAGGACCCTTTGGAAGCATTTCAAATCTCATTTGAATTTCCATAAACGCTTACATTGTACATATGCGTGAGTTGTGTAGAAGTTGTAATCATGAAACGAAGAGAACGTAGTTGGATGTATGAAAGGAAGGTTGGGCAAAGTATTAATCCGGAGTTCGTGAAAGGGGTTGATGAATTCATTGAATACGTCACAGATCATCCCGAGAGTAGTAACCCGAATGAAGTTAGGTGTCCATGTGTTAAATGTAAGAACAAACGGCTTTGGAATGCGGATACGGTTAAAATTCATCTGTACCGTAAGGGTTTCATACCTAACTACTATCAGTGGATGTGTCATGGGGAAGGGTTTCGGGAGCTCCTGAACGGCGGTCCAACAAATATCGTGAAATGGTTTTCGATGCTTTTGGTCTTAGCCAAGATCAGGGCACTTCGAGCAGGCTAGTGTTTCATCGGAGGAGGAGCCTAATGCAACAGCTAAGCATTTTCTGGATTTGTTGCAGGCTTCTGAAAGGCCATTATACGAAGGGAGTTCTTTGTCTGTGTTAGAGATGGCCGCTAGAATCACTAGTCTAAAGTGTGAGTATAATTTGCCTTACAGATGTGTTGATGGGTTTGCTTCTTTGCTAAGTGAAGCAATTTCGAACAACAGCCATATGGCCGACACATTCTATGAGGTGAAGAAGATTGTGAAGGGGTTGGAACTGTCTCATCAAAAGATTCATGCATGCCCGAAAGGGTGTATGTTGTTTTGGAAGGATGATGCTCATTTTTCTGCATGTAGGGTGTGTGGCAGCGACCGATACAAGCAGACTTCCAAAGGTAGCCTAGTGCCTTTGAATGTTCTGTTTTATTTCCCGATCACACCCAAGTTGCAAAGACTGTTTGCAACCAAGAACATCTCGGAGGAAATGACATGGCATTCGAAAAATCCCCGAGTTCAAGGCACAATGGCACACCTTAGTGACATTGAAGCTTGGAAACACCTCGACAGTTGCTTTCCAGAGTTTGCCTCTGAGCCTCGTAATGTGAGACTTGGCTTGTGCACAGATGGTTTTGCTCCTCATGGTAAGTTTGGGGGACAATATTCTTGTTGGCCTGTCATTTTGACCCTTTATAACCTGCCTCCCTCAATGTGTATGAAAAGACAATTCATGTTCCTTTTGTTGCTCATTCCTGGTCCTAAAAACCCTAAGGGAAACTTGGATGTGTACATGCAACCGTTAATAGAGGAGTTGAAACTGTTGTGGGAAGTTGGCGCGGCTACGTACGATATTTCGATGAAACAGAATTTCAATCTTCGAGCAGCCATCCTATGGACCGTTAGTGACTTCTCGGCTTATGGTATGTTGTCCGGTTGGGCCACAGCTGGTAAGAAAGCTTTCCCAACATTGCATGGAGAAGAGCAAAGCATTTTGGCTCGAACATGGTGGTAAAGTTTCTTGGTTTGATTGCCACCGCCAATTCCTTCCGACAGATCACCCTTTTCGGACTAGTAAAACTGCATTATGCAAAAACAAAGTCGAAAAAGGTGCCCCTCCACACATCATGTCAGGAGAGGAGCTGTGGGAATGTGTGAAGGACCTTCCAAAGGCGACAGATGGGCCCAATTCACTTAAACGGCTAAAAAAGGAAAAGAAGGGGTGGTTCAAGCAAAGCACACTGTGGGAGCTCCCATATTAGAAGCATTTGCTCATTCGTCACAACTTAGATGTCATGCACATTGAAAAGAACTTCTTTGATCAATTAATTCACACTGTAATGGATGTGAAAAAGCATACGTGTGACACGCCATCAGCTCAGAATGACATTGCCAGATATTGTAAACGTCTGCAGCTTCATCTTCAGGAGGATGATAGAGGAAAAAAGGTCATGCCAAAGGCTCCATTCGCTCTTGACAAGGCTCAGAGAAAATTTTTGTGTGAATGGGTTAAACAGCTGCGGTTTCCTGATGGTTACGCCTCCAATTTGAGCAGATGCGTAGATTTGCAAGCATGTAAGCTCCACGGAATGAAAAGCCATGACTGCCACGTGTTCATGGAGAGGTTGTTGCCCACTGCTTTGAGGGAATTGCTCCCTTGCTACATTTGGAATGCAATTACAGAGATCAACCAATTCTTCCGTGACTTGTGTTGCTATACAACCTCAGTTAGTGACATGGAGCGATTGGAGAAAAACATACCTGAGATCCTTTGCAAGCTTGAGAAGGTCTTCCCTCCTGCATGCTTTAACTCCATGGAGCATTTACCTATACATTTTCCATATGAGGGGAAGTTATGTGGTCCTGTTCAATACAGATGGATGTATCCCTTCGAAAGGTAAATCAAAGACCCTTTCACATCCTATGTTTTACATCCTATTCACTGGCATGACTTGTTCAAACTTTTACATAACTATAATTGCAGGTTCCTCAATCATTTGAAACAGAAAATTGGGAACAAGGCTCGAGTTGAAGGGTCCATATGAAATGCTTATCTCACTGAATAGATAGCAAACTTCTGCTCCAATTACTTTCAGTCGACAGTTGACACTAAAACACGAGATCTTGGTCGAAATATGAATCCCGACGTCGACTCCGCATTAGATGACACTGAAATTCTAGATTTGTTCAAGGAGGATAGCGATTGTGTGTCAAATGAGGGTAAAACTCGGTTCTTAGATGACAAAGAACTCGAGTGTGCACATTTTTTCGTGTTACGAAACACCGGCATTCTTGGAAAATACGAAAGGTATATTTGGTTTAGGTATGCAGTGTATTCATATTTACGAACAACTACAATGATTAAAATGTTGACCTACATTGTGTCTTTGGCCTCGTAGGAAGTTTGAAGATTACATTCTTAGAGCTCGTCCTTATCTGCGTAGAGAAGAAGCCATGGAGAAATGCGAAGCTGAATTCTCTGATTGGTTTCATCACAAGGTGATATCCATGGTCTAACATTGACATAATTATGAATTTTACTTATTGCACTTCAATTCATGAAATGTGACGTTTATAATCAAAACGTTCATAGGTGGTTGAAGAGAATCCGAATTCGGATGTCCTGCAAGCGTTGTGCATGCGTCCTTTCAAGCGAGTTCAAACTTGGAGGCAGATTTTTGTCGGTGGATTTATTTTCCATACACATGCCCATGGCAAGCACAAATCTACAATGAATTATGGTGTGTGTGTATCCAGTGAGGATGGTGGAGAGTACTTCGGCATTTTAGACGACATAATCGAACTTGTCTACACTGGTCCCAAAAAACAGTACAAGACAATTTTGTTTAGTGTAATTGGATGGATTGTGGTAGGGGAATGAACATACATGAACAATATAAGCTTGTCAAAGTAAATCATACTAAGAAATACCCCAAGTATGATCCATTTGTCTTATCTTACCAAGTGACTCAAGTGTACTACGCATCATACCATAGCCTAAAACGGGACCGAGTTCAATGGTGGTCTGTGTTTAATACACATGCAAGGTCAGTGGTTGATGCTCCGGTGGACTTAGAGTTTTTGCAAGCTTCATCCCCACAAGTACATGCAAGGCTATGCCCACCGAATGACATTCCAGACTACGCCGGAGATGATGATGAGGAAGATGATAACGATGGCTTTATTATCTCAAGCGATGAAGATGATGAATCTAGTATCGACTCCAGTGATAGTGACGAGGATGATGACATGGATGTATTATTAGATGATAGTAGTGATGACTCTAGTAGTGATGAGATTACTGAGTAGGAGAATATGTTAATTTCTGTTAAGGGACACTTCTTATTGTAAAATATAAATGAATTGGTCTTATGTTAAGTTTTTACTGTTTGTATAAAAGGCATATTACATTGCACTACACTTGTCATTTATAGTATCATGTCATGTTACTAACATGTATTTCAGGTGGTCATGGTCGGAAAAGAAACTGGAGAATCGTCGAGGAAAAGAAAGGCGAAAAATAAAGTTGCCGCTACTGTCATCGACAACCATGATGAGAAAATGGTTGATGCAGAAGCGCATGATTAGGGTGCCGACGAGTCACCCCCCTCCACCCCTATTGATGACCAGTCACAAGATGAGTCAGAGCTACCGGTTTTGGACCCTACTACGCTCTGGTACGTACATATCATGATATGGAGGATCAGATACAAGACTTATGTTATTATTTTCGAAATTGTAACCTATTTATTACTTCTAACAAGTATATATCATGTTGTTTCTCGTTTCATGTAGGTTTGATGATCACAAGGTGAGGAGTGCGGAATCCGGTACGATTACTGGATACTACCGAGCCCCTTGGAGGAACTTTGGAGAAGTAGATGAAGCTACGAAAGAGCATTGGTGGAACTTGTTCAGCGTATGCTTCTTGTAACTTAGTTAATACATGTTTTATAAATTGTATTGATTTAGTTGAGTTTATAACTTTTATATGTTATCATTTGCAGGAACAATTCAGATGGGCACCTTAGTTGAATAAGCAAGTGAAGCTCACATATTGGAGGAGGGCAGCAACACGCCTGCGTGACATGTTCCACACAGTCACGCACAAGATGAATGGCGCCAAGCCAAGTTGGCTGAGTGAGGAGGTCCACAAGAAGATGATGGACATTGTTGCCACGGATCCAACTTATAAGGCGAGGTCGGCGCAAAACAAAAAGAACAGAAGGGGAAGTTCTATGGAAAATCCCGTCCAAGGAACCCACTTTCAAGGTTTGTTGTCGGCTGACCAACATGCAAAAAGGATGGTAAGTTTGTTTATAAAGCAAGTATAATAGAAGGCATTGGTGTGTATTACAATGTAACGGGGTTGTGACATGTTTAACGTGTGTTCCTATTTTTTTCTATAAAAGGCGGCGAAGAATAAGGGCCAGCTACCAACAGCTCCTGAGTTGTTTATGAAGACACACTTCAAGGAGCTGACTGGGAAAGGCACAGTGCCAGTAAACCCCAAAGCTAAGGAAATTGCAGTAACAAATTCCTGAAACTTAGTTCCTTGGTTCGTTTTTCATGAATATGGTACCCAACACTAAGGTAATTTGGTTTTTTTTTTACCATTTCAAGCACTATACACCTAAAACTATCAATAATTGACATGTAATGAAAAAAATGGAGCTCATTTGCTAAGGCATGAAGAAAATGGGCAACATAGAAATCACAACGGCCAGTTTTGGTTCATTTCTCATGAATATGGACCCAAAACTTAGTTTCTTTGTTTTTTTGGGTCATTTCAAGGCCAACACACCTACAACTATCTATAATTGACATGTTAGGAGGAGAAATGAGAACATTAGCAAATAAATGGAGAAAATGGGCAACATAGAAGTCACATAGGCAAGTTTTGGTGCATTTCTCATGAATAAGGACCCAAAACTTAGTTTCTTTGTCTTTTTTTTTGGTCATTTCAAGCCCTACACACCTAAAAATATGTATAATTGACATGTTAGGAGGAGAAATGAGAACATTAGGTTAGAAATGGAGAAAATGGGCAACATAGAAGTCACCTAGGCCAGTTTTGGTTCATTTCTCATGAATATGGACCTAAAACTTAGTTTCTTTGTTTTTTTAGGTCATTTCAAGGCCAACACACCTAAAAAAATATATAATTGACATGTTAGGAGGAGAAATGAGAACATTAACAAAGAAATGGAGAAAATGGGCAACATAGAAGTCACCTAGGCCAGTTTTGGTGCATTTCTCATGAATATAGACCCAAAACTTAGTTTCTTTGTTTTTTTTTGGTCATTTCAAGCCCTACACACCTAAAACTATGTATAATTGATATGGAATGAGAACAAAAGAGCTCATTCACTAAGAAATGAAGAAATTGGGCTAAGTAGAAGTCACCTATGCCACACTTGGTTCATTTTTCATGAATATGGTACCCAAAGCTTATTTATATAACTTACTAACTCGTTTTCTCCTTTTCATATGTATATCATGTAGGAGGCCTACGAAAAGAGGGTTGAGCAGGCTAGCACTCAAAGGACTCAGAAGAGTCCGAATGAGCTGTACTGGGAGACCGTGGGTGGTCAGAACAAAAAGGGGTGTGTGAAGGGACTTGGCGGAAGTGCAAACCTTTACTACGGCAGCTAGATGGGTCGACTTTCCACATCTTCCCAGCAGTACACGCCCTCCCTTATTTCTCAGATGCAAGATCAGATGGAAAACAGAGTGCAGGCTCTTTGGAGTGAAATCCAGAGTGAAAAGCGGAGTGAAATGGAAGCCGAGATGGAAGCCCGGATTCAAGCCTCAATTCAAGTCCAAATGGAAGCCATGGAGAGGAGGAACCAGGAGAGGTGGGAACAGTGGATGATGAGTCGTTTCCCTAATGACACATGTTCCACCTTGCAACCTCCTCATCGAGACCCTAGGGACAACGACCCGGGTAGTGACAGAGCAGTGCAGGGTACTTCGGCAGCTGCTTAGCTTTATTTTATGTAGTGTTTATATGACTTCAAAATTTGGATTACGTTTTATGGCTGTATACAACGGAATTATTATTATATATATATATAAATATTTTTGTAAAAAACAATAATTTAATTTTGTCGTGATATTAGGTGTAGGAGGTATAGGTATTAAATGGTAGCAATTTCCCGCCAAAAAACACATTTACATTGTCTAATTCCGTTGTAACTTTCCTACAGAAATTATTTCCGTCGCAACGCACATTACTTTTCGACGGACAATTCCGTCGTAATCTTCCTACGGAATTTTTTTCCGTCGCAACGTTTCGACAGAATTAGTCCGTCGCAAGGTTCCCAAGTTTCCGAGGGAAAATTCCGTAGGAAGGTTGGAAACCTTCCAACGGAAAATTCCGTCGGAAGCTTGGTTTGTTGCGACGGACAATACTAGAAAACAGCTAATCAACGACGGAACTAATCCGTCGAAATATGCTGAAATTCCGTCGGAACTGACGTTTTCCGATGGAATTCCGTCAAAACTCACTGTCGCAAACTATTTTGTAGGAATTTCGCTATATTCCGACGGAATTTCCGTCGGAAGGGTATTTTCCGACGCAATGATGTTGTCGGAAAAAGTATTCCGATCACCGGAAAATCCATCGGAAAATTCCGACAGAATACAAATCTGCCGGAATATTAAGACGGAAATTCCGTCGGAATCTCCTGCAAAAATTATAAAAAAAAATACACCGTGCCACCACCGGCACGGCGTGTTACCACCTCAGACCACCAACCACCACCACCTCAGACCCACCCTACCCCAGACCCACCCTAACCCAGACCCTTAACACCACCGACACCACCACATTCCCACCCCATACCAAACCAAACCGACACCACCACAACCCCATCCCAACACCATCGACAACACCACAACAGCCCACCCACACCAAACAAAACCGACACCACCACAACCCCACCCCATAACCACCGACACCACCACAACATCCCACCCCACCACCACCGACACCACCACACCACCACCATTAACCCCAAAAAACCGGAAACAACCCAAAAAAAAACCCCTAGAAAATTCAAAAAACCAAACTTAAACAAGAAAAATTAATAGAAATGTATAAATATATGATTGTCTAATAAATTTTATAAATTAACATTACAATTACATATACAATTAACTAGATCTAAACACAAACTTAAATTACAAGATCTACAATTGATGTTTAGGTTGTTGTTAATGAAACCGGAATGAATATATAGTGAAATTAGCCGGCGACTCGGATAGATGGAGCACCAAAGAAATCGAAGCAGTAGCCGTCAAGTCCAGCTCAACGATTCCAAGCCTCGTTTCGACGCCGAACCTTAGTCGTCCCCTGAAAATTCGTCGGGAAATCTAGAGCCGTTTATGGGTGTTAAAGCTTTGGTGAGTGAGGGGTTGCGTATGGGTTGCGGTGAAAGAGGAGGTGAGGAGAGAGAAAGAGAGGAGGAGAGGAGAGGAGAAAGAAAGGAGGAGAGGAGGAGAGGAGAGAGAAAGAAAAATGAATAGAAGGAGGAGATGGAAAAGGGGCGAAGAGAGAGAAAGAGAAATGGAAAGGGAAGGGGGTAGGGGGTCACGGAATTCATTTAGGGTTTTGTTTTTGATTTTTTTTAAATAGATTTCCGTCGGAATTTTTCCTACGGATTTAAAACCGTAGGAAATTAATATGTTCCGACGGATTTTTTTCCCTCGGAATTTATTGCTTCCAACGAAATTTTCTGTCGGGAGAAATTTTCCGAGGGAATATTATGTCGGAAGCAGTAAATTCCGAGGGAAAAAAAAATCCGTCGAAATATTTCCGAGGGATTTTCCGTCGCAACTTATCTATTCCGACGGATTTTTTTGACAGACCAAAATTCCGTCGGAATATTCGAATTTTCCAACGGATTTAAGTCCGTCGAAACAAATCCATCGGAAAACGGCCTATTTCTAGTAGTGGGAATTTTCCGTCGGAAGGTAACTCATAACGACGGAAAATGTTCCGTCGGAACATTGCGACGGACTTCCCAATTAAGTCAAACTTGACACCGACAGACCAAAATTCGTCGAAAATTCCGTCGGAATGGACCTTTCCGACAGATTTTCCCTCGGAATATCGCGAAATTCCTTCAACATGTAATGCGACGTTGCTTTCCGACTGAATTTCAGGGTTTTCCGACAGATTTTTTCCGTCGTTGATTGGCTGTTTTCTAGTAGTGTCCACTCACACGAGCCCGTTGGGCTTAAAGTGTGGATGCATCATGGGCTCTCCTCATACCCTACGCTTAATATTCCACTTTGAGGAGGGTTGGATGAGATTCGAACCCGTGACCTTTGTATCACGTTGGCTCTGATACCATGTTAAAGGACCAAGTCAACCAAAAGCTTAAGCTGATGGTTGTGGCCCAGTAATATGTTTTTATCATGCCACAATTTTATTGTAGCCATTTGAAAAATATCCCTAATTAGAATTCAACTGCTAAACAAAAAGTACAAAAACTAAAATTAGTGCATGTGTGGGTGCATTTTTCAAACTAGAACTCAAAAATAGAATGAGAAAGAAACAGGTGCAATGGCCGGCCTAGTATGAGTTTCCCAACATAACATTAAACGGCACGGCCCAGCACGAAAAAAGCACGGCACGGCACAGACACGAAAAGCACGACACGGTACTATGTGTGTGGGTCGGGCTTCAATTCAGCCGCCTTTATTTGGGAGAAGCACAATAAGGTACGGCACGATCGGGCTCGGCACGACAAAACATGCTAAAATCAATGCAATTTTGCTTAGGCATGCAAGCCCAGCACGAAGGCACGTGGGCCTAGGCTATGCACGGGCCAATCTTTTGAAAACTTCGGCACGACACGACACGAAACTCGTGGGCCGAGCCATGGGCCGGGCCTAACTAACCCCAAAGCACGTGGGCCTGCCACGAGACACGACCCAACACGGTCCAGAGCCATCTTTACATAACATTTGTAAAGAGTTGATGCAAAGTACCCTCATCATCAACAACATGGAGTTTTGGTCTATTGGATTGGAAGGAAAAGGGGATGATGTAGATTGGAGATTTCATGCAAGCTCAAATTTTTGGAGGAATTCCTTAGTGAACTTTCCTTTGAGTGAGTATAATAAAATCTTGAGAACACTTGCGATCACCTCAATGCCAAGAAAAGTAGTGGAGTTCACCAAGGTCTTTGATTTATGCTAGAAATATTGTGCAAATGTGACTCCAGATTGTCAATTTCAGACTTGTTAGAACCAACATAAATGGTGATGCTAGAATAATGAACCATTTGTATCTCTCTTCAGAATAAGGGAATAATCATTCATTGACTTAACATAAACCTTGAAACTACAATTCCTCAAACAATTTACTCCTTCAGTCCCTTTATTTTTGCCCCATTGCTATATATTTTTTGGGTGAAATTTTGAAAACTTTGTCCATAAATTACCGTTAATTTATAAGAAATATATAGTGATGTGAGATCTTGTTGGATTCGTATCGTTGTATTTTTTTATTAATATCAAGTTTTTATATTTTTTTATGTGTATGTAAATGAAGATATAGACGTTTGAAAACGCGTTTTGAAAATCGTAAAAACTCAAATAGGACAAAAAAAATAGGGACAGAGAAAGTAGATAGCAAACCTTGGGACAGAGTAGACAAATCTTAGACTTTAGAGACATGCATCATCATATTATGAGTTGACTTATTATATTTTTTCATGCAAATGAGTTGGCATAGAATAGTAGTATGATCAATTGTTGCCATAATCAATTTCACATGAGGATCATGGAATGGAGGGACGGTTAGTCTCTCCATCTTCCCCATGAGTGACTTGAGTTCGATCCTCACCCCACCCTCTTGTGATAGAAGAGGTAACCCCCCATATCTTACCGTAAAAAAAAAAAAAAAAAAAAATCCTATTTCACATTCAATTAATCGATAAATCAATATTTTAGTTGAATCCATTCATTCATATCATATTGTTGATTTTTTTTTCCGACAAAAAATGGTTGATTTTTTTTTATTGGATTGAATTAACATTGCTTAATTGTACAAGGATATATGAAGTAAACGAATCATACGCTATAAAGGGCATGTTCGGCAAAGTTGTTGTTTTTTTTTTTGGAGTGAAGATGTGTTTTTTGGATTCAAAGTGGCTCTGTTTGATGGATTAGAGCACTCCCAGCAGTGAGTGAAAAACCCCTCACGAGTGAAAGTTAAGGTGTAAAAAAAAACCGAGCACCACATCAGTGAGTGAAATTGCTCTCATGGTTGAGGAGATTGAAAAACGCACAAGAGTTGAGGGGAAATGAGGATAAACAGTAATATAGTGGGACCCACGCTAAAGTGACGCCAGCCGTTTCAGTTTGCTGAGAAAGCATCCGAAACGACGCGTTTTGTGCTTCCTCAGGCCAAAACGACGTCGTTTGGTTGCATGCTCAGCCAAAAAAAATTTGAATTAGCTGGCAACTGACGCGCGTCAGGTCAGCCAATGGTATTGTGACACACGTCAGTGCCAGTTAATTCAACCAATCAGATTTTTCCTCTTTTTCCTAACGGTAATATACTTAAAAACGGCAATAATGCCATTATAAATATATAAAAAAAAAATTCACCAACGGCCATAAAATATTTTTCTCTATAAATAGACATGCATTCTGATATATTTTGATATACTTTCAAAAACCCAAAAAATCTCCTATATTCACTAATTTCCCAATCCTCAATTCTTGTTATTGTTATAATATTAATTATGGTTTCCTTAAAAAAAAATTATTATTATTATTATTATTATTATTATAGTTATTATTATTGTTATTATTATTATTATTGTTATTATTATTATTATTATTATTTAATATTATTATTGTTGTTGCTGTTTTTATTTTTTGTGAAAATATAAATTAGTTACTGTTTTTTTTAGTAATTGTTGAATTCCTTACTAATTATTGTTTAAAGCTTTATTACTTTACTACTTTATCAACTTATGGATCCTAACAAGCCTGATTTTTCTAATCATTTCTCTGATTTGGGTGATGATTTTGTCACTAATCCTCGATTTCAGCTTTTCCTAAAAAGGCTTGGAAACACTTCTTTGTAAAATTCACCACAACAAACACCTCATAAAACTCCTTTCAGAAACACTACCTATGAACCACATTCACCTCTTGTTTATCAAGGGACCAATTCTCAATTTGATGATGAAATGGAAGAAACTGTTCCAGACACCCCTCAATACTCTCCACCTCCTCCAAGAGTGTCTGTGAATCAAAACCAACCACTTACAAAAGGAAGTCGAATGTGGTCTGTTGCGGAGGATGAAGCTCTAATTGGTTTGTATCTTTAATTCAGTGAAGATGCAATTGTTGGTACAAACCAAAAAGCAGCTGCGCTATGGCGAAAAATATCTGCAGCATATGATCAAGTGCAGGCTGAGAAACCCTACATCCTACCGCCAAGACCTTTGAGGAGTTTGGAAAGCCGTTGGAGAAGGATGGCAACTGATTTAATACAATGGAGTAGTTGCTACGACGAAGCTGGAAGGGCAACTGGAAGTGGTTACAACGAAGCAGACCGAATTAATAATGCAAGTAAGTTATTTTATATTTCCTCCAAGCCTACTCCACATAATTTTAATTATCACAATGGTTGGGAAATGGTTAAAAATGACCCGAAGTGGAGGAAAAAATAGAGATGGGCGTTGTCAAGAGAGGAAAGATTAGCTTGCGGTGATTCGGTCGAAGATGACAGTAGTGGAAGTGAAAAGCGGTGTAGAACTGAAGATGAAGATGTTGTTCTCGTTACCGGTTTCTGTTCTGGAGGTCTTCCACAACCTGGTGGCGTTAAAAAGGCAAAGTCCAGGCGTTATAAGGGAAATAGAGTGGCTTTTGAAGTTTTAAACATTAGTGAGCAAATGCAGCAGAATAATGCAAGTAGGGAAATTGAGGCACAAAAGCGGTTGAAGAAGTTGGATTTCGACATGGAAAGGGAAAGAAGGAAGTAAAAACAAGTCGAGCTTCACCAAAAACAAGTCGAAATTCAAGAGAGAAGGCTCAACTATGAAATGTTGCAAGATCTAATTGCAAAGGGACCAGACCTAACTCCTGATGAAGAGGCATACAAGGAAGAATTACGTGCACTACTCTATGGTAGAAGGAACATGTAATTATGATCAGCTTATTGTGTTTGCTACTGTTTTATTTAATTAATGTTCAATGTAGTCCTTTTTATTTTAATTAATGTTTTTTTTTATTTTAATTAATGTTAGATGTACTCCTTTTTATTACAGTAATGTTAAATGAATTATGTTTTTATATAATTTTAATTATGCAGTCATTTATTTACTTTATTAAATATGTTTTAAATAATAATCACATTTATTGGTTAATCAGAAATATACAACTCTCAATAAAATCTTCACAGCTTTTTGTTGAAGAGTCATATCAACTGATCACAAGTATTGATAATTATATACAATATTGAAGAGTCATATCAACTGTTGAAGTGTCATAGATCACATGCATCAATAATTCAATTGCAATTCAGAGTGCAATGACAAATCGATTTCATTGCAGAGATTGCATTGAAGTGTCATAGATCACATGCATCAATAATTCATTTGAAATTCAGAGTGCAATGACAAATCAATTTCATTGCAGATATTGCTGTGAAGTGTCGTATGTCATATGCAATGATACATGAATTTCAATTCAGAGTTAATCACATGCAACTTCAGAGCAACTCACATGCATTGATAGTCACTTGTACTATATATACATGCATGTGTTATTCAGAACCGAAAGAATCCCAAACAAACCCACTATCAAACCATAACCAAAAGATGTCTTTTATTTACACCACCTCAAGCTCTAGTTCTTCTGATTTCTCAAATAACGTTGAATTTGATCGGTTAGTTGATGATTATGCTGCTAACCACCTACCTCATATTTTAATTCCCCAACACTCATCACAAGAATCCCAACTTAATAATGATACAGAAAGTGTCCCGGAGCCTAAAAGGGGTAGGGAAAGGGAAAAAGGGCATGTGCAACTATATAACGATTATTTTGTGAGTAATGCAGTGTATATCGACAACCAATTCCGCCGTAGATTTCGTATGCAAAGATCTTTGTTCTGTCGCATTATGAACAAGGTCGTTGAAGGGGATCAATTCTTCCAACAACGTCGGAATGCAGCTGAAAAGTTTGGTTTATCACCGTTGCAGAAATGCACCGCTGCAATAAGAATGTTAGCCTATGGAGTAGTCCTAGATGTCGTGGATGAATATCTACGTATAGGCCAAACAACCTTAAGGAATGCATTGCAACATTTTTGTCAAGGGGTTATTTCACAATTTGAAAGTGAATATCTACGTAAACCTACAGATGAAGATTTAAGGAGAATCCTTCATCAAAATGATTTGCGTGGGTTTCCAGGCATGATTGGTAGTATAGACTGCATGCATTAGGAGTGGAAGAATTGTCCTACGGCTTGGAAAGCACAATATGCTGGTCGTAGCAAGACTGCAACCCTCATTCTTGAAGCCGTTGCTGATCATGATTTATGGATTTGGCATGCGTTCTTTGGAATGCCTGGCTCATGTAATGATCTTAATGTCCTTTACCGTTCACCGGTGTTTGATGATGTTTTACAAGGTCGTGCACCACCAATAAATTTTTAGGTAAACGGACATCAATATGAGTTGGCCTACTACCTAGCAGATGGGATTTACCCGAGATGACCAACTTTTATACAAGGTATAACACATCCTCAAGTTCAAAAAGACAAGTTGTTTGCTGATCAACAAGCAGCAGTTCGGAAAGACGTTGAACGGGCTTTCGGAGTTTTACAAGCTAGGTTTGCTATACTACGACAACCAGCACTGCCTTCGACGAAGATATTCTTTGTGACATTATGAAAGCCTGTATAATAATGCACAACATGATCGTCGAGGATGAACAACACAACTACACACGTGCAGATGTTTTGAGACGATACTACGAAGAAGATCGACCACAACGTACAACAGCGCGGGCGGGACCGAGCACAAGTGCCACGGTGAATAACAACGAGCCATTTGAATTCAACGTCGGGCGGCCACCCAACATTGATTTCAACGCGTATTTTCAGAGGAGGATTGCCCTTCGTGATAGAGAAATTCATTCGTCTCTCAAACAAGATTTAGTAGAGCACATATGGTAGAACTTTCGTCATAATACGGCCGAATAAGCAAATTTGTAGTTTGTAATCGTATCGTTTTTAAGTTTTAATACTCATCTTTGTGTTTTATTTTAGGTCAAACCGCTGTTATTAAGTTTGTAATCGTACTATTATTTAACATCCGATGTATTTGTATTGCCGTTTATGTGTTAATTTCAAAAATGCGTTTCTTATGTAATCGTTTAAGTTTAAGAAAACATCTATCTTAGAACCTATAATTGCTGTAATTTTTTTCAATTATTATATTCTAATTAGAACGTTAAATAAAAAATTATATTGAAAATGTTCTATTTATTAATTTTAACCGTAATTAAATAAATAAACAAAAAATTACAAAAAAAAAATAAAAAATTACCAAAATAAATAAAAAATTAAAAAAAATTATTACATTATAATTAAAATGTAATTATAAAAAAAAATATTACATATTTTTAATTGTATTGGATAGTTAAATATGTAGTATAAACATTATTAAAAAAAAGGAGAAAAAAAAAGTGATTTGTATTATGGTGGGGTATAGTAAATAGTGGAAGATAAAGTGATGAGGAGTTTTTTTTTTTTTTTTTTTGAGCATTAGTGTAGTAAAAAAAACCTCTCATGAGAGGAATTGGATGGGAAAAGTGAAAAAGTGGGTAAAGAGAGATTGAGAGGTTTGTTTTATCCTCACTGCTGATAATGGTCTTAGAGTCACTGGACAAAGATATATGTGTGTTATCTTCAGAACTAGAGTTTTGGTGTGGGGCCCCCATTAAAGTGCTTGCTGACTCAACTCCCATGACCCCACTATTAGCCATGTCACTACCCCTCTATTTTTTGTTTCACCATCTGTATAAAACCCAACACCTGGTCCATAAAGCAACCTGTTGACTGACTCATCCTTCTCTTTTTGGACCAGGTATAAGTGGTACCAACCATCATTTTCTGAAGCATGCAGGAACTCAAGTTTCTCCACATCACTCTATATAAGTTTCCTACCACTAAACAAAGTACACCCTTTTCTCCTAAACCAGATTTCCCCAACTTCATCCCTAACTCCCTTTTTATCTAGTCTGCAAACTCAATATAACATACCTCTTCTACATTAGGATGTAGTGATACCCCATAATAATCACTGATCCCCTTTTCATATGTGGTTTTTTTCTTCTTTGTAACAAAGTGTCCACCATAGTATAATCTAATGTTAATGGCCTCCATTAATTTATACCAAGGAAACCAAATATTATCCCTACCTTTAAACCCTGATTCAATTAAAAAAAGCCAATACTAAATTCATAATCTAAACCAAATCAAACAAACCACACACATGCATGCAAATTAAAATTAAAAAATCCCTAATTTCAAGCACCATATTTTAATGCATTCAAACTAAGGCCTTGGTTGGTTCACCTTATTTTTGCTGATCTAATCTGATGTGGTCTGATTTGACCAAACTTTGACCTTAAGTGTACGATAATCTATAAGGAAAAAATATATCAAGTGGGATCTTGTTAGATCCGCAATAATGTGTAGTTTATTAATATGTAATTTTCACAATTTTATCATTACGAAATTAAGAATATTTAGCGATAAAAACCGCACATAAAACGATGTTCTGATCTGAACTTATTTTTTCTGATCTGATCTTATTTTTTCTGAAATAAGTAAAATTAAGGTAAACTAAATAAGGCCTAAAACAGTAAACAAACCACACACAAACATCTATTTTATGAATCCCCATAACAATAACACTATTTTAATCAACCACTTTAATTAATTATGTATACCAAACACAAACAATTTTAAAATTAGCCTCGCACAATTTAAAAAAATTTGACCTAACAATACATGGGATTTTGTAAAATTGTGTAATTGGTCCTCTTTTTGCACTTCCTTGAAGGTGATGCACTCCGCTTCGCTTTGTCCTTAGCCATGACAGAGCAAATGCTTAAATTATCAATGCTATGTTTTCAGAAATGAAAAGAATCTATTTTTAAATGCATACTTAATTGATTCAACTCTTACTATTTTTTGGTGGGTGTAAATTGAATGCAGGTTCACATCTTCATTGATGATTTAGCAGCCATGGCAGAGAAGGTGTTGCAGAGAGAGTAATTGCCTCGATGCTTGTTCACAAAGAGGAGAGAGAGGGGGTTTAATTGAAGGAAAAATAGAGTGGAATTAGGAAAAAAAGGTGTAAATAGAAAAAAAGAGGCATGTGACACACACATGCTAGGTCAAAGCCGAAAAAAGGCGAGTCAATGTCAGAAAGTGGCACTTGATCGTCCTCAAAAAAATTTTTTATAAAAAGTTTCTCCTAGTTAAAAAAATTTTAAAAGATTTTTCTGAAAAAGGTCGCTTTAAAAAGTTTATCCTAACAAAATTTCCTATTACTTATTTCAAACCAAATTAAAAAAATTAAGTTACAAAATTTGATTATATTAGAAAATTAAGTTCATATCTGATTATAACAGAAAAATAAGTTCATATCTACTTTATCAAAGGACCTTATTACTTATTTCTAATCAGATCAGAATATTAAATTCAAATCTGATTATATCTTAAAAAAATAGGATTATCTACTTTATCATTTTATTTGCAATTTTTTTATCACTAAATATCTTTAATTCCGTAATCAAAATATTATGAAAATTGCTTAAAAAAATAAACATGCATACAAATCTACTAAAACCTCATTTGATATATTTTTTCTTAAAATAAAGTGTACAGTTAAGATTAAACTTTAGTCAAATCAAACAATCAGATCAGATTAAAAAAATAAGTATGTTTAGATCATATTTGAAGAGCAAAAATAAGGTGAACTAAACATAACATGAGTGATTATATTTTATGTGAACACCATCCCTCTCGCCTACAAAAAAGATGAATAACAAAACGAATTGAGGGAGACCAATAGTTAGTACAAAGGTTTTTGTTTAATTGTCCACTATTTATTACCTTTTTTTTTTTTTTTTTTCCTTTTAGAGCAAATAAATTAATATATGCAATTAAAACTAGAATTTTGTTTGATCCAATTTTTATTAAATTTGCTACATTTGAATGATAGGGTGTGTTCTAGTGTTCTACCCACCTGATTTTCAATTATATAAATTTATTTATCTTTTATGAACTTATTAAAACTTATTTTGGTTGTAATTTGAATGTAAATAAGTTTTATCAACCTTAATTAAAAGGTATCCCCTTTGTCTTTTATTTTTTTACCCCATTTGACTTTCCACGGTCCCTAAAACGCATTTTCAAATGTATATATTTTCATTTCTATACGCGTAAAAATTATAAAAACTTGATATTAATAAAATATACAATGAGACAACTCTAATAAAATCCTACTTACATATATTTTCACTTATAGATTAACGAGAATTTACAGTCAAAATTTTAAAATTTTGACCCATATAGTTGCATTGGGGCAAAAAAATAATAAATAAAGGGTGTATTATCTTAAATGCATCTTATCGGACCGTATCTAAATTTATTATATCTGAAAATAAAGTGAACAAAATATGACCTCAATTAATACTGTATTCCTTTTCCATATAGAATTTCCTCGATCGAAAGAATAACGTTAATCCCATACCATACAAACTCTACTTGAGCTGTCATCATAATCAATTAATAAATTCCCAAAACCCTTTAAAAACCCATTGCCAAAAATATTCGGACACCAGTATTCCAGAACCTTCCCACGAGGGCAAAACCGTTAAATCATACACAAACCCAACTTCTACAACCTTCCAATTTCTGGGCTATTTATTCTCTCGTAACACCCCTATTTTTCTATCAAATTCTCTATCAAAAAAACAAAAAAAAAAAAAAAAACCCGAAGAAAAAAAAAAAACAAAAAAAAAAATCCTTCTTACGATTCGTTTCAAAAAGAAAATTCCTATATGCAGATCGATTAAAAGATGGAGAACATGATGAACAGCCACCAAGCAGAAACCCCGACATTCTGCGCAAAAGGCTGCGGATTCTTCGGAACAGCGGCGACAATGAATATGTGTTCAAAGTGTTACCGTGACCACCGTCTCAAGGAGGACCAATCCGTGACCGTTAGAGCCGTCGTTGAAAAATCGTTATCGTCGACATCTTTGTTGATACATGAATCTGTAAGTGGGGAACCGAAACAGAAGTCCGATGATGCTTCGGTGTCGGTGTCGGTGTCGGCGGAGAAGGAGGCAGAGAGTTCGACAAAGGCGGCGAATAGGTGTATGAGTTGTAACAAGAAGGTTGGAGTTGTCGGGTTTAAGTGTAAGTGTGGGTCCACTTTCTGTGGGTCCCATAGGTTCCCTGAAGAACATAGTTGTACATACGATTTTAAGGTTGCTGGTGAAGTTGTCATCGCTAAACAAAATCCTAAGGTTGTTGCTGCTAAGTTGCGCAAGATCTGAATTTTTAGATTTTTTTTTTTAGATTTTATGATTTATTAGATTAACACTTGTTTGATTATTTTGATTGGTGATTAGTTTTTATAAATAAAGAAAATTTTAGAGATTTAGTATTTTTATGTTGATAGTACTATTATTTATCCTGATTTCTCGTTGCAGTTTTGTTTATAAATTGATAAATTGGTCACCTAAAAGGCTAAATTAATATTTTTATGCTAATTATTAAAGAAAAGTCTGGAAGAAATTATTGATTATGAGAGGTTGAGACGTCGAGTAAGCATTGAGCCATGTATGATTTTTGTAATTGTTGGGAATTTAATTAAAATTCAACTGCAAAACAATGATACGGTTGGTACATAGATTAGTAATTGGCAAGTTACATCATTAATTTTAGATTATTATTCTTCAAATCTATCACATTTTGACAAATATGACAAATAACCAATTAACCACTACTCCTGTTCTCGAAAAAAATTATAAACAACTATTCTCTAAAAACATTATAACTATTGCAAATTTACAACCGCACATGGTTGGATTGGAATACTTAACATTGTCAAAACAGGAGTGCTGGTTAAGTTTGGGTTTGAAGATATAGTGTTTGAATCAATGTCGAATTTGGTCATGTTAATTGTGGTTAGATTAGTGAGTCTCTACAAATCAAATACTTCATCCGTCCTCTTTTGTTGTCACTTTTAATAAAAAATCACGGAAATTAAGGAAGTATATGAGAACTAAAATCCAATCATTTGCAATAAAAAAGAAGAGAGAAAAACTGATTTGCAATTATGACAGCCGGTTTTCAAGAGGAAAACCTTGGGTTTTTTTTTTTTTTTTTTTTTTTTTGCTTTATTAAACAACCAATGAAAATTCAGGAGTACATTAGTAATCCATGTGATTTGTTTAAACCAATCACATTGGCATAATCAATTACACCATCTAATAGAATTAAAGTACACAGATTGATGACTAAGCTAAGCTAAATGACTCCAATTTTTCATCTACCAGAGCTACACTATAAAATCCATTCCTTCTCAAAAATTCAAATCATTTGAGGGGGAATTACAAACAAGCTTAACAAATGCAACTTAAATTAAAAAAAAATAAAAAATTTACCCCCTAAAAACGTCATTGCCTCCAAAAACAAATGGCTTCAGACTTCAATTTCGATTTGAATCAAGCAATGGATGAAGATGCTGCTGATTTTGTTGATGATATGCACAACTTTTTTGATTGTGATCTTAACTCTGCTTATGATCCATATGAATATGGATATGAATCAGAAAATATCCAAAACAGCCTTGACTTTGACCTAAACCAAAGTCCTTCCCTTGATGCAACACAAAGCAGAGCAAGCAACAAGCAACCAACAAAAGGGTGAAGGAATCAACAACAATCAACAAGCAACAGGCAACCAGCAACAAGGTCAGCACAACAACAACAACAGTCAGCAAGCAGCATTCAACCAACAGGATGTTGAAGGTCATCATCAGCATATGTGGCTTAGTAGTGGGGACAAGTTCAACATATTGATATGGCTTCTGACCAGATCAACAGATGGAAAACTTAAATGTGGATCCATTCAACAAGGTGCCACTCATTTTAATTTGTCAACAAGAACTATATACTCAGAATCTGGAAAAAGGGGAAGCTACAAAGGCAAGCACAACAACTGTACAATATGGCAACAAGCTATCACAATTGTGGGAGAAAACAAGTGTCTATTTCTAATAAGGATATCAGGGCAGTTTCAATGGGGGACAGATCATGCCAAAGAGACTTAGCTTCAATGCTTAATGTGGGAAAAAGCACAGTTGGGAGAGTGGTTAAAAGAGGGGATATAAGGTCTCACACATATGCATTGAAGCCAAAACTCACAGCAGCAAATAGAAAAGAGAGGCTGAGGCTTATTCTCAACAACATTATAGGGGATACACCAGGCACAAAGAGAGTGTACCAATCGCATAGATCATACTTAGTAAAAGGGGAAAGAGGACCCCATAGAGTTATGCAATCTTAGAAGTTCATTCCTAAGTTCATGTTTCAAGGAGCAGTTGCAAAACCTTGGGTATAATGCACAAAAAGAAGTCATATTTGATGGGAAAATAGGCATTTTCCCTTTTGTAAAGAAATAGACAGCACTTAGGAACTTAAAGTACTGAAAAAGGGGGAATTAGTGACCAAAGTCATTGATCCAATCAACAGGGATGTGTCAAGATGGATGTTAGTGGCAAAGGTTATACCAGCAATTATGGAAAAGTGGCCCCAAACAGGTCATCACAACACAATCTACATTCAACAAGATAATGCAAAGGCTCATATAACCCAAGATGATACTGTTTAGCAAGAACATTATGAAAAACCAGGATTCACTTTTATCCTAACCTAACAACCTCCAAATAGTCCAGACTTGAACATTCTAGCTAGACTTAGGATTTTTCAGAAGCATCTAATCACTCCAACATAAAAAAAAAAAAAGAAATGGCTAAAACACCAGATTAGTTGATAAATGCTGTGGAACAAGCTTTTGATGAGCTAAGTGCAACAAGATTGTTCAAGGTCTGGGTAACTTTGTGCCACACCATGAATGCAATCATGAAAAGTAAAGGGTCAAATAGGTTTGATCCTCCTCATGTGAATAAGAAGAAACTAGAAAGAGAGGGAAGACTCCAAGATGACATAGAAGCTCATATGTGGGCTGCGATTGATGCATGGGAGAAAGTGTACATGGACAAACCAGATTCAAATGATGAAGAAGATACTCAAGATCAACACAATGCTAACACACAGGCAACTCAAGATCACAACAATGTAAACACAAAGGATACTCAAGATCAGAACAATGGAAGATATTTTACAAAAACAGATTGTTATAGGTCTGTTATGGCCAATGATCAGGAGACATCTACTTCAAATGCCGATGCACATTAGTTTAGGGGACAAACATCACATCTTTTGACATGTATTTATGCTTATGTTTTGCTTTGAAAATATGTAACTTGATAATGTAATAAAATCCTTTGTTATGAAATGAAAAACTCATTCTATTTTGGGAAAAATAGTGCCCAAAATATCATTGCACTTATTTTTTGTTAACTCAGACTATCCCCAAGCATCATTGATACTTGTAGGGAATTTTTCAAACTTAACCTTTTGAGCCCCCTTGTGTTCATGCTTTAAGCATGCCGGCGCTCCAAGGGAAGGAAGCTAGAGATAGAACAGTCGCCAACAAGTTTTAGGGACTTGTAAACCATTCACAGGTGCGAAAGTTACACCCCATTCACCATCACGAAGATCGCTAACTCCACAGTAGTCTGCAACCATGACTGGATATTTGGGGATGATGGTACGAATCCAACCTAAAAGAGATTGAACTCGCGCTAAATAAGCCTCTACTCAATTCTTATGATATTCATGTGTGCTTTCCGATCAACATTCATACATCAAATTAGTCCTAAACCTGTTTAATCTACGTTGGTTGATTATTAATGCACAATCAGATCTATTATTGGTGATCACTTGAATTAAAATCACATTAACCTAAATTAAAATTATTAATTATCTTATTAGGCGTGATTTCAAGTACAAATTCCCTTTAAACCTGCAGAAAGGGGCGTGATCAAGCAATAACAATAAATCATGAATAATCAAGCAACATATGATTAATTGACACAACAATCATCATCATAATCAAAATCATCAAAACATCATTATTGAGATCCTAGGAATGATGCTTTATTCAATATCAAATTCTTTAATCCTTATCTTTTGGGGAAATGATAAATTAGAACCTTCTAGAGACTTCTAAAAGCTCTTAATAAATCCTAATTGGTTAAGGATTGGGATTAAGATATTTGGACCCTCCACATGATCATTGGGTCGTAGGTAAGATGGACCTAAGTCCAGTTTGGGCTCAGTTTAGTATTTTGGCCATAACTTGTTCGTTATAAGTTGGATTCGGGCTTATAATATATCGTTGGAAAGATCTTTTCAAACCCCATCCAACTAAACTATAATTGGACCAGAATTATGGACCAAGATAATCAGGTTGGGACGTTTTTATGGATTGGACACGAAATGAATGATTTTAAGGGACACGAAATGAATGATTTTGGGTTTAAAGACACGAAATGTTGGGTTTAAAACATTTTAGGCAAATTTGGAAATATGGTTAAGGCTTAAGGGAACTTCACGAGACTTTTCAACTCTTTACCGAACTTGTTAATCAAAGACGTGAAAGGTACTCATCACTGGGTTTGGTTTTGGGGAGACACAATCAGGTGTCTACAAAAGCCCCCACTTTGATTGAGTTTGGAGAAATGCAAGTTTCGAAAACAAAAGTCAAAGTAGATTGAAAGGGACGCAGAATGATTCAGAACGTTCTGCGATCCTAAACCATCCTTTTTAACACCGATACTTGCAGAAAGCGTCAGTTCTACAAATAAAGGAGTTAATAAACGCTTATCTGGGTTTGCCGAGCACACGTCTCTGGGTGACATCTTTTCGAATCAAAGTTGTGTTGTTTGACAACGTCCATATTCTCTGGGAGCGCCTCGAAGATCGCTACGCTTCAAGCCATCTTCTCAAATCAAGGGGGACAACCTCCACATTCTCAGGGAGCGCTGTCAAAGACCATTACGTTTCGAGCCGTCCTAAAAAATTGGATGACAACCTCCGCATCCTCAGGGAGAGCTGTCAAAGACCACTATGCTTTGAGCTGTCTTTGAAAATCTTCTTGTCTTCACGCCTTGGAAGTGATAGCTTCTCACGCTTCGAAAAACCTATCGTAAAACGTTACTCTTCAAGATCTTATCGAGCTCAAATTGATTTCCGTAGAAATCCACCGTCTTAGGAGTATGTGACCATAATCAATTACTTCTCGATCAATATGCTCAATCTATACTCAAATGAGGCCATCAAATCAATAACGTGATCGCCATCAGGCCAATCATCAATAAAATGTGATCGTAATTGGGCTGACTATCAATCAAATCAACTTATTTGTTTATCAATCGCTCATCACGAGGCTTAAAAGGATTAATTTCTCATCAAGAGGCTCGAGTGGATAATTAGGGACCAACATTTTGACTTGTGGAACCCTCAAAGTGCTGACGAAGGCAAAGTCAGGTCCATCGCACGACGATAGAAGTATCGCGCCGCGATGACTCTTTCGCGCCGCGTTGGAATCGCGTTTTTTTGATTTAAAACCCTTTCTTCTTCCTCATGTCGCTGCTGCTTTTTTCGTTCGCCCGCAATTACGAAACTTCAAATTTCTCGTTCTCCTTTGTTTTTCAACTGAATTAACTCAAGTTTGTCTCAAATCGTTGCATTTTCACTCACCTACACCGATCTATGTAAGTTTTCCTCAATATTTTCTTTATTTGGGCGGATCTCAAGCATGTTCTTCGCTGTTTTTTCGAAAATCCGAAATGGGTTTCCTTCGTTTACTCGATTTTTGTTGAAATTCTTGTCATGAATTTGCTTGCATATGCTTGTATGTCAGTTTATGAGCAATTTGAGACTATAATTGCTTGATTTGGTTAAGAAACAAACAATTTTCCATTGTTGAACACTCTAAGTTCGTGAGTATAATGTAGCTTGTTCTCCACGATTTTTCTTGCTCTTTGCCTTTAATTTGTTGCAATATCTTGTCATAGACTTGCAAAAATTGTTTTGGTACTCAAAATCTTTGCGATTGTGCGAATCAAAATCATGCTTGTACTCTATTTTTGACGAACATAGTATCATGCGGCTAGGAGAACTTAAATACTTCAAAACAATTAATTTACTGTTTTTTTTTATCAAAATAGCATGCCTCGACGTCGCGGTTTCAGTTCACGTTTCCATTCTTCTCACCGAGAGGACAAGACTGTTTGAGAGGGGGTAGGTGATGAGGGACATGCCTTTACTAGCCAGACGTGGTCCGTTCCAGCTTGGGACGAGCACACTCTGGCTATTCAGCATGTTCACCACATTTCCCAGCGAGTTTTGCTGGGTTCGACTGAGGAGAACACGTGTTGCCATGGCTCGGGCAGCGATACTATCTTGTCTTTGTACCACCACCACATTGTTAAGAATGGTGTGGTGAGAGCTCTCTGGGAGTCATGTGGAGTAAATTCCTTACTATCCATTGTTGAGGCCTTCCAGACTTTCCGGGAGAGTTGTTTCATTGTTCGTGGTGCCTTGGAGTTTTTCTGGGATACCACGAACTCTCTTCATTTTCCGTGGGGTGAGATGAATATCACTCCACTCGACTTTTTAGTTATCAGTGGACTTGAGTTCCGCCCGACTCTGGTTCTTTTGACTGAGTCACTGTCACTGATGTCTCTAGAGACGACAGTTCTTCTAGGTTCTATCGTACATAGGGCCGCAGCTGACACGAGGGAGAAGAACTTGAGTATGAGTTCTGTTCGTACTCGGTTTCTAGCTCGCGCTTTTAACAACGATGCGACTACACCGGAGCAGCGGGTTCGCATTTTTGTCCTCAGCCTCCTGTCGGGGACCATCTCTCTTGACAGGGGGAGTCGTGCTTTGCTGCGTTATTTGCCCGCCTTGCGCGATCTCGCACGGGTCGACATTTTTGACTGGGCGAGTCTCGGCTATGCTGAGCTTCTTTTGAGTCTACAACAGGGATGCCGTCAGCAGCATGACGGAGTGGAGATCTCCCTCTGCGGTCTTTGGAAGGTTGTAGAGGTATAACTTCATTCAAACTTATGATTTCAACTCAAGTCTCGATTTTTATCATTTCTTAGAGTCATTGGATTCTTTGCAGGTCTGGCTTTACGAGTACTTTCCCTCACTGGCTTTGAGGAAACTTAGAGCCAAAGGGCTCCTAGTGGCTGCCAGCTGGCAGGCCCGCCTTGCTGGTCTAGTTATTTCTGTAGCTGCTATTAGAGCTGCTATTCTTAAGGTGAAGATATTCTTTCTTCTTATTTCTCTAGGTTTTATCATAAGTTTTGACATATCTCATTCTTTTATTTCAGCGCCCTTACGTCCTCTACCATCCATGGCTCAGCTTGGGCGATTTTTGACGGGCTTCTCAGATGACTTTTGAGAGACGCGTCTTCTGGGGTACCTCCCAGGTGGTGTGGTACCTAGGCAAGAGGGTGGCCCGCCAGTACTCCTCTGACGTTTCTTTGGTTCTTGAGGATCCTCTTTCCTCGATGATGAGCCAGGAGACGCTTAGGGCGTATTCCATAGATCAGGTCGTGGCTGCATATTTTCAGGTGCACGTCTACCCTGATCGCTCTTACGAGGAGGTGTTGTTTCCTCGAGTAGCTCGCCCGCCTTATTGCGAGGAGGTTTGTATATCATTATCGCTCATTTTGTCTTTTCCGTAGCCCCCAGCGGCGCTAATTATCGGATTATCTTGTAGGGGAAGAGGGAACCTGAGGTGTTTGAACCCCCACGCATGTCCATTCGTTATCAGGGGTTTCATGGCCCCATCGAGGAGATGATCCCTCCAGCTGCCGCAGAGTGGCAGTTGGTGGAGCGATCCATCCCTGGTCGACGAGATGGGTGAGTGTTCATCTTTTCTTTAATTTCTTGCACATATTACTTTGTTTTCTAACCCTCTTTAGTCATTGCAATTCTCTCGAGAGAGCATGGTGCGGATTACAGCTGTTCTTGACGCTTGTCGGTATCAGCTGGCGAGGTGGAGCCACCGGATGTCTTGTCATAGTTCGGATGGCGTTGAGCCGGTATGTGTTTATGCATCTACGTATTCTTCTCTTGTCTTATTTATTTGCTTTTGATGACTAACTCATATTTCTTTGTATTTGTTTCAACCGGGTCCTCGGCTGCGTACTTTTTTGAGGCCAGTGGGCTCGAGAGAGACGGGAGCGAGGCGCCGCCGTACCTCATTGGAGATTCTGGGTAGACAGGAGGCTGCTGATCAGGGGGTGGCCGATGATGCTGACAGTCCGAGTCATAGGTCTTCGTGATCCCTACGACGGGTGGTGCTTGTTCAACTCAGGTGGTGACTCCTCGGTCCGCATATTTTAACGATGTGATGGGCATTTCTCGGGAGCCTCGTCCGCCGGTGCCCTAGCTGTTCCTGCATTATCCTTTTGTTGTGGACATTTAAACTTTGCTTTTTCATTATACACTTTTTCGACTTTTATGACATTTATGCACATTATTCAGACTCATGTTTATATTATGTACTTTCTATTTGGACTCTATTCATTTTTACACTAACTTTATGTGCGTATGAGTGTGTTGTGATTTTATACAAATTTTGTGAAAAAATTCCGTCATTTTTATTATCATTAGAGGGTAACCAACTTTCTCCCCAAAAAAGAAAAAATGAAAAAAGGAAATGAGGAAAAAATAAGTGTATAATCAATTAATTCAAAATTTCTAAAAACAAATTCCAAATAAAAAAGGATTAAATTGAAAAGGTTGAATTATCATGGGCAAAGGTGAATATTGTTTGGTTAAGGTAAGAAAACGAATTTGGGGCTTAATTGAATTTATCAAAGTACGAGTTTTATTAGAAGTCAAATCAAAGAGTGCTGAATCGCGGCAACAATATCGCAGACACCAGGAACCATATATCACGGCGCGATAGCTTTAATGCGGTGCGATGTTTCTGTCGCGGCGCAATGGTTTCGGGAAAATCGACTCTAAATAAAAATCAACTCCTGCTTTAATTTTGCTTATAAAAAACCCCCGAATTCATCACATCCGGCATAATTCGAGTCATTAGCTTTCATATTTTTCTAGCTTTCATATTCTAGCAATCATGTCAAAGAGCTTTTGTGAGATCACTCGTGAATGGTGTCGGTCTTTGACCAACAGTGAGAGAAAAGAGCTAGAATATCTCAACATGAATGACCTATTGGGTATCAAGGGTGTAGATTTCGATAGCGATTTTATTCATACTGCCATAGAATATTGGGACCCCAACACTCACTGTTTTAGGCTAGGAAACGATGAAATTAGCCCCCTGCTGGAAGAATTTGGTGCTATTTTTGGCTTTCCCTCTTTGCATCTTGCTGTAATCCCCACAATATGTGAATATTATAATAAGGATTTTGAGCGTTTTTATAATCTTAGGGAAACCGATCTAAAATCTATAGTTCATGGAAAAGAAGTAGATCTAAGAAAATTTGCATCTTTTTTCTTTAACAGATCTAAGTCTAATTCTTTTCACATATATAGAAGAAGAGCTTTTCTATTCTGCATGTTTAGTCAATTCTTGCTCACTAGTGGTAGTAGCCATATGGGTCAAGCTATACTAGCATCAGTCATGGATCAAATTGATGCTGAAAGAAATCCCATGCCTTTAATTGTTGGAGAAACAATGATGAGTTTAGATGAATTGAAAAAGGATCCGAAAGCACCAATTCGAGGATCTCCTATATTATTACAGGTAGAAAATCAATACTTTTAATTACAGAAATAAAAAATATTTAATTTTGTAATGTAATAACAATTAATTTCCATGCTTGCAGATCTGGTTAATGGAGAGACTAGGATTAATTAGTCCTCCGGATGATGTTGACAAATACACCCCCAATTGCCTTGTGAGAAGGAAGAAACGCTTTTCCATAAAGATAGGATGTCGGGAGTGGAGAAAAATATTTGAAGCTCGCAATTTCTCCATCAAGTGGCTGTACCCTGGTGGAAAATTCAGAAGATCAATGGAGTCAATACTTAAGCTTTCTGTCGCATCCCAAGCTTATCAAAGTTGACTTTTTACTTCCCTTCTAGAGTGATGAGGCAGTATGGACTTGCTCAAACTATCCCTTCTGGTGATGATCGTCGTCCTCATGAGTACTCAGTATCAAAGAATGTTGAGAGGTTCGACGATTATTGGTATGGTAGACCATTATGGACTGTGGTATCTGATAGGGTTCCTCCTCCATTGTCTCGCGAGTATAAATAATGGCTACTTGCGCGAAATCAAAAGGACAAGAACAAGGCTCGAAATTCAAATTCTAAGGGTGTAGGGAAGAGTAACATAAAAGACCGCCTAGGGGACTAGAAGGCTCCTCCTAAAGATCGTCTGGGTTCAAGAGTTGAATTCAAGACTCTTATCATGCCTAAGAAAAAGGGTGTCATGTAGGGAAAAGGAAAAAGGAAGGCTACTCCTATAGAGAAGGAAAAGAAGGCTTGGGTTGAGAAAAAGGTGGGGGTCTTTGCTAAGGGGGAAATTTTTTCCTCTAAGGTTTCAGTTTGCTCATCTAAGGGCTCACTTCTAGTAAAGGAATTATCTGATGAGGAAGATGCTGACAAGAACTGGAAGAGGGCTCGAAAGGAAAAGGAAAATTAGATTTAGAGTATTGCTTTGCCTTTAATTTTTTTAGACAAATTTCAATTACAAGTTAATTTTTATTTTAAAGCTTTAAGTCATCAATAATGTAATTTAATTTTAATTATCAATGTAATTTCTAACTTTCAATTAAATTAACGTTATCCATATAATTTATTCCCAAGCAATGGAAATAATTTGAATAATTTCAAAATAATCCGAGTACGGAAGTCGGAAAATATTTGAAATAGTTTGCACCCCAAAAATATCAATTATTCGCAGTTTTAATCGCCAGAAAGAAAAATTCCATTGCGGCGCGATGGCCCTATCGCGGCGCGCTGGAACTTTATTTGCTGCAATTCTGAAGCTTCGACGCGATTTTGTAATTTTTCATTGATTTATTACGTTCAAAGGCAGAGTTTTAAAATTTTAAAGTGGCTGCTTCCTACGGAAGGGTTGCCTTCTTGTCCTTATAAAGGAATCAGGTCAAACGTAGTTCTCTTGAGTATGAAACTCATTGATCATGGGTAGAACTTCTTGAGTTGGTCAAGGTTTGTCATATTTGAAAACTCATTGCCGTCCATATTTGTCAACTTAGTTGCGCCTCCAGATAGGATGGTTTTAACGACGTAGGGTCCAAACCAATTAGGCCTAAATCCCCTTAGATGTAGAACATTCTTCCTAAGGGCTTTCAACGCCAAGTCTCCTTCCTTGATATTTCTTGTCTTGACCTTTTTGTTGAAGTGTCTAGCCATGTGATTTTGGTAGCATTGGACATGATATAAGGCTTCTAGTAGCTTTTCATTGAGTAGAATTAGCTCTTCGTATCGTGCTCTTGTCCATTCAACCTCATCAAGTTTACTTTCCAACGCTATGCGCAAGGAAGGTATTTCTAACTCTACATGTTGTACGGCATCCATTCCATAGACTAGAGAGAATGGCGTAGTTCCTGTGGATGAGCAGATTGATGTGCGATAGCCCCAATGAGAAAAATGGAGTTTGTCAGGCCAATCTTTGTAATTTTCCGTCATCTTTTCGATGATTGTCTTTAAATTCTTATTTGCCGCCTCAACTGCACCATTTGCTTGAGGTCTATATGGAGAAGAGTGATGATGCTCAATACCATACTTTTTAAGTAAGTCTTCACACTCCGCTTGATGAAAATAAGTACCATTTTCACTTATTATTTCATATGGGACCATACCGACATATGATGTTTCTTTCGATGAATAGTGCCACATGCTTTTCAGTGAGTTTTGCGTAGGATGCCGCTTCAACGCATTTGGTGAAGTAATCGATGGCAATGAGTATGTACTCATGGCCTCCTAATCCGGGTGGGGTAATTTTTCCAATGATATCTATTCCCCAAGTTGAGAATGGCCATGGAGATGTGTAAGTGTAAAAGTAGAGAAGGTGGAACATGTTGCAAATTGGTATATATCTGGCATTTTGCACACCTTTTTACATATTGATGGCAATCTCATTCCATGGTAGTCCAATAATAGCCTTGGCGCATGACCTTTTGGACTAGCATTTTACCATTCATGTGTGTTCCACACGCTCCTTCGTGGATAATTCCCATTTCCTTTCGAGCCTCCTTTTTGCCTATGCACAGGAGGGCTCTACCTTTAGGTACTCTTTTATGAAGTTTACCATCTATAAGTACGAATTGTGAGGCTAAGAGCCTCAAAGTCCGTTTCGCTCTTTTGTCAGCATTAGGTGGATATTCCCCTTTAGTGACATAGTTGAGGATGTCCATGTACCGTGGTTCTTCTTCGTCCTCTTAAACTTCTTCTCCATCCTTAAGAGCTAGAACATAGGTGGGTTCATGCCTTTTGTCTATGGTTAGAGGCATTTGCTCAACTTCCTTAGGAATCCTAACCATCGAGGCTAGTCTTGCCAAGGTATCGGTGAAATTGATTTTCTTCTCTTGGTAGGTACGTGTATTCTACCTTTTCGAGTTGATCTGTGAGAGTTTCCAAGTAAGTCTGGTATGGAGCTAGACTTTCACTCCTCACCTTCCATCTCTTGGAAATCTGGTTGATGATAAGAGATGAGTCCCCTAACATTCGAAACTTTTTGACTCCAAGTACTAATGTTATTTCGAGGCCTACCACAAACGTTTCATATTCTGCGGCATTGTTGGTAACGTTGAAGTCAAGCTCTATTGAGATTGGGATGTGCTCTTCATTAGGTGATACTAATAAGACTCCTACACCACATCCCTTTTGATTGGATTCACCATCAAAATATAGTACCCAAGTGTTGTCCTCGGTGACTTGAATTCTTCGTATGGGAACTCATTCTCTTGCCCTGGCGTTGAGTCTTTAGGTGGAAAATCAGCAAAGAAGTCAGAAACTGTGGATCCCTTAACAGATTTTTGAGGCATGAACCTTAGGTCGAATTAAGCTAAGGTGACTATCCATCTTGATATTCTTCCATTCAGTGTGGATTTCTCGAAGAGGTATTTGAGAGGATCCATTCAAGATACTACATGGACCGTGTGAACGAGCATGTAATGTCTAAGCTTCTTTTTGGCCCACACAAGTGCGAGGCACAATTTTTCAAGTGGTGTATAGCGAACTTCATATTCAAGCATCTTTTTTACTTAGATAGTAAATGGAGTTTTCTTTGCCTTCTACTTATTGTGCAAGAATAGCCCCCATTGTTTCCTTGGTGACTGTCAAGTATAGACGAAGAGGAATGTCTGGTAGTCCTGGTGCTAGTATAGGAGGATTTGCGAGGTAGGCTATGATCTTATCAAAGGCTTCTTGCACTCATCGTCCCATACTAGTGGTACATTCTTCTTGAGTTTCTTGAATATTGGTTCACATATTGTTGTGAGTTTCGATATGAACCTACTTATGTATTGCAACCGACCAATGAACCCTCGAATTTGTTTCTTGGTTTTGGGCGGTGGCATGGACATGATAGTCTTGATCTTGGTGGGGTTTATTTCAATTCCTCTAGATTTAATGACATAACCTAGAAGTTTTCCTGAGGTGACCTTAAATGCGCACTTGGCTAGATTTAACCTCATGTTGTACTTGCGAAGTCTTTCGAAGAATTTTCTCAAGGCTATTTGGTGACTAGAGCGATCTTTAGACTTCACAATCATGTCGTCCATGTATACCTCGACTTCTTTATGCATCATGTCATGGAATAAAGCAGTTGCTGCTCTTTGGTATGTGGAACCCACATTTTTTAACCAAATGGCATCACCGTATAGCAGTAAGTGCCCCATGGTGTGATGAAGGTAGTCTCTTTCATGTCTTCTTCTGCCATGAGAATCTGATTGTAGCCTGCGTATCCATCCATAAATGAGAGAAGTGCGTGATTTTCTATGTTATCTACTAGAATGCCGACGTGAGGTATAGGGAAATCGTCCTTTAGGCTAGCCTTGTTGAGATCCCTGTAGTTGACACACATTCTTACTCTACCATCCTTCTTGGGAACTGGTACCACATTAGTGACCCATTCTGGATACTTGGATACCTTGATAAAACCTGTAGTTTTTTGTTTTTGAATTTCTTTTTTAATTTTAAGTGCTACGTCGGGTTTCATTCGACGTAACTTTTGTTTTACAGATTTCATTCCCGGAATTAGTGGTATAGTATGTTGATCAATTTCTCTGCTTATACCTGGCATATCTCCGTATGACCAAGAAAAGACATTGATAAACTCAACAAGTAGATTTATTAATTCAACTCTTTCCTCTTGATTTAGAGTTAGTCCAATTTTAACTTCTCTTTTAATGGTGGGATCTTTTGAGATGTCAATAGTTTCAGTTTCTTTAATTACTGCTGTTTTATTCTCAAGTGCTTCCATTTCTTTAATTATTTCTTTGTCATTTTCATTATTAGCAAAGCAATACTCGTCATCTTGGGTAAGGGAATTACATGAAGAGTAAACGGAAGAAGTCATATTATTAAATTCTTGAACCATTACATCAAAAAGAGAAAGGTCTGCGGGAACCTGGCTACTAACTATTCTAGGGGTAGATTCTAAGCTATCTTTGATGGTAGGAGGTGCAACTATAAGAAACTTAGAAGACTCTAAAGAAGACTTAAACTCAGACTTAGACTCAGACTCATCAAACATGGGGCCTTCTCCCGTAGTTATAAATATCTTTCTTCCACTTGGCGTACTCACTTTCACAGTCTTGCGTCATCCCTTGAGTAGTCCTTCCGCTGGAGTGATGATCTTGGAGGGGTCAAAATCTTCGTTTTGTAAGGCAACTAATATAAGTGTGGAGTTGTCGTTGACACACTTAGGTTCGCTTTTCTCGTACCCAAAGAGAAGACCCATGACATTAAAGTCAAAGCACGGGGGTGCTCGTTCCTTATATGTTGGATTGGGAATTTCATCTAGAAGTTGCAATCTAAGAAGATCTCAAACCCAGGTTGGCATATCCCATTCCTGACGAGTGGTTTGGGGAATTCATAGCATGGGGAATTCAATGTGAGAGGATATGGATCTATTGGTATCACATCTTTCTAGATACGAGCTCTTCTTCGTGCATTGGACTTTTCCAAGGCTTGCTTAAGGTATTCCGGAGTTAGGTTGAATCCAAGTCTCAAAATATCCCTCTTAGGGAGGCTAGGTAGTCCCATGCGCTTAGCTATTTCTTTCATCTTTCCTAGAGTCATTCCGGGAAAGTGTCCTTGTCTTTTAAGAATAGCATTGACGATGAGATTTGAGTGGGGGTTATAGTTAAGAGGGGTCTTTTCATCTTCTTCGATAAAAGAGACCTCTTCGGCGCTAAAGCCCCACAAATCCTCGTTAATCATCGTGGTCTACATGAATGATTGGTCTGTCAATCGCTTTGATTCTCATGGGGGAAGCGTAAATTTTGATAGGAATTCCTCCAACTATAGCCTTTACTTATTGGTGGAGAGATGAAGGGACGACCTTGAGGTCTTGGAGCCAAGGGCATCCCAACGATAGGTTGAATGAAGCCTTAATGTCCACTACTTGAAAAGTGGTGCTATGTTTAATGACTCTTGCAGTGACATTCATAGTAATGGTGCCAAGGGCTTGGTGACGAGAGTTGTCATAAGTCCTTATGCCTTGTGTGGATGGAGTCAAGTCCTCACCTTTATTCCCAACATTCTGGTAGTGCGAAGTGGGCATACATTAATTGCTGAACCATTGTCTACAAGGGTCATTGGCACGTTCATCCTTTTGCATACCACTATGAGGTTTAAGGCTTTATTGTGCTTATCACCCTCCGGCGGCAAGTCTTTGTCAGAGAAAGTGATCAAATTATTTGCACTAGGGAGGTCACTTATGAGGAAGTTGGCCAACCCTTCTTGAGTAGTTTCGCAATATACTCCTACTTTTGCTAAAGCGTCCATCACTGCAAATCTATGCTCGTGAGATGAAGCTAAAAGCTTCCATACATTCATTTCTACTTTAGTCTTCTTAAGTTGCTTGACTATATCATTATCTTCTATGATGGATGTTGGAGCTTGTTGAGTTGTATGTAGAGGCATAGTTGTGACTGGTTGTTGTAACCTTCCGGACCTTGTCAGTACTGTAATTGGGGAATCTTCATCCCATATATCATCATTGTCATTGTATGGGTAAAGTGCAGCGAAGGGTGATTCAATCATGTCCTTGAGGTATACATCTTCATCATCACCGTCCCATATTCCATTGACAATGGTATCGTTGGAGGTTGGGATAGTGTTATCTTCTTTTGGGGTGTTCTTCTTTCTTAAGATGAAAAGCTCCCCATTATCTATGAGCTCTTGGACATAATCTTTGAACCGGAAATAACTTTCGATTGTGTGTCCTCTAGATTGATGATATTTGCAATAAAGGCCATCTACTTTTATAAGGGATTCAAATGGTTTTGTTTCAAGAGGCTTGACCATACCCCCTGTCAAGAAGTATGTCAAAGGCTCTTTCATAAGTGGTGCCTATGGGTTTGTAAGCCTTCTTGTTCCTTTTCTCTTGGGGCGCAATAACGTTGAAGATAAATGACTTTCTTCTAACGGTATTTGGTCCATGAGAGGAAGAAGAAGAGTAACACTTTCTCTTGAGAACAGGCCTCCTTTCAAGTTTTTCTACTTTCCTAAGAAGAACTTGGAGTTCGAGATGAGTTATTTGAAGAGATTCACAAAGATTAGCAATGTCTTCCTCCGTAGACTTTCGGGAGAGACTAGTAGCGTCCTCATTGGTAGTTTTCCTTAAGAATCGGTCATGGCATCGAAGAATACCTCTTCTTCTTCTTCAATGGAATCAATCTCTTCTATGGGAATATCTTCTATAGGCTTGATAAGGAGTGATGGATCGAGCAAGATTTGATCATCAGAAATAGCCAAGGCATCAGAAAGTTGAGAATTGTTGATGTTTGGCCTCTTATTAGCAGGAGGCACGGGAAGTTTATTATTATCAATTAAATACTGAATAACTTCTTTTAGTTTCCAATAACTCTCAGTAGAGTGGCCCTTACCTTGATGGTATTTGCAATGGGCATTAGGATTCCAATTAGATGACCTCTTTTCAAGTGCAGGATCTTGAATAGGTCCAATGGGAGTAATGAGTCCTTTGGCATGGAGGCGATCGAAGGCGGTATCATAGCTTATCCCAATAGGGGTGAACTCCTTTCTTAGTTGCTTCTTGGCCCTTGATTATCCATGGCTAAGACATTGTTGAGATTAAAGGTACTAACATTGTTACTAGAGTGGGTGTTCTTGGAAGAAGAAGGATGGTCGTTCTTCATTCCTTTCCAGCCGCTGTTGTTACTATTGTTAGCAGCTTTTGATTTTAAAAGGTCATCTTCAAATTTCAATACCTACTTTATAAACGACCTTGAAGGTGCTCAGATTGCATTGATATTTTAGATGCTTTTGATATTTTTCTTGAAGGTTTCGAACGAACATTCTCACAGATTCTCTTTCATTTGGGACTTCAATCATTCTAGCGGAAGTTTCCTTCCATCTATTGTAAAATGCAGTAAAGATTTCATTTTCTTTTTGTTTGAGAATTTCAAGCTCCCTATGATCAACTTCCACTTGAATATTACATTTGTATCTATTTATAAAAGCATGCGTAATATTTTCCCAGTCAGCAGTTTTCTCAGCACCTGTGAAAAAGAACCATTGTTGACATACTGGTTCAAGTGAAAAAGAGAAAAGTGAAGGGAAGACTTTCTTGTCGATGCCCTTGATTTCCATAATTGTCTCAAAAGCCTTCAAGTGAAAATAAGGATTGTCGGTAGCCTTGAATTTAGGGATGTCGCTTGCAGAGAACTTCTGTGGAAGAAGGTTCTTATCCAGTGAGATCCCCTTAGAGCTTATTCCAAGATACTTGTAGTCATTGGAGATTTGACTTAAGCTCTCTTTGATGCGCTTGATTGTCTCTACTGGTACTTGCTTATTAGGGTCATCGGCCTTCTCTATTCGAGTGGTGAGTCCTTTGAGCATTTCATCAAGATTTTCTATGGTATTTTGAATTCTGTCAACATCTTCTTGTTTGGCCGACATTGTTCGCTTTCTTCATGTTCGAACCGAGCTTTGGAAAAAAAGTACGTACTTCTATGAAAGTGTTATCTTTGATTAAGCGTCCTTCTCTCCTTAACCAAATGCTATAAAATTAAACCATTGACTCTTTTAATGACTTGACTCAAATCGACTCATACTTTTATTGGGTTGAAAAAGAAAAAAATGGGTGCATATTTTTGTGGGGATCAAGTAAGGGAATCAAGTATAGGAGACAAGCTTCCAAGAAACATGGTTTATGTTGGGAGGATAATATTCGACTTACCCCCATAAAAAAATGTCGGGAAAAACGCCCACAAGACTCTAAGCATGATCATGGTGAAAAGGGACATGTACAAAGTGTGTGCAAAGACTCGTGAGTGAAAGTGATATGTTCAAAACTCGTGTGATGACCATGAGACTACACATGTGATTAAACTCAAACAAAGACCAAGTTAAGACCTCGTTTATTCATTAAACCGGTTAATCATGAAGTTTAGACTCGACGTGAAAACTCTGAAAGAAACAGCCGAACCATCGCATGGCGATGGAACCATTGCAGAACGATGGGACCATCGCGGCGCGATGGATTCGAGTGTTCTGCGCCACAGACCAGATTAACGCGCCATTACCGGAACGCTAATATAATCTATTTTCAGTGATTCTCTCGAAAGTTCAAGCCTAGAGACTACTAGGTCGAGTATATTTAGACTTAATAATTTCATATTAACTAGCTAATTTAATTAAGCAAAGTCATTTTTAGTCCTTGGTTAGTTCATAAGACTTTATTTACAAGAAAACAAGTCAACACAAAGGGTTAGGTTAATCAAAAGTAAGGTATGCACAAGTAATCAAGTAATCACAATATGATGCAATGAGTTTGCCACCTAACCATGGCTCTAGTTCTCTAAGGTCAAGGATTATGGTGTCCAAGAGGGTCCATGTTTATGAGTCCGGATGCATCGCGCGGAAGCCTTACCTTAGAATGGTTGGCACAATGGATGGGACCCTGCAAGTTAAACTCGCTTCCATGGTTTGATGAATTCACAAACTCGGATGCACCCATTGTTGGACAGAGCGTTCATTAAGGTGGATGGAGTATGAATTCCCAAGGGCTAAAACCATATGTTGAACACATATGGGTTCAGAAAAGTCGAAAAAACTCAATTAGGAAGTATAATCGTTGATACAGTACTAGAATCGGGCAAAACAGGAAGGGCAGAATTCTGGCGTAGAACCGCCAGATCCATCGCTGGAAGATAGGAACTGTCGCCCAGTGATAGCTTCATCGCGGCGCGATGAAGCTATCTTCTTACGATGGTTCCTAGCGTCCTGCGCCAGTTCTGACATACTGAGGCAGTTTCTATGTTCGAAATTTTTCCGATTTTTTGTAGTGTTGTTTCGATTCTATGTGAAAGATATTTCCATCATCTCCTACATGTATAGATTCATATGTTTTTGACACATTACGGATAGCCTTTCCAATGCGAACCTTTTTTTGCTTATGCCACAATGTTAATCAAAATTACGCACAATGATTATGTAGAATCTTTCAAGTCTCATCCACTCATTCTAAATCGATTGTCAAAATAAATTTTAGGAATCAAAATTAGAAATTTTCCTTAGTGGAGTCGCCAAAAACTGTAGGGAATTTTTCAAACTCAACCTTTTGAGCCCCACTGTGCTCATGCTTTTAGGCATGGCGGCACTCCAAGGGAAGGAAGCTAGAGATAGAAGAGTCGCCAACAAGTTTTAGGAAATTGTAAACCGTTCATCGGCGCGAAGGTTACACCCCACTCACGATCACGGAGATCGCTAACTCCATAGTGGTCCGGAACCATGACTGGATATTCGGAGATGATGGTACGAATCCAACCTAAAATAGATTGAACCCGCCCTAAATAGGCCTCTACTCAATTCTTATGATATTCATGTGCGCTTTTTGATCAACATTCATACATCAAATTAGCCCTAAACTTGTTTAAACTACGTTGGTTTATTATTAATGCACAATCAAATCTATTATTGGTGATCACTTGAATCAAAATCATATTAACCTAAATTCAAATTATAAATTATCTTATTACGCGTTATTTCAAGTACAAATTCTCTTTAAACCTGCAGAAAGGGGCGTGATCAAGCAATAACAATAATTCATGAAAAATCAAGCAACATATGATTAATTGACACAACAATCATCATCATAATCAAAATCATCAAAACATCATTATTGAGATCCTAGGCATGATACTAAACAGATTAATTAACAAATCCTAGCATGTCACTAATAAAAATCATAATCAAAGCATTATCCTAAACATGATACTAGAAATCGTAATAACATCCTAACATGATACTAGAAATCATAATAACATCCTAACATGATACTAGGAATTAAAATAATATTTTAAGCATGATTTCTACTCCAAAATCAAAGAATAAAGATAGTAGATTTACTTAATTTGATGCGTTGGCTTTCTTGCTATTGAAACAGTACACGCGTCAGTAAACTTCAAGAAAGATTAAATCAAGAAAGTAAATAAATCAAATATGAATTGAAATATAGATTTGAGACCAAAACCCTCAGAACTATCAACCTTTCACGTCGAGGTCAAAGGCAACGTTGTCGAGGATGGCTTGGAGTATTCGAATCTCGTGAATGAGGTATTATGACTGATTAGGGAGAGTACCAAGGATGTGTTTAGGCTAGGCTAAGAACATGAAGAATCGAGAAAAAGAGAGAGAAGGTATTAGAAAAGGTATTGATGATGATTGTTGGCAATTTAAAATGGGGTGAAATGACTTCTATTTATAGGGAAAAAAGAGAGTTGAAGCACTAGAAAAGAGTCAGAATTTGGAATGGAATAAATAGGTTCCATCACGGTGCGATAGGAGTATCAAAAAAGAGATGGTCCTGTCGTTTTGCGATGGATTCCTAAGGATAAGGATCTGTATGGAGTCCGACTTCCAATAGAATTGGGTTAATCAAATATCCGTAAGTATTCTATTTAAACTTGGATTAAGATTATCAAAAAAGAGATGCTTTATTCAATATCAAATTCTTTAATCCTTATCTTTCATGGAAAGGATAAATTGGAACCTTCTAGAGACTTCTAGAAGTTCGTAATAAATCCTAATTGGTTTAGAATTGGGATTAAGGTATTTGGACCCTCCACATGATCATTGAGTCGTAGGTAAGATGGACCTGAGTCCAATTTGAGCTCGGTTTAGTATTTTGGCCATAATTCGAGCTTATAATATATCGTTGGAAAGCTCTTTTCAAGTCCCATCGGACTAAAAGTAATTGGACCAGAATTATGAACCAAAATAATCAGGTTAGGAAGTTTTTCTGGATTGGACACGAAATGAATGATTTTAAGGGACACGAAATGAATGATTTTGGGTTTAAAACATTTTAGGCAAAGTTAGAAATATGGTTAAGGCTTAAGAGAATTTTACGAGACTCTTCAACTCTTTACCGAACTCATTAATCAAAGACGTGAAAGGTACTCATCACTGGGTTTGGATTTTGGGGAGACACAATCAGGTGTCTACAATACTCCAACCAAACAGCCACTAACATTCAAAAGTCAGCAAAGGAAATAAATCAATGTACTTTGACTTATTCACTAAAGACAACAGAATCAAAGAGCATTTGAAGTTGGCTATCTCAGCAAAAAAAGACTCATCATAGTTGGAAAAAAAGTAAAAACTTATGTCGTTTCAATGGATGGGGTGTATAAGTAGGTTAACACCATTGTTAAAACTATTGACACACCCCATTAGTTGAACAACATAAGAATGAGTGCAACATTACAAGGTCTTATATAACAAGGTGCATATCATTGAAGGCATGCTTTGGATTTAGTTGGTGTCTAATTTAAACTTATTAGCAATCTCATCAAACCAAAAGGAAGAAATAACACAACATCAAGTTATATGGCACAAACACAAAGCCTTATTACTTTATACTCCCATTGTTCATCATTGACCTCAAAAACATGCATATCCTTTAAACATCATATTCTTTTACTAAATGGGATAATTGTAAACTGTACTTTACTAGGTATAGTTAAACAAGAATCCCATTTGCAAAAGAACATAAAGTCAATTTTTTTAAGTTATTGAAAAAGGTCTTATAGTAGTCTTCCTTGTTATCATGGAAGGCTAAGTAAGCAACCAGATATAACAAGGTGCATGCAATCTAATCCCTTATGGCAGCTGCTACCTAATGGTCAAAATCCAAACACCAAAGTCCCTAATGCCTTCTCCATACAAACAAGCTATCATCACAGACTTATGTTTGAAAAACCAACAAAAAGTCATGTTGTGTCAACTGATGGGGTGTATAAATAGGTTACCACCATTTAAAAAACTACTAACACGCACCACCAGTTGAACAACACAAGAATGAATGCAACATTACAAGGTCTCAGGTAACAAGGTCATCATAACCATAGGCAACACCATGGCAACATAAATAAGAAGACTTAAGAGGAAGACACACATTAGAGTTAAAACAACAAGGCAACATGAACCAGGGGAACAAGCATAGGCAACAACAAGGCAACATCAACCATACAAAACAAATGAAGGCAACATCAATAAAATTTAGGCAACCAAATTTAGGCAACATGAACCATTAAAACAAGCCCCAAAGGCAAACCACATTATCAATTCCAAAGTACAAACATTCATACTGTTCAAAACTGTCCAAACTTAAAACTTAGCTTTTTGATTCCTTATTAGAATCTTTGGAAGGGGACTTAGTGTTCTTAGAAGGATAACAACCACCATCACCATCATTAGAGTCTGGTATGTCTCAGAATTGTAGTGTGATTTGGAATCAGTATACAACAACTTGTCAAATTCTGAACTAGTTTGCTTCTCTAAGGGGACTTTGGCAGGAGAATTGGCTGGGGTTTTGGCTGGTTGATCAACCTCATCCTTACAAGCCCTCTACTTTCTATACATTAATATTTCATAGTTGTGGGTGTGATGAGAGTGTGATTCTTGTGAACCAGGAGACTCACTCATGATCACAGGCAGCTTGAACCACAAACATTAACACAAACACATCAATCCAAACATACATAGGAAGGCATGAAACATGAGAGGAAAACATAACACATGAGAGGAAGCTAAAGGGACTTGAGAGGAAGACATGGATAGGGACATGCACAAGAGGATTCATGAGAGGAAGACATGGACAGGGACTTGAGAGAAAGACATGGACAGGGACATGCACAACAGTTCAATCCATGATCCTTTATTTCTGTTTCATCCATGAAACATTCAAACAAGAGGATTCATGAAAAAAACCTCCATACAAAGATTGACACTTAAATCCAAACTCAGACAAAGATCATGTTCAAATCAATATTATGGTCTCAGTATTAAATAAATCATCATGCTCAAAGCAGTGAGTAAGTGAGAGTAACATAAATAAAGGAAGACAAATCACATGAATAGTGAAACCCTAGAGCAGATGAACAGTGAAACCCTAGGTCAAAATTATTCGAATTAACCACCACAAATTCACATTTTATTCATCAAACAACATAATTATTCATGTAAATCCACAAATTCAGAATTACTCGTCCAACAACATAATAATTCAACAAGCCCAACAATTCAACAAAGTGACAACCCAAAAAACCGTAATCCATGATAAAAATTTGTATTTAAAGTAATTCGAAACATAATCAACATATTTTCGCAACATAATCGAACAAAAAAAAACCTTAAAATACCAAAGAGGGTGCAAAGAACAAAAATGATATCTAGCACCTTTTAAAATGCCATACCGCAAAATTTTTTGAAGGCTATGATCTGATTCAACAAGCAGAGCACCGATCCACAATTTTTCCAAGAAATTTTAGCCTTAAAAATGCCAAATCGAAGAGAGAGAATGAAAAAAAAATTTAGGATTCTTCACTGGAAGAACGGAGAGAGAAGTGAAAATGTAGATCCAGAAATGAAGAGAGAGAAAATAATGTTGAAAAAGTAGAGTCAGAGTAACAAAAATCAAGAAAGACAATGAATTAAATAATGCACAAGTACACTTGTAAATATAAGGGCAAAATGGGAAGCAGAGATAATAAAGACAAAAAATATGAGGGCATATTTGTCAAACTGTTTTGTTAGATGGCACCTGGAAATGTAAAATGTGACAAACATTTAGGGGCACCCAAAATGACATAAGTGACAAACAAAAGGAGACGGAGGGAGTTCAAAGTAAAGCTTGTGATCTCTTCATATTTGGTCAGCTTGTTTACAATACAAAAATATTTGATAGCTCTAGTCATGAGATCATGTCAAGGAGTACTAGAGTCAAACATGATGTTATTTATGGGCTCATAGCCCTTAATCTTTAAACTTTCTATGACTCTATTCCACATGAAGTATTTCTCAAGGAATACTATGAATTAGAATAGTATCATTGTCAATGTTCTTTGTATGCACTCAGGAGTTAGGAATACATGAACAATCAAACAAACATTTTGGGCTTCATTCATTTAAGGCCTAGAAAATGAGCCCAAAGTGTGCAAAGGCTTTATTTTTAAAGCAAAACATTTGTCCAAACCATACCTTAATCAGCCCAACTCATAGTTTTGATCAACCTTAGACTCTAAGATCACCATATTTTTGTAACTTATCCGGTTTCAAAATATTTTATCCCATCTGATCTAAACTTTTCTTTTATTATTAATTTTTTTTATATATTTTTTTTAAAATGGATAATTAGAGTTGAATTCATGATAAATAGTTAAATTTTTAGGGTATGTTTTAACTACAACTACCCAAAATCCAAATCTTCAGATTACCTTTACTTGTAAAAGAAATAATAAAAAATTCAAAGAAGCTTATAATAGGAAAGTCTTCAATCCCAAACAATCAAACCATTACTAAACCGACTTTTTCACATTATAAATTGGAGGTAAAGACCCTCAAATCCATAATATTAAAACTATACAGCACCATCTGTAATCGTCATTAAAAATCCTCAAAGGTTTTAACGTAGAAAAGTGAAAAAAAATCGCGATTCAACATGGAGAAGATGATGAAGAACAATAATGAAACAAGTTTCTTGCAATCAAATGATCCAATATACTGCGCTAACGGGTGTGGTTTCTTCGGGACCGCGGCGACAAAGAATCTATGCTCAAAGTTTTACAAAGATTACTGTCTCAAACCCTTGGTGACAACCACTTTGGAGAAGTCCTTAAGCTGCTTATCTTTATCTAGCGATAAAGAAAAGAAAGAGGATAATAATGTTAAGGAGGCTGTTGCTGCGGAGGAGTCGGGTTCGAAGAAGGCGGCTAATAACAGGTGTGAGATGTGTAACAAGAAGGTTGGAATGATAGGGTTCAAGTGCAAGTGTGGGAGTACTTTCTGTGGATCTCATAGGTACCCTGAAGAACATACATGCACGTTCGATCACAAAGCTGCTGGTATTGTTGCCATTGCTAAGGATAATCCTCTAGTTGTACCGAAGAAATTACAGAAAATCTGATCTTTAATAAGTACGATTTAATTAGAGTATCAAAACACTTTTAATCTATAGTTTCAAATTTGTGCTATTTAATTAATTATGAGTGACTACTTGTTTACAATGGGTAAATGTATATGACTAGATTAGGGAAATCATATAATAGTCGATTTTATATGATTTTGGGTTACGACTAATTAAGAAGTTGTATATGTTGCGTCCACTGTATACAAGACTTAGTGTTAGTATTGTTTCAATTGTGAAGCGTATTTTTTTTTTTTTTTTATATAATAATAAGTTTGGTTCTTGGTAATCCTAATGGGCAAATCTATACTATATAATTTGTAACAATGATGTTTTAGTTCAATATATTTCTTTTAGAGTGATATTGATAAAATGTTATGGTTGCACCAAGAATGATATTATTGAGGATAGTGCATGCTGGTATATATGCACTAATTGATCTTGAGTGAGCATTAAGAAACTTTCGATTTCCCTGATTATTACTAATTAATTCAAAGTCAAGATTTGCAACTACTAAATTATGATTTCTTGCTGGTAGCCGGTTAGTCTATGATGACAATCTTGTTTTCGCCATTGGTTGATCAAAGTGCCGAATCTTGGAAAACCTATCTTTGGCTTTGCTTTCGTCTTTGTGAAATTTTACTATATATCACATACCTTCCTTTCATTGCACGAACTCATGTCAATTCTTTTTTAATTTGTAGTGCTAAGCAACTATCTGAATATTATGTTTTGTCATGTTATGTTATGTTATATTATGTTCTGCCTCTGTTTTCTTAAGATATATGCATTCAATTTGTTTCATGTTACAAAGTTTATCAATTGGACAAAAGAATTTGATGTTACATACTTACATATGCATTCCAATTTTCTCTTTGATAACAAAACTGTTTTGTGCAAAATAAGTAAGACAGTCCTATAGTAAAATTTTGTCAAATTGTCTGCATAATCGGTCTGAGTTCTTCTAATAAATTAGTTTGAGCGATGCTAATTACCTCTTAGGTTAGTTATCCTGATGCCTTTAATATAAATAATCCAATAATCATATCATCTACGGAGTAACTTAAAATCTTGACATTGGTTGTTAAGTATAATTACAATTGTGATTTGTGTCTGATAACCGAGTTCTTGTCATTGTAAATGTGTAAATTTTGAAAGAGGCCGGTTGAGAGATAAACAAACACCTCTGTTCTTTGAAGAGTAAACAAGATTGGACTGTGTCAAATATCATGCTAAATTGAATAAACACAATAGCTTAATTCTGATTGATGGCTTCAATCACACATATATAATACAAGCTTACCCTAATATGATAAAATTAGGAAACTAACCAAAGATAACCCAAAAGATATTCTAGCCATAAATTATGGTCACAAAATATATCCTATGATTTCCAAAATATATCCTCAATAGCCCCCCCCCCCCTCTCAAGTTGGAGCATGGGATCAAAAATGTCCAACTAAAAAAGAAGATGATCAAACTGAGCTTCCCAAGCGCCTTAGTAAAAACATCCGCCAATTGCGACAAAGTGGAAACATAGGATGGAGCAGTTAAGCCCTCTGTAATAGCATCACGAACAATATGACAGTCAATCTCAATATGCTTCGTACGTTCATGAAAAACTGGATTTCTGGCAATATGTAGGCAGGGCAGATTGATTATCACAAAACAACTTGATTGCCTCAGGGTGTTAAACCCCCAAACTCAATAATAAGGCCTTTAACCATTTCAACTCACATGTAATCGAAGCCATGGCTCGATATTCGGCCTCAGCAGAAGATTTTGATACTGTAGGTTGTTTCTTGGTCTTCCAAGAAACAGGAGAGTGACCAAGAAACACAAGCCAACCTATCAACGAACGACGAGTAAGAGGACACGCCGCCTAATCTGAATTACACCAACCTTGCAAAGCCAGGTCACTATCTGCACTCAACAAAATACCCCGACGCGGGGTGCCCTTTAAATATCGAACCACCCGCAGAACTGCTTCCCAGTGCTCACTGCAAGGCTCTTGCATGTATTGCGAGAGAACATGAACAGTATACGCCAAGTCCGGTCTTGTAACCGAGAGATAAATTAACCGCCCTACCAGTCTGCGATAAGACTTAGGATCCGCAAGTAACTCACCACTAGCAAGACTAAGCTTGTGATTTTGCTCAATCGGAAAACCAATTGGCTTTGCCCCTAACAACCCTGCTTCTGAAATAATATCCAAGGTGTATTTTCGCTGACACAAAAACAAACCCGATTTACTACGAGCAACCTCGATGCCTAAAAAATACTTCAAAGGACCAAGATCCTTCATCTTGAAACAATCACAGAGGTAAGCCTTGAATACAATCAATGCAGCGAAATCATTTCCATAAACAATAAGATCATCGACATAGACTAAGACATTAATCTGAACATTGCCATTAGTGTATGTGAAAAGAGAATAATCAGAGTAAGATTGGAGAAAACCATAGCCTTTCAAAGTCGTAGTTAGTTTTGCAAACCAACACCTTGGAGCTTGTTTCAATCCATACAAAGACTTTCTCAAGTGACACACCAAACTCAGATCCGAGTTCTCAAAACCGGGAGGTAATTTCATGTACACCTCCTCATCCAGATCACCATGTAGGAAGGCATTATGAACATCCATCTTATGAAGCTCCCAATTTTTAGAAGTGGCTATAGCAAGGAAAGCGTGCACAATAGACATTTTTGCAACCGGAGCAAAAGTCTCACCATAATCGATACCTTCTTGCTGATGATTAATAAAGACAACTAAGCTAGACTTGAGACATTCATTATCACCATTAGACAAAAATTTTGTCTGGTACACCCATTGACTACCTAGAGCCTTCTTGCCGGGAGGAAGATGCTCTAATGTCCAAGTTCCATTGTCTTCTAATGCCCTTATTTCTTCTTTCATAGAATGTCACCAACCTTCAGATTTCATGGCTTCTTTAAAGGATTTTGGATCCTTTTCATGAACAACAGCTGCAAGGAATTTTTGATAATTCACAGAAAACATGTCACAATTCATATAGTGTGCCAAAGGATGAGGTGTACCTAAAGGAGTGTTGGACGACGGAGAGGACGGAGACGGATTATTAGCAAAAACGAAATGAGTCACATAATCTCGAAGCTTGACCGACAGAAAATTTTTACGATGACCCTTACCCAAGACTTCCGGTTGGGGCTACTCGGAGGGGTCCTGGGGCTGGTCGGCATCTGCACTGATGTTGCTGTGCGCGGCATCTGCTATGTTACTGTGCTCACTTGGCCCAGCTGCCGCTGGAAATCCAGCAGGTGAGGCGGTAGCTGGGCTGCTTGGCTGCGAGATCCGCAGCCTGCAAGATTTCCTGCGACAGGTGCATTGGCTGGGCGAACTTCCTGCCCAATCGCGGAATATGCTGCGCCCGCAGGATGTGGGGCAGCTCCCTCTGTCCTCGGGGCAACCTGCACTTCTTCGACTACCACCACCCGAGCATCATCAATATTCACCTCACCATCATCAAAGACCTCATACCCCATTAAATCCTCATGAACGTCTCCATTATCATAGGATATCGACGCTATATTCACATCAGCCGGTGTATCAAAAGGGAACACTCCCTCAACAAATTCACATCACGAGAGATAAAAAAAAACTTTCGACTCAAGGTCATACACTTTCCATCCTTTCTTCCCAAAGGGATATCCCACAAAAACACATTTCCTACTCCGACTTGCAAATTTATCACCATTTGTTTTCTGATTATGGGCAAAACACAAACATTCAGAAGTGCAAATTGCATCAAAAGAAGGAGTTTTATTAAAAAGAATTTTGAAGGAAGTTTTATTTTGGAGCAAGGGTGTGGGTGTACGGTTAATAAGATAAGCAGCAGCTAGAACACACTCACCCCAAAGATAAATAGGTAAATTAGCTTGAAATCTCAAAGCTCTCCCAACGTTAAGAATGTGTTTGTGTTTGCACTTAACCCTCCCATTTTGTTGTGGAGTACCGACATAAGTGGTTTGGAAAATGATACCCGAAGCAACAAAATAATCATGCAAGCAATTAAACTCAGTACCATTATCACTTTGCACAATTTTAATGGTTTGTGAAAGTTGTTTATCAACCATTGCAACAAAAGCCAAAAACATCTAAAAACTTCGGTTTTATCAACCAACAAATAAATCCAAACTGCTCTAGAATAAACATCAACGATAGTAAAAAAAAAAAAAAATAACGAGCTCCACATGATGAAACATGTCGATATGGACCCCACAAATCACAATGTATTTTCTCAAAAATTCTAGAAGCCCTACTATCACTTAAAGGAAATTTATCTCTAGGATGTTTAGCATGCATACATACTTCACACCCCTTATCTAGACAATCTTTATTGCTACTAACATGAGGAAGTAACTTAACTTTCTCGGAAGGATGACCCATTTGACGATGCCACAACTTCAAATTTGAGGTCGCTTCACCAACACCAACATGATGCACCGAATCCGAATTGCTAAAATAATAGAAACTGTCTCTCCTAGCTCCCGTTCCAATCAGCTCCTTCGTTTGGTCCTGAATAACACACATATAAGGGTTAAATTGGACAATGCAATTAAGCTCATCGGTAACTTGTGACACAGAAAGTAAATTACAACTCAAATAAGGAACATAAAGAACCCCTGTGAGAGTGATTTTGTTTCACAAACGAACAGAACCAATCAAAGAAGCCACGACAGTATCACCATTAGGTAAACCAACCGGACATTCAAAATTCGAAGTATCAAATAACCAAGATTTTCTCCGGTAACATGATGGGTTGCTCCGGTGTCTATAATCCAAGAAGTAACATCAAACTTACCATTCAAGCGATTTGCAGGAACATTTGCGTTACCAAACAAACTCGTGATAATTTTCCATTGTTCACTTGAGAACACTTGTCCTTGAGAAGAGGAGCTTTCGGTAGGAGCATTAGAACCCGAAACAGCATTGGCTCTCACCGAACCTTGACCACGACCAGCCAAATATTTCCCTACCTGGCTGCCATCTCTCGGGGGAGGTCTTCCATGTAGATCAAAGCATTTTTCCTCCACATGGCCACGCTTCTTGCAGTAATTACAAGTTTTATCCGACCAACAACTCAAGGTCTCATGACCCACTTAGCACACATCGAACCATGCCCCTCTCGACCACGATCTGTATTCTCATAGCCACGAGTTGCTGCTGTACGGACAGCAAAGCTAAGTTCCTCTGAAGGCTTTTGTTCTTGCTCCTGCTTTGCTGCTCGTACTCTTTCCTCCTGCACAACCAACTGATATGCATGGTCTAGGCTAGGGAGAGGATATTGAGACAATATATTAGAACACAAGGAAGCATAAAAATCAAAGTATAGTACAAGCCCATCAAAAAATCATGTAATTTCGATTTCTCTCGCCTAGCTTTATCTAATTGACTGGCAACATACTGTGAACAACAAGAACATGAAATTAATGACTCATGGTGATCCAACTCTTGCCACAAGGAACACAATTTGCCATAATAAACCGAGACAGGCATATTACGAGTTTGTTCACACTTAGCAATCGAAGATCTTAATTAATTGCTGAATTCTAGGGCCATTGGTTTGAGCAAATCATTTCTTGAGATGCTCCCATAATAACCTAGCTTCACGAAATTTAGAAAGGGAAAATCATTCCTCTGGATCAATAGTATTGGTAATCCAAGAAATCAACATCACATTGAGGGTCGTCCAATCTGACTGTGTACATCAATACATGGCGGAACAAGGGTGTTGATAGTACCGTCTAAGAACACGAATTTACGTCTAGCCTCCAACGCATTTTGCATATCGGCAGCGCAATCATCGTAATTGTCAGATTTTAATTGAGAAGGGGTAATGAAATCCCCGGGTCGATCTTGTGACCCAAGGTAAAAAGGAGAATTCGGTTTAATTTCAGTTGGAGGAGGTGGTGGTGCGTCATCAACGACCATGTTTGTGGGTTGAAAAAAAATTGAAAGAAATTCAACCTGCTCTTGATACCATGTCAAATATCATGCTAAATTGTATAAACACAATAGCTTGATTCTCATTGATGGCTTCAATCACACATACATAATACAAGATTACCCTAATATAATAAAATTAGGAAACTAACCAAAGATAACCCAAAAGATATTCTAGCCATAAAATATGGTCACAAAATATATCCTATGATTTCCAAAATATATCCTCAATAGACTGAAAATTAATCCTTGTTTCTCGTCGTCTCCTGTCTGCAGTCTTGCAATTCAATCAATTCTGTGGTTTCCTTTTGCAGTTTCCTCCCTATTTTATTTAGTTGATCATGCTTAATTTGATGGTTTGGAAAGGCCATACTGTCAGTCTGTCACTTAAATTTTTCACAATGGTGATCAAACATCACTCACTACTTGAAAGCTGTATTTCTTTAATGTACTTTGTACGACGTTTAAATGTGAATATATGGTGACTAAGGCCCCAACTATGCTCCTAAATTATTATGTATTAGGATATCAAAGATATTATCTGCTTTCCTCAAAATTATAAATAAAAATAAATAAATAAATAAATAAATAATAAAAAATTATCTACTATTACGCTCCCATGAAACGTGTGATTTGTTTTTCATTATGGATGATGATTGTATTTACTTTTGATTTTTTTTGTTTTTTTTAAAAGGTAATGTTAAGCTTATGTTAATTACTTTGTTACTTTGAATTGTTGTCATATACAACTATATACTCCGTATGCTTTCAAAAAAAAAAAAAAAAAAAAGTTGTAGTGGGTTTATTAATTTATTATCCAATCTAAAATGTATCTTTTATATGATAAAATATATCTAGATTATAGGTTAACACCATATCCAACTTATCCTAATATTTTATCAACAATCTAGGCATTGCCCGGACACATATTATTGTGATTAAATTAAATGTCACGTTAGATTAGATTGGATATATATATATATATATATATATATATATATATATATATAAAATGATTTATAATTCTTTAAAAAAAATTATCTATTTATTGACAATAGAATTTTACTCCTATACAAATAATCACGTAATTATAATTATAAATATGGCCATGTATTATTAATTTTTTTTAATCTACCATTGATTTAATATTAAAGTTTTTGAATCATGTATTCTTCATATCCAGTTGTAATATTTTTTATTATGTTTGTGATTTTGTTAATGGAATTAAAAGAAGTAAAAAACTACTAAAATTAAGACACAACAAAAACTGTACAATACAAGAAATCTTGAAGTGAATTTAGATCAATGTTAGTAAAGTCTTAGAAATTTACGGGTTTTTTTCGCTTTAAAAGCTTTTTTTTTTATGCTAATCTATTATTATTATTTTTTTACTATTCTGCATTATCAAAAGGGTTTATTTGACCAAATTAACAATCAAACAAAAAGTTTATCCCAAAATTTTATCAACAATCTGGGCATCGCCCGGGCACAAAAATATTTGACAAGTGTCGTGCCACGTAAGCACATATATATTTTATTGTGACACATATGATGCTTAATAAGCGAATTTTAGATAGGTTTTGTAAGATAAAAATATTGTATAGAGTTTTATTACCGATATATTTCTAATCTTTCCTATATGTATACAAATTTAATCATTACATTTAATAAATATCCTATAACTAGGTTTTATTTCCATCATAAAATTCGTTTTAAAAATTTCTTTAAAATAATATCCATTTATAATTTATTTAAAAAAATAATTAAGAATCAGTAAAAATATTTTTAGTTTGATTAAAATACTTTCAATTCATTAAAAATAATTTAAGTTCAACAAAATAATCTCAAGTCAAAATAGATATCTATTTACAAACAAAGCTACAAAAAGTACACTATAATATAAATAAGCAATATGATATTGTATCATTTCTATGTCTAAATATCCTAAATTATCATAAGAGATTATATGACCGTATGTAACACAAATCAAAAAGTTTATCCTAAAATTTTATCAACCATCTGTGCATCGCTCAGACACAAAACTAGTATCATATCACTAATAAATAAAGTCGGTCTCGAAGCTAGGCCACGAGACAGCGACACTTGACATTTCAGTTTTTCGCCAAGTGTTGTGCCATGTAGGCAAAAAATAAATATTATTGTAACACAGTACATATGATACTAAGTAAGTGAATTTTAGATATTTTTTTTAAGATAAAAATATTGTATAGAGTTTTATTATCAATATACTTCTAATATTTCATATATAAAAATTAATCATAACTTTTAATAAATATTCTATAACTCGGTTCTATTGCCATCATAAAATTCGTTGTAAAAAATTCTTTGAAATAAGATCTATTTATAATATATTTAATTTATTTAAAAAAATAATAGAGAATTAGTAAAAGAAAAAATAATTTAAGTTCAATAAAATATTTTCAAGTCAATAATAACATAGTTATCTATTCACAAACAAAACTACTAAAAGTACTCTATTATTTAATTAAATAAGCGATACGACATCGTATGTCTAAATATCCTAAATAATCAAAAGGGATTGTAAGACCGTATTTAACATTCAAGCAAAAAAGTTAATGCTGGAATTTTATGAACAATCTGGGCATTGCTCGGGAACAAAACTAGTAACTATATAAGTGATTAGGTAATGTAATATCGAGCCATACTTGATTAATGATTTTGTTATAGGTATAGAAGAAAGAAGGGAAAAAAAAAAGACATATAGAGCACTCCGCATATACTAAAATCTAATATTCAATGCAAGTATTTGTGTTGTTAATTAATGACCAATAAAAAATAAAGCTCGTGCTTTAATATATATCTTATGCAATCAATAATAAATGCACCTATTAGTTTCTACTCATATTATCATAAACATTGATTTAAACATCAAAGTTGCATATAATTGTTCAAGTATCTCGAGGCCTTTTTGAGCTACTCCTAACATACACTTAAATCATATATTCACATATGAAATTCATTTTCCAACAAAACATATTGAAGAAATTCAGAATAATGATAGCAGACGACATCACACAAAATCCAAAAAAGTACGTATTATGAAACTCCATAATTCCAATAAGCTTCATTGATCATCTCTCGTACTTCTTTGTGATAATTGCAAAGTTCTCCTTTTTATGATTCCACCTTGCAATTGCATGTCTCATTTGTTAACTTCATCTTCATTGTACCATATTTTTCATATAATTACTGAGACAATATATTCCTATCACTGACTAAAGCACAAGAATATACTGAGTAAGATCTAATTAAATCGATACATACTCGATAGCGATTACATTGGAAACGGGTGTAATGAAAGAAGAGATTGAGATTCTTTTTATTATTGAGGGTATGAGTTGGGTTTAGTATTCGATTGTCTTAAGGAAAATCCCATGTCAAAATCCATGCATGATCATCAACTATGCATTTTATCAGTGATTTTTTTTTTCATTCCTACATATTTTTATATCGTCTAAATGCTAATGAGCGGTGATATGCATGTAACTACAGTATGTAAGAAGAATGATAATGTACAATACGTTAAGTGTACGGCTAGCCATGACAAGTGGTCACTTGTAAAAGAACAAAGTAGTTCCTACAACACTGACTGATCGAGTAACCCTTATAATACTGATCGAGTAACCCCTATAATACTGACCGAGTAATTCTTACTCGTATCACACTAACAAAGTAACCTCCTATTATAGCCAGCCATATATAAGAGTTTAAAATTAAGGTTTTTTTTTTTTTTTTTTTTTTTTTTTTTTTTTTTTTTTTTTTTTTTATGGTGAGTATGTTAAATAATTAGAAGTCACCAAATTCAAGTGAATAAATCAAGGCCCAAGTCACCAATATAACCTATTAATAGGACACGTGTCTCATGACTTTTACCTTAGAATCGACCCACACAAAAATTTCTTGTTAAAGTCAAAGCATCTCACTATACAAAAGAGGGGAAGTGCCCGTTGAGGATTGATAAACCAAGCACATTTTGTGGGGGTTAAGTATTTACACACATCTCCTGTTCTTGCTGAAATACTCTTCTTTTTAGCCATAATCCATCCTAAACATATGCCAATAATATTAAAAATAAAAATATACACATCCCCATGTTTAAGGATGGTTGATCCTATGGTATGAATTTTTTTTAAATAAAAAAAATGAGTAAACACTTAGTGATAACATATTAAAAGGTAAAGTAGTCACAATTTTCAAACTCAAATTGAGTTTTAATGTAATTCACACATTCGATAAATCTCGAGATTCATCTTGAGTTTGAAGATTTACAAGCTAAACCAAAGCAACCTCAAGTTGAGTTTGTTAACACCCTCAAACGATTAATCTAATCTTTGTGATCAGCATATCAATCTTCGATGATCGCAAGCTACAAATTCACATATCATATCAATGAAATCGATAGGTTTGATATCAACCCACACGATACACGATAACAATAAGATAGGTTTCAACATCACCACATGTTTGTAAAGAAGAAAGCCAAGTGATTTTCATGTGATGAATTGCAATTGTAGTGCATCATAAAACAGGCACAGACAAAGATGAAATAATAGCTAATTTTGCTAGTATAGTGTATATACAACATCCTAAAGTTCACCCCAAATATCAAAAGTCATGATGTTTAAGTTGAAATTATTCAATTTCATGTGGTCTATTTTTTCACACAAGTTCAAGAATCTCCATGATGAATTATGAAATACATGATTACAATCATAACTTAGAAGAGGAAGAAGGGGAAGCATCAAATATTTGTTATTGATGATTTTATTGACACCCTTTATAATGAAGGTGATACGATTTCCTACTATTTGGAAAAAAAATAAAAAGTAATCAATTACTAGTGCAACTATACCCAAAAGATCCGATCCATATTTTTGAAAATTTCATGGTTTTTGCCAATATATCATGATTAACCTCCATGTGAATTTGCACTACTAAGTGCCATGTATTGGAGTAGTACAAGTGTAGGAAAATAAGGTAGAGATCCATTCAGTTAGTTCACCACATAAATTAAGTACAACAACTGACTCACAATATAAATATCTTTTGTTGTTCTTTTTAAATTATGTTCATTAAAACTTTTTTTTACTGTCTACGGATAAAGTTCAATCAACTATTATCTCGACTATCTCAACTACGCTTGATATATTCGATCCATATAATTATTCTTTAATGGTTTTCGCCAATTTATCATGATCAACCTCCATGTGAAGTAGCACTATACAATACATGTCAAATATTTAGGGTAGTACAAAGAGTCGGAAAAAACGGATAGAGATCCATTTAGATCACTTGAGGGCAAGGTAGAATATAGAAGCAAGGGAGTGCAAATAACTTCATTTCATTGTTGACTACTATTGTATATCATACCATCATTTCTTTTTTTTAATTAGTCGTATATGATTTTGATTGTTTTTCTTGGAAGGGATATCAAAATAGTAAACGGAGGAATAAGTGAGCATTCAAGTGGTGGGTGTAGGTATCAAAACCTCTTCATTTTTAAATTTCAAAGTAAAATTATTAGATTCTACTCTACATATTATCATGATTTATGATAAATAATCTTGTACAAAAGGGACCCCCAAAAAAGCTTAAACTTGAGTTGGCGGCAAGGATTAAGCAAAATTTCCCTTTTCTTTTGTTGAGAAGGCCAAATTAATCTTGCAACTATAGGTTTTTTTTTTTTTTTTTTTTTAAAAAAAAAAAAAAGATACTCTGCCTCATTCTATAGTATTTTAGGCCAAAAGATTAACTTCTAATTTACAATAATAACACATGCATAAATCCAATATACATACTGTCACTTTATGCCGATAACACTAATAATCAACAGTTTCTTAATTAATACACCAGTCAGTAAAAATGAACAAATAATTTGCTCTTAGCGACCTTGTCACAAAATTTGCAAATTATTTGGTGCACCTAAATGCACATTGCTTTATGGTACACCCGATAAAAAATCAACATATATATACCTAGTATATTCTTTGGTTTTTAACTATACGTTCTTTTAATAATTTATGCTTCTTTCGTAGAAAATTCAAACTTTCTGCTACGAAAAAAAGTTGTGATAAAAAAAACACTCAATTTTTCGTGCTCTTATCACAAGTCTCGTGATATATATATGGAAAAATTGCAAAAATCGAACATGCAATTACAATATCTGCACCCCTGTTCTTTTAATTTTTAAATAAAAAATAAACACATGTATTGAATTTGAGCAACTATTCATTAGGCTTCAATGTCGAAACTAGCCACGTTGCCATGTTCCTTACATTTAAACTACATATTTATGTTGTTTTTAGGATTCAAGTTCATTTGTTTTACTCTTTATGTTCTTTTAGGATTCATGTTTATTTGTTTCAATCTTTATGTTGTTTAAACTTAACCTTAATGTTCATCGAATGTAGGGTGCACAAACCAATAATTGGGCAAAATTTTGAGTCATAGATTTCTTAATATTATAATCAAAATTTAAAATAGGGCATAGTTAGTGTATCAACAATGCAAAAGTGTAATCGTTATGATTATTAAAAAAAAACAGATAAAGATCTCATATTAGGAAATTAAAATTGCAATCACCGGAAGCAAGTAGGGTTATGCAAACGTGCAAATGGTCAACAAATTCAGAGGACGACGCGGTAAAAAAGAGGGTAATACATCCATAATTCCATACAGGTCCCCAAAAAGAAATGTTTGACTCTAAAATATTTGTGTTCAAACCTAATTATGAAAGCAGATTTAATCATGAGAAACAAAATTAAGAGGTTAATTAGAGAGAGAAGGATCAAGATTCCTTCCTTGATTAACAGTCTAACTTTGCTTCTAATACTATTGATTACGAGTAATTAATTAATTAAAGCTCGATTACGAAACCGGCCTTATCTCACGTGGAAATCACATAATTTCTAGCATAAGTATAACCTGCATGGACCCGGATTGTGTGATAAACTAATCCCATTTCTGTGGAAATTTCTTTTCTTATGGGCCATCTATGCCCATCCGAAACTTCGTTTTGTTATAACAGCTAGACAACAAATCAAAAACTCAAGAGTATAGCAAATATTGATCCTTAGGTGAGGCAGAGTTACGATAATTTATTTATGGTAAAGATTTTTAAAAATTATCCTTAAAATAATAAACAATCACCACGTTGATATCGCGATAAATTGTTGTCTCTTATATAAGATATTGTCCTATGATGTTCTAATTGCCCTTCGGATGTGGTCTATAATCTACAATATTTGGTCATCAAGCCAAATGGAAGCCTTAAAACGTAAGATATTCTATATTTACAAGGAAATTCAAACTCATTGATGATTTTTCAAAACTAGATATAATAGTGGACATGATAAATCCACCTAATCATTCCCTAAGTTTTGTACTTTATAAGGGGGAAATTAAAAAATGATTAATGTTTAAAAAATCCCTTACTTTTAAGGGGTCATAAAGACATAAAACACATAAGAGAATTGTACCAACAATGTAATACAAGAGATATTACACGAAAATAAAGTTTCCACACCTGAAGCTTAAGGGGAAACTCTTAAAGCAATATCCTTACCTTGATAAAGATTCAAGCCCACAAAGTTGTTTTTCTTCGTCGGAGTCAATTTTGTAAGAATTGCCTTCACTATTTGAAATTAAAATACTTATTAAATTTAGGTTATTATGAATTGGCTCGACTTGTGATCACCACTGAAAACACAAATTCAATTCATGTTATACTTGAACTGACTAACAAGAATCAAATAACCTTTGCTATTTTGGTTGCTCTTAATCACAAAGAATAATGTTGAAAATGATAGTACTTTATAAGACAATTTGTTACATTAATAATTCGAATTCAAAAAGCTATATGGTCTATCTAGAATTCATTGCCATATCGATAATGTATTTTTGAACTACTAATGTAACAACTAAATTCAAATAGGATGAAAACAATTCGCTATTAAAAAAAAAAAAATAATGCAAACCTAGGGGGAGAATAAGGAGATGTCAAAGAACGTAATGGAGGGAAGAAAGAAGATGGAGCAATAACGATGCTTCCATTTTCTTAGGCTTTTAACACTTTGGGTGGCAATTGCCAAAGATGAGGTTGCCAAACTTTGTAATGATGAGTCTACCTGCCATCATTACCATTCAAGAACCCAAAAGATCACTCCATTTCTCTCTCCAACCTAGCCCACCATTTCACTACTTTGGTACATACTTCTACTTCTCCTTCTATTTAAAGGACCTCACCTTCCCCCTTCTTCTCCCCTCAATCCACCGCCATCAAGTTTTGCATTAACTTCACCTCATCACCAATCATTATAGTATCTTCCTCTCCCATACACACTTGGTTGATCCCTCTCGAGTCTCGACCTCTACTAATTAGAGAAGCTCAATTAATAATCACACAATGTGTAGTGCAAAAGATTGGCTTCAGTCTCCTCCGACTCCTTGCAATGGCCAACGACCCTCAAGGAAATCCAAAGTTCGAGTCCATTGCCTCATCGTAAGGTACGTGTCAACAAAATACAAATGCAAACCTTTTCTTGTATAAGATAATGTAAAGTACAACAACGTCCTCTACATGGTATCAATTTGTGATGTAGAATTCTACCAACCTACTCTCCACAATCTTCACATGTACTAATTCTACAGTCAGTAGGATACAACATAAACAATCTCATAGAGATTTTTACTTCTTCCATTATTTTTCGGTTTCTTTGCTATGATCTTTCATCGTACAAGGTATTAATGTGTGATTTGGTGGAACAGGAGAAGGTACGAAGGAACGAAGACGGAGGACATGGAGCTAAAGAACCTGAAGCTGTACTTAGAGAACAGAAGTATTTTAGAACAGAATGAACAGCTAAGGCAAAAAGCTATTCGCCTTCGACAAGAAAACCTAGCTCTCCTTTCTGAGTTTCAGAAGAGATTCAAATCCTCTTAGCTCATGGCACCAAAATGATCAAGGACATAGCAAGAAAATCGTAGTCTAATTTTCATGATATAACTATTGTATGCTAGACTGCTAGCATTCCCAAGTCCTAATGTAATAATCATTAGTATTATTTTTAAGAGTAGCTAGCTTAGGGGTGGACTAAAGAATACTCAGAGAATTTTTTCATTGGCCAACTCATCTCTTTGTATCATGATCTAAGATCCTGAACATCTTAGGTGTAAAATCTTTAGTTTGTACCAAAGAAAAAAAATATGTAATATACACAAGTATTGTTATAATTATTATTTTAGCATGTTACCAAAATTTAATTAGAAATGGCACTTACAATACATAAAAAAAAAAAAAAGCCGCCTAAATTCAGAATAATTTATTTTATTAATTAGATTCGATCCACAATCATTTCCAAACTGCTAAACTTCGTATCTCTCTGTTTTATATTTTACTGTATTTTTTAAATAAAAATAAAATTAAAAAAAAAAAGAAAAACATTTTTAAAAAATCCCAGTAACTGAAAAAGAGAAAAGAGATGATGTAGTAAAGAAGCAAGACAAAATAGGAAAAGGAAGTGAAAAAAAGAGGCAACCCTACAGCATAGTGTAATTAAAAATGAGGTCCTAAAAAGGAGGTAACTTTATTTATGTCATAGTAGTGAGTAGCAAATAAAGAAGACAGAATGAGGAAGCAATGGTTATAAACATCTCCTAGAATTCAGCCAATCCAACACTGAAAGTAATTTGAGGTATCAGTGAATGAAGAAGAGAGTGTCTCAGATGTAAAGCATCAAAAGTGAAAAAGGGTAGCATATTACAAAAGGGGTAAATTACTCTGCATTGGCTTCAATGTGTAGGACAGAGTATGTCGAATCATAACATCTGAAATACTACATGTGGAGTTATTTCTTTGCAAGGAATACATTCAGGTGAGGCATTATAAAGTCAATAATTTATAAATATATACGACTTTACGAGTAAGATTAATCAACAACATTATATACGGGGATAAAACTCTTTCTATTACTATAGCTGATAGTCTGATACTAGTCATAAACTAATAATACTACTTCGTATATGTTTTGTGGACGTAGAACTAAAACTTTGTATCTATAACAATGGTACCTATAATGTGTTTTCATTTTTGTTGTATTTCCATCTTACTTACCAACGCGTCCAATGTCATACCTCATACCGAGTACTATTAAGAATTTTTACTACATAAAAGAATTTTTGCAAAAGCAAAGTAATAGAATCCGATGAAAACTAGAACCCCTCCCAACCCAAATAGTCTTCTCACCATCTTCTTCCCACCACTCTATTGAAGTGAGGAATTGAGGATATGTTTAGAAATTTAACTACTCTATATTATTTATTTGTAATTAAGAAAAGAAACAACTATACTCCCTCTAATCCTTTTTGTTTTTCTCGTGTGAAACTTTTTATGTAATCTCAAAAAAAAAAAAAAAAAAAAAAAAAAAAAAAAAAAAAAAAAAAAAAAAAAAAAAAAAGGGAAGCAATAAAAAGGATCTGAAGGAAGTTTATGTAATTATTAGTTCCAATAAAGGGTATATTATTATAAAAAAAAAAAAAAAAAAAAAAAAAAAAAAAAAAAACACAATCCTGATTGATTCCTAGTTCATCTTAAGGGGGCGCTTGGATTGGGAGTATTAAATTAAGGGGTAGTAAAAATCAAACCAAGCAAAATTAAAGTAAACATAGAAAAGGGGGAGCTAGTGATGATGTGATTGTAAGAAGATTTATATAGTGATGGTGTGGTGATAGGTGAAGAAAGGAAACTATTACCCTTATTTTGGGGGTAATAGGTTACACTAAAGGGAGGGTGGGTAACCTATTACCCTCATTTTGAGGGTAATGATTCCTCCACCCCTCTCTTTTTCTTTTGTCACTACAACCTTAATTCATTCATAAACACCTTGTCTCCTTACAATAATACCTCTAATCAACTATAATTTATTTAATTTGACTTTTATTACCCCCTTAATTTATTATCCCATTTCAAGCGCCCCCTAAATAAACAAAACATTCAACCATAAAACTCCCGTCAAATAGGTAGAGTACAGTACAACCTTCGCAATCCAGTGAGTGATCACCTTTCTTTGCCCACCTTTTTATGAAATAGTAGTAATAAGGGAGCATCTTGTCAAAATGCAATCATGACCAAAAACTCTTCCAAGAATTTTACTGGGAATTGCTTTCAAATTTCTATCCAACTTTTTCCCAATTATGTAAAAACAATAAAACACAAAATCTAACTAGTCTTATTTAATACATACACAAAGTTTTATCAGTCAAAGCAATCATAGTAGTTAAAAAAAAACGAAAAACTTAAACCAAATGACGTAGGAGATACACTGAACTACTACACAAAGATTAATAATTATATTTAAAAAAATAACTGAGAGAAAAACAGTTAGTCTACAGACGCGGCAATATAATCATTAGCCCAGACTCCTTTTGGAAATTATATGCTTATGTTAATGCAACTATGCTCTAAACCATTTCCCACTTTGTAATATAGCCTCATACATGTAAGACATATAACCTTCTTGTCTAGGTACAAATCTAGGTGTTGTTTAATTGACATGGGAAATGAATTTCCATAGGAAATTATATTTCATGGGAAGTAATTTCCTTTGTCCATTTCTTAGGAATTGACTTAAGTTTGTTTGGTGATAATATAGGAACTTTGATTTCCTAGGAATTTATTTCCTATGTTTTATTAGTTAACTTGATAATTTTTATTTAAGTTAACAAATTTGGAGAGAGAAAGAAAGAGATTAAATTATTAGTGATAATAATGCAAGTAAACCCCACAATAATCATAGGAATTGTGACTTACCAAGGGAGGGCTTAGTAAGTTATTTCCCATGTTTCATGGGAAGTACAACTTCCTTTGGAATTTCCATTTCCCCCACTTTGATAAATTTGTGTCAACCAAACAACACATGATTTTTCCATCTCCTAGGAAATAGAATTTCCAATGCTATTTACCTCCGACCAAACAACACCCTAGAGTTACATCATGCGTGGATATGATCTTAATCTTAATCATCCCATCAAGTAAAATAAGATTTGGCAAAACTAATAATCGTCCCGTCAAATAAAATAAGATACATTAAGATACATGAGTTAAATTACTTGACCCAAATCTGAACTATATCTGAAATAACATGACTTCAAACTTAATCCAAACAACCTATTTGTCCGAATTGCCAGTTATAGCAGAATTCTAGTCCTTTATTACGCACGTCGGGCTAGAAGTTAATACCAACAAACTATTATATGACACTTTAGAATTAGTTATATGGCCAATGCTCCATGCTATGTTATTTCGACTCTTTATCTTATCTTCTATACCCATGTCAGACACTCAATAGTCAAACAAGGGAGTGGGATCCTTACCCGACACTTCATTGCTCACCCAAACACTTCGACTATCTTGAACCACATAATTATAAGAGAAAATGTGAACAAGAGAAGGAATAAAAAAAAAGGACTTGAGACATTAACAAGAATTGACTATATGTGTGCATGTATCTGTACATTAAAATTCATGCATAATGTCTTCAAAAAAACAAGAATGTTCCATTTATGCTGAGCCCACAGACACCCAGATCCAATTATAGAACGACGTCTCCATGTCATAAATTTTTGGCATTAGACATATTTGACACATAGATATGTGCTCATGTTTGAGTAGTTTGAGTAACATAGGCTCCATATTGGATAAAGTATGCACATGCTGATATGCACGATAGGTTCAATAAAAACAATCCTCTCCCACATCTAACAAGTTTGGCTTCTCTGTCACTAAAGAGAAAACTCGAGTTCAAGCTATTAGAATGGCAGAGTTCGTCCCTTAATGTTTGCTCCACTTTCCTAAGAGTATTTAGTTTGCTCCATACTACAAATGGTTGTAGGGGACCACAACTTTCCTCTCACAACCCTTACATCCAGTCCTACCACTCTTCTCTCTCATCAACTCCCCTCAACAAAAAATTCAAAAACTTCACCCACTAGGTAAATAAAAAAGGACGGATGGAGTAGCAGTGAGATCAGGGGGCTATAATTAGCATTTTGCTGTCCAATCTCACTGCCATAAATGGTACCAAATAAACTAAAATTTTCAATCAGGAAAAAGAACTGTTATATATCATGTCAACCTTGACAGTTTATAACTATCCCTCTTGTCAAAGTCTCCATTTTAATAGGATTTGCACAGAACACCTCAAAGTTGTCAATAACTAATCCACACAATCTGTAGATGTCTCAATTCTTAAATTCAACTGATACATGCATGAAATAGCCTAGAAACAACCCATTTGTCCAAACATAACACTAGTTCATAAAACGGAAAAAATGAAGGCAATATGCATGTAGAGAAAGTCAGCAAACTTGAGCTCTATGATCATGTTAATATATAATATAGTATTCTTTAAAACTTTTTATCCCATACTTTTTTTTTTTTGGGGAAGATAGGAAGGAACAAAAAACAAAAACCGAAAGTTTTTCTTTCTGGTGAAAATGTCAAAATAAATAAACCATCTCATACGTCTTTCTCTTGACTGGTACTAAAATTTTCTTTTTCTTTCTTTTTCTTATGATTGTTGTATATGTATAATGTGGTTTTTGACTAGCTAGTTCCCTTAGTCAGTAAGGATTAAAAGTCCTTTCCTTCTCTTCCTTGTCTTTTTATTCAAAACTTAAAAATAAATTTGAAAAAAAACCTGCGGAAGGCCAGTCAACTGCTACTGTAGATATATAATTTACTCGCTATTTAGTACTCCGTACCATCAAGTCTAATACTTCGTATAAGCACCCTACCAAAAGCCCTGAAGTTACCTCTGCTACTAACTCCATTTTTTGCCTCAAGACACATAGAAAATGTTTGTTTGTTCAGTGGATAATAATATAAACATATGGCTATCTTAATATCTAAAATAAACGGAGTATTTTTTGTTCAACTACAGAATACCAAGAATTGCCCTCAACATTGAGGTGATGCCTTCTTATGGGTTGCTTATAGTAAGGAAAGGATCTTAGCTATCACAAATCGGACAAATGCATTGGAGAAATTGACTACTATCATATTGCTTTACATTAGCCCAGTTACTTAGTTATAGATCAGTAGACTTGAATCGCTAACATCTGCCCCAGTGTCCACCGTTTCTCCAGCTCCACAACGATAGACTAGTCCTCTCGAAAAAAACTTACAATTAGTACAGGTTATACTGTTTTCAACAGCACTATCACATATTAAAACCTTCCAGCACTTCCCTAGAACAAAAATACCAGGAAATCAGCATTGTAACCACTATAATTTCTTCCCCAGACCTATCAAACAGCCAGGAATATAAAACACACCATACAAACTTATTGATGGCAGGTGTTCTGGTTTAGCCAATTCCAATTGGGCCATAAAACAGAGCATCTATTGCTAATGAGTTCTGAATATCAGATGTCAATATAGCTAACATCTCAATCAGCCTACTATACATGTATCTTGGCCTCCTAACATCACTACGTACCAACTTTTTTTCATAAATTGGCAATATATAATAGAGGACTGAGTTCCCAGCCAAACTGCAAATTGTACTTCCTCCGTTCTATTAATATTGCAACAATGGACTTTTTGCACTATTCATCACTCTTGTTTGACCATATAATATGATATATACGTTAAGCAAAATATAGTCATGTGGGATCTTGTTGGATTCGTCTCATAAAATACTTTCACAATATCAACTTTTTATAATTTTTACTCTTACACAATTATAAATATTTAGCATATAAAATGTGATTTGGGATGCGTAATTTCATCCTTGTTGCAATATTAATAGAACGGAGGAAGTATCTTGTACTAGAGCTTGCTATCAAGACCCACAAATTATAATAAATATAATTACATATGTAAACATTAAGAAAAGAAAAGCCTGTTACTAGACTAGTTCAATATGAAATTACACAAATGTGTAAAATTCTCAATTGCATCCATTCCTACTTCTAAATTAACTACTACCATTGATAAAGGGAACAAGAATGTCATTTTCAGCTCCATAAAAATATAAATACAGCACAATGGAAAGAGGAGAATTATATTACAGGAAGAGCCAGTTTAATTGATATGAGAGAAAAATACCTCAAATTCAATTCTTGCAGGACATATTTAAATGTTATTTCTGTTGAAGTATCTTATAAATTTTCTGGGCGATTCTGTGACTTGTATATGCGGTAGGCAGCAATACACATAGTGGCATTGCCACAAACTGTCAAAGCAGCTTGAAGTGCCACCAGTACCTTCAAACATTCAGAAGTAAAAATTGTAAACTGTCATCAGTTAGTGTCATTCAGAATGAAGTCAGAGCAGTTCCCAATTTATTGCCAATGTTTAAAAAGGCATAGTTACCTCAAGTGACTCAGCATTGTAAAAGAAATGCCATGTACATGCACACATTGCCCCGCCAAGTAAGGGTACCTAAGCAATTATCAATGTCCAAGATTTTATAAGAGGGCGGTAATTGGCAACCAGTAAGTTAATATCAAAGCATCTAAAGGAAAATCAAATAATTTGAACGAGAGTCACAAGAGTAACTGAAATGTACATATAATTTTTTTTATTTCAAGCAACTTATCCACTTTTCGATTTTAAATGAAGTCTTAGAATTTTGCATCACCAATGCAGACAGGTAATAGCTCACCACTGGTCTTCTGAAATTAGTAACAGTGACTCAGTGAGTAGCTTAAAGCCTAGTTATAAGCTCATTCATCTTAAAGTCCTTTGGTAATTTTTTATTCGTAGTTATGTTAGTAACAGCAAAACAATACGAACAAACATGGAAAATTGGAAACTACCCCAACTGCTAACAAGCCCCAAACAGCCAGAGTAAAGAATGAAAGGATTGCTAATTTGCTATACACCATAAGGAATGCTTGGAGTGAGGATAATGCCTTTGAGCAGAAACAAAAGAGGTGAATAATTTCTTGGAGAATGAATTAATGGAAGTGTAATGAGAAAGGAGGGTACCTATTACTCCCATAATGACGACTACCATCCTTCCCTCTTCTTCATACCAACACTATTTTATTCTCTTTACCACCATCTCCTCCCTCTAATAACTACCTCTTTTCATCTTCGTTTTCCTTAGTTTGACTTTAATCACCCCCTTAATGCATTACCCTTACTCCAACTATGCCCTTAGATATAAAGCATGATTGTCTTACTATCTCCTCCAAAATTATTGGTGCCATGACAAGTTTGAATGGACTTGACGAAGCCAACCATCCAAATTACTACATCACTGCTCACATATAAGCCTATACTTCTTAGCTCATTATAAGAGAAATTAGTGCTACAGAGCATGGTACAAACCCTCATTCAACAACTGAATTCAAGCATTCCAAAAAGCGTCTCAATTCGGTGAACAATGCGACCTGGTTCAACAACCCTATTGCCAGCATCATTAAGGGTATTTTTGCTTATATTTATAATTCACTACAATTCCAGGCACACCAGATTCTCTTTAGCATCCCATGTTCCTGTTCCCCTATCACAAATGGTATCATAACACATACCATGTAACATTGAATGAGATACTACTCAAATTTACAAATACCCAGCTATCATTTCCATCAAGATAGAACATACAAGGTACAACTACAGAATAGGTGGAATTCATCATTCTAAGATTTCTAACTTAGCTAGAGTTACATTGCCCATGGGTATGACTTTGACCTACCTCAACACATATCACACTATCACCTAGTAAATCCTTTCAGGATTTAAAGAACAACACATAAATTTCCCAGCTAAAGGCTTCATATGCAATACATAACAATAAAAAACAGAGAAACAGATATATCTGATGACATTATAAGATCAGTTAATGTTAACAATATTGGGTTCTTGACTTCTTGCTTCCTTTATATAGATAATGTTGTTAGATTTCAGTTATATTGTTGCTAATCTTCATACTGCTTGATCTGTTGGACTTCTTGGATTAAAATCCAGACACGTTTATACATATTCACTATCAAACATAAGAGAAGCACGAGGTCTAACTAAATCAACATTCATATACAAGCCTTTGGGAATGTCCTGATCACTAAAGTGATCCATAGCCTTGCAGGAAATCGATAGAACCCATTATCATGGATAACCTAGTACCTTCCGTGTACATTAATTTTCGTCAGAAGTTCAATTTTCATATAGCATCAACCTATCAGGTGAGTCTTATACATAAACATCACAGGCCATGCTAAGGAGGAGCACGTAATTTCATAGTTGATTTCATCTATTAAGCATCTGATTATGACAATGCTACATTTTCCTAATATTCCATATTACCACTAAATACCCTTTAAAGCAATGGTCATCACTAATTCTACACCACTATGGCTCCGTTTGTTTGGACAAAAACTATTTTAACTGAAAACAGTTTCCATGAAATATACTTCCCAAAGGAAAACGCAATTGAAGATAGGTTTTCCTTCCTTTGGTTGTGTGGAGAAACGACTACTACCATCTCTCCATCTAGTTGTTAAGTGAGAAGACAAGAAGCTGCCGGTCTATTTGACACAAAATGCAGCATCCCTTCCAAATTGGAGAGCAATGGTTCCACTAGTTGGAAAAGTAGAATTTCCATCCAAATTTTCCTTTCTTATCATCCAGTCTATGCCAAAAGTTGGAAAAAAAGATATCCAAGAATACACTTTCCTCCAAACAAACAGAGCCGATATCATAATTCATAGGTACACACAAACATACATACATCATCACATCAGAGATTTAGGCTATACTGTCATTGCTGGATTGCAAGACCAAACATCGTCAAATGCAATGGTAACGGCCTAATAATGTTGCAGCAGTTAATAATACAAAATAATCTAAGCTTCAATGACAAAATCATACCCAAATCCATAGCATTGCAGAAGCTAAAACAAATTGCAAGTTTAGCTAAGCTTCAGTAACAAAAATCACTCGCACACAACATCATAGCATTGCTACGGAGTATAGCTAAAAGCAAAGTTTGACAGCAAATTGTAGCATTGCAATAGTTAAACACACATTTATGAAATTATGACAGCTTCAATAATAAATTCATACCCAACATCATAAAATATTAAACAAACTTACCATTCCCCAAGAGAGACCCTTCCAAGATTCATTTCCAGGTTTATCCCCATATTGCCACACCAAAGCCATTGCTATCACCCTTAAAAACACAAAAAGATTGACAATTCAGTATAAATCATCCGAACCCGATACAATGAACAATTAAACAGTTTTAATATATATGCAATCGTAAGGGCTAACTACAAGCATCAAATACATATCTAGGGCTACATAAATCATTTTCCAAAATATAATTACATTATACAATTGCAGAAACTAATCTATAGAATTAACAAGTATAACAACAATTAAAATGATAGTCAACAAAATCAAATAAAAGGGGGGCAAAATTGAGACCTGCTCACCATTCAGCAACACTGGAAACGTGGACAGCCCAGGTGGGGAGAGAGAGAGCATTGGAAGGTTCATGAAGCCCAATTGATGATAACAATGGCGGCGATGAATCGGCGGCAATGGCGGGACCCACCAAAGCAAGAGCAACACCAGCGCTTAACAAAGCGGGAACCCATTTCTGGTTTTTGCAAATGAAGGTGGTTTTCTGGGTTTGATTGGAGCAGGAAACCGTGGGTAAGCGGAGATTTGAGTGGTTTTGAGGAGAGAGAAAACAGGGTATTGTTGAAGATGAAGAAAGGGGTGAATTTGAAGGAGAGAGTAATGAAGGAATGGATAACATGGTTGGCGTTAAGCTTGCCGGGAGTTTTTTGCCCCCACTTAAGCTTGAGAGGACAAATATCTTTTGAACTTTGAAAGTGTACTTTGCTAATTTGCTAACTTGGGTTTGGGTTGAGAAATTACAAGTTTAGGAGGTACAAGTCTTATCGCACACTTTATTGGGATGCAATAGTTATTTACATATTGTTGGCTTTGTAGATGTTAACGGATCGTTATCTCTCTCGTTAGTCCTCAATAATGGGGCTTGAATTTTTCAACAATAGAGGTCGGGGAAATCAATGGAAGAGGTCGAGGAAATCAATGGAGGAGGACAAACACCTACCATTTGAGGTTAAAAAGTCCCTTAATTTTTACCCTTATTTTGGACATTGGATTAACATGACTTTGATCTGCCTTAATGTTACCGCCAATGTCACGAATGGCATGAATACATTTGAGGCGTATATTGACAATACATTCATGAACAAGTCATGAACAAGTTCGATTGAAAATCATTCATTAGATGAATAAATAACATATGATCAAAATGTTTAGTCAATGATTGATTCTAACTTGGAAAATTTGTTCAATTTGGCTAGGCTCACAAACAACTTGATTGTACTTGTTTAAAAAATCTTGTTATGCAATCAACATTTACTTGTACAACATTATAATTAATATAAACTATGAAGTCTGATTTGATCTAGAGTCGAGATCAAATCCATTCACGCAAAATCAAGTCAAGTCTAAACAATTTTAAGTTTCGATGCCTCAATCTCAAATTAGCAATAGCAGTGGTTATTAATCGTCAAATATTTTGGTGAAATTCCTGAGTTGCTATTCAAGACTTGAGATTAAATCTCGTCTATATCATTGTCCTTACGACTCTCTTTTGTCTTTACATTACAAAAAATAAGCAATGTAAAATTCCAGTCAAATTTAAATTCAACTTAATCTAGAGGTTTTGTTCACAAAATTCAAAATTTGGGCTCATTTGTTTTCATCTTCTGTGTTTCAGTTTTTTTAAAGAAAATTTGACTTTTGGTACCTCAAAAATGGACCTCATTGACTTTTGGTACCCTTTTAAAACTTTATTTTACTTTGATACCCATCAAATTTTAAAATTATAGGTTTTGGTACCTCCGTCCAACTTCTGTTAACTTTTCCGTTAGTGGGGCCCACATTATTAACTTCCCTCATTTTACCCCTTCTCTCTCCACGATTTTAACTGATTACCCCTTCTTTCTCCCTTCTTCCTCCAACATCAAATCTCCCAACCATATTCATTAACTCCATCTCAACCACCAATTTCTTTCTCTCTCCCCTGTCAATCTGAAGACCTAATTTTTTTTTTACACTCAGTTTTCTCCAATTGACTAGAGCGTGGAGGCTGTTGACTGGAACAACGCAACAGCAGAGTGAAAGGCTGGAGCTTTGAGTCGTCATCTCCATTGACAAAAGTAGGAGATTCTTCTGACAACGACCAGGTATGATTCCTTGAACTATTTGTAGTGGTCCGATAATGGTGATATTTATGCAATTGTGTACAAAAGTTTGGGTATTTTGGGGAGAAAAAAAAGAAGTAAATCCTAGAGTACTGTGATTGGATTTATTTAAGCATTTTTGTGTAATTGATTAATAATTGATGGTTATACAAGCATGTGGCAGGGTAATGTTGTCGGTACTTGTAGTTTAGTCCTGCTGCATTTAGATTAGTCAAGTGGTAGGGTCTTGGATTGGGTTTTTTTAAAATAGCTTTAATTGTGTTAATTGGATATTAGTATAGTTTCATTGGTTGATTTGTGTATTTTATAATCACTGTAGATTAAACAAATGGATGAACTTGATGATAATGTTAGCTAAGACTGTTTGGGGGTTTTGTGTTTAAAAAGAGAAGGGGGAGTGAGTACCAAGTATATGAGGCTGGTTTTGTGTATTGGTGATTGAAAGTACCACTGTCATATTTAACAGTAGAGTACTTAAGATTCTTATGTGGGGAAGGGTTTAAGGACATGGAGTGGGAAGTCCCTACCATATTTAACATATGGTACAAGCGAAGGGAATGACATGGATGACTGGGAAAAGGGAGATAGTTAGTGAAGAGGAAGTGAAGGGGTTTGTTGAGGCCAAACACAAAGATGGCCACCTAAAGTTGTACTGTACATTAACTGAAGATGCCCTTAGCCAACTTGATCCAATCCCAACTGAAAGCCCAACCTAAAACACAATATCTAGCCCATCTAAACCCAAAAAGACTAGAAGTGTATCCAAGTTCAGCTAACCCCATTCTACAGTGTCTGAAAATGTACCCAAACACCCCACTTGAATCAAGCCCTTCTAAACACACTCCAAAGAAGGCTATTAATGCAGTAGTAAGGAGGAGCCCCAAGTTTAATTTAGGCAATCCAACTGATCCTGGTGCAGCATGTAGTGAGCCAATAGTGAGGAGGAGTCCTAGATTTTCTACAGATTCTGATAAGAGAGTGAGAGATGCTGTGAAGGGGGTAAACAATAGTAAGGAGAAGGTGAAACATGCAATTGATAAAGGGAAGGGGAAACTGATTGAAGAGGTTGGATTGAGAAACAGAAGAGTGAAAACAGAAGGGAAGGGAAAGAGTAAGTGTCAAAGGAAGCTATTCATTGCTAATGAGTCTGGATCAGGATCTTCAAGTGAAGATTTAAGCGATTTGGACATAGATTGAGTTTTTGGAGAGGAGGAGGAGGAGGAGGGTGCACTACAAGAAAATTGTCTTTTCGTAGCGATTATTTCGTAGCGATTGTACATTTGCTACAATATGCACATATGTTTGTGAAATAGTAGAGGAATTCATATCATTTTACAATTGATATAGTAAACCCATATGAAATCGATATGAAAAACATAATAATATTTATTCACTTTTTTCTGCACATTTATAAAATTATGGAAAAGTGTATCGTTTACAATCGCCACTAAACCCCACAAATCGATACGAAAAGCCTTTTTTACTCTAGATTTTAAAATTTTGTTTGACAAAGAGAACATAAAATATGTCATAGGTTATTTGGAAAACATTTAATATTAGAACTTGAGGTTGCATGTTCGAATCTTGTATAGAGCATATGTAGGGATTTTTTTATTCGTAGAAAATGAGTTCAAAATTTGTAACGATTATAATCGCTACAATAATCACCATGATTTAATGTAGTTTTCCGTATCGATTAATTAGGACAACCCTAGCGAAAGCGAAAAGCACTACTAAAGGCTATGGTAACGGCGGATATTGTATCGATTAACCATTCGTTGAATTTTTTTTTTGTAGCAATTACAATCGCTACGAAATGTTAAAATAATCGCTACGAAAAGGTATTTTTCTTGTAGTGGTGCTTCTGAAGATGAAGGGTAGGATCAAGGGAAGGCTGAGATTCTAGGGGCAGTTGAAAAAAGTTTAGCAGGTGGACAGTACAGGGGAATGAGAGGAGTAAGGACAAGTTGCATCAGCTTGTGAAATATCTAGGGGATAAGGAACTTGAACTTAAGGAAGAAGGTAGTGATGAAGATGAGTTGAGGAGCTTACATGGGTCTGATGAAGATGAAGATGAAGATGACAATCCATGGTTCGGAGAAGAAACTGATTTTAAGAAGCCAATTCTTTTAGTTAACAACTAGAAGTTTAGCAACAATATTGTGCTTAGGAAAGCCCTAAGAACTCATGCCATAGAGAATAGGTATGAGTATTATTATTTGCACAATAATAAGGAGAAAATAAGCACTTTCTGTAGGAGGAGATGTGGGTGTGAGTTGTTAGGTTTTACAGCAAATTCAATCAAGAAAACGCTTAAAAATTGTGTGGGACAAAACCTAAGTTATATAATTACAAAACAATAATGCATGTATTGCAATAATTCAAACACAACACAATGTGTTAAAATCAAGTATTAATAAGTATAAGAAATTACAAAAAATTTCTAGAGACAACACTAATGTGAAGTTTAATTACACTTGCCTTAACTCCAAGCCGATCAAAGCACACAGGAACATGAGAATAGCAATGCCCCTTGAGACTACGACCTTGATACACTGTCAAAGGCGTATGAATATTTTCCTAAAGGGATTAATTTCCCCCACACGGTGCTTGGGTTATTCCGGAAATTCCCTTTGAGATACAATTGACAGCCCTTTTCGTTCTTAGCACAAAGAATCGAAACAAAGATGAATAATTCACAAAATTTGGAATGATTGCAAGATTTTTCTCACAAAAGTTTGCAAGAAGTTTGTGAGGAATTGTGAAGAATACTTGGGGAGAAAAGAAGAATATATTATTTCGTCCTTTCTCTTCTGAAAAATCAAGCCTTTTAACAAAGACTCAACCGTCAGAAAAACCGCAAAAACAAGGAGGCGCGGGCGCGCCTCTTCTGAACTTGCGAAATTCACAAAGGAAGGCAGAGTGGTACGCGGTTTAGGCGCGACCACAGGCGCGGGCGCGCCACCAGACGCGCGGTCGCGCCAACTTCACACTTCCAAATAAACAAATTCCAGTGAGGTCCGCAGTTTTAGCGCGCTCACTGCGCGGCCGCGCCTTCTCGGCGCGGTCGCTCCTTTTGGTGCGCGAGCGCAACACCATTAACACTCTAAATAATCCAACATGAGTGGGATCCAAAGAGGTGCAAACTGCCTTTGTATAAATGTAGTGAAGAAGTTAGGAGGTGCAACTTTTCAACAGTTGTGCTTGGCAAATTTAGGACTTAATTTTGGAGCATAAGTGTATAAGGAGTAAGATGAATGAAAATGTTACTGCAGAGTACCTAGCTGAGAAATATGTGGAGGAGTGGAGAAGCAATCCTAGTTGAAAGATCAAGAGCTTTAGGGACAGAGTCTTGAGTGATTTAGGAATTAACATTGGGTATTATAAGGCATGGCTAGCTAGAGCTAGAGAAAAGTTAATGATATATGGATCATCTTTTGAGCAATATGCCAGAGTATGGGATTATGGCAAGGCAGTGATGAAATACAACCCAGGGAGTGAGTGGGGTTTGTGTGGTTGTGGACAACCAATTGGACAAGCCGAAATCACCTCTGTTCTTAAGAATGTATGTCTGTCTTTCCCCATTGGTTAGAGGTTTCTTGAAAGGGTGCAGACCATTAATAAGGATTGATGGATGTCATCTGAAGGGTTCTTACCGTGGTCAAATTTTGGTGGTTGTTGGGAAGGATCGAAACAACATCTATCCATTTGCTTGGGCAAATGTTGAAGTTGAAAATAAGAAAACATGGTGTTGGTTCTTGGAATGCCTGAAGAAAAGCCTTGATGATTTAGCTGAGGGTGGTGGCTTCACTTACATGTGAGACGGACAAAAGGTAGGAACTTCAATGTTAATTTGATTTGGTGATTTTTGCAAGTGTTGGGTTCAACTACTAACAGTGTTGTTTGTTTTATGTTGTTAGGGTCTGCTCACTAGGAGAAAAAGCGCTATTTGTAACTAACAAAAACGGGCTATTTGTAACCGACATTGACCGTTACAAGTACTGGGATTACAAATAGTCCTGTCATTTGTAACGGACATTGCCCGTTACAAATAGGTACCTATTTGTAACTAACATTTCAATTGTCAGTTACAAATAGTTATGTTTCTAACAGACATTTAATATGTTTGTTACAAATAGGAATATATTTGTAACCGACAATTGATATGTCAGTTACAAATAGGTACCTATTTGTAACAAACATATCAATTGTTGGTTACAAATGCTCATTTTCGATATTAAAAAATAAATAAAAATACCTAGCAAATGCTAGGTTGATGTAACATTTTATTATTATTATTATTATTATTATTATTATTATTATTATTATTATTATTATTATTATTAATATTATTATTATTATTATTAAACCATAATTAAGGGAAACTGTTCAACAACCAACAAAAAGAAAAAAATAAAAAAATAAATAGGTGAATATTCTGTGGAATAATAATCCTTTCAATTAATAAATACAAACCAAAATTTATTCTATCACATTGTATCATTTCATTGCAGCAAATTATGTTTATATATATATATATATATATATATATATATATATATATATATATATATATATATATATATATATATATATATAAGCGTAGAAATTGTCGGTATAGCTCTCATCATAGTTGGTCAAGTTGGGCTCAGTATAACCTTCACAAACGATGTTAAGCTCCTTTACTTTCCCTGTGCAAACAAATTAAAAAAAAAAAAAAAAAAAAAAAGACTGCTTGATTAGATCATAGGGGAGGATAGATTTGTTCAAAAGGGTAATTTATACGTTATATTTATCTAAGTTAGGAATTGAGGTCTAAATAATCTCTAAGTTACTAATTTATTCAAAAAAAAAATTCTCAAGTTACTTATAAACCATAAGCATTCAGCAAGATTCAATTATATGAAGGACTTGAATTTTTCTAGATTACAAACTAAAAAAAACTCAAAATTAACCAAAGTCACATAAATCAACGGATACCACAACAACACATAGTACACATACTATCTAAGTCAGCAATTGAGGTCTAGATAATCTCAAGTTACTAATTTTCAACCATGCATGAATATTCAGCAAGATTCATTTATATTAAGGGCTTGAATTTTTATAGATTAAAGACCACAAAAAACTCACTTAACCAAACTTAGAAAAATGAATGGGAAACACAGCAATAACACATAGCAATATAGCACACATACTCATATGCCAAAACTAAATTCAAGGCAATTTGAAGCGTAGTACCTATGAACCACCTGTTTCAGGCAATTCGTAGCCGAAGAACCAGTGAAAACCCACACCAAGAACAGGACACCTTATATCAACAACATACAATTAATTAGATAAAATGCAATTACAAGCAACACTATCGAAATGATGTTTTTAATACCCAAAATAATTTCCCTAATTAAATCACAATCAATTTAAAGGGATGGAATCATATACTCTAAAATAATGAAATGTAACTCGAATTAGCAGAAAAACTATACAGCTACAATACCCAACCATTAATAATAATCCTTAGTTAAATACATAAATTAATTTAAATATATAAAAAAAAACCGAGGAGTGGGGTGCATCTAAGTAACTGCTACTATTCAAATTCCTATTTCTTTTCGGAAGTGCTACCAATGGACCATTTGATATTATAAAAATTAGAAGGAAATCATAAGAAAAAGAAATAAAATAACCAAGTTACTAGTAGAAAATATGAAATGCGCACCAGTTCAAAATCACCCTTTAGCACCGGTTTAGATTTGAGGGATGCCAAAAAAAAAAAAAATTAGCACCGATTAACTGGTGCTAAAAAACACTGCCACATTTTTTTTTTTGGTATTTAACAACAATTGGCACCGATTCGGGTTCAAAACCGATGCCCTTAATGCCCCAAAAAAATTAAAAAAAAAACAGTTGGTACCGGTTCGGTGCCAAAACCGGTGCCTTTAATGCCCCAAAAAAATAAAAAATAATTTTTTTTTAATTTTTTTTTGTTGCATTTTTTACGCTTAAATTGTTATATAAACACTAACATATAAATAAAGTTACATATTTTCATTAAAAAAAGCTGTAATATTACAATTTTCGTCCAATAAAATAAAATAAAATACAAGGTTACACACAAATAAACGTTTTTCAGAACCAGGATTATTGTCTGAGCTTTGGGTGAGTGTAGATGACTGCACAACCCAATTAGGTTTTCCTGAATTTTGTTTTTTCCCTCTTATATATTCAGCTTATCAACTTCAATTTTCTGTTGAGGGCTCAGAGAAGAACAGTGAAGTCTACAAGTCCAGGAAGATCATCCAAGAAGTCACCCCTGTAGTAGTGCAATACCTTGCTTGTCATCTCCCTCATATCTTTTATGACAGCCTCCTTTCTTTTCCAATCTTCATCCTGCTGAAGGGTGTATTCAACAAGATCAAAAAAATTACTCTCAACTTCAATTTTATGCCTAGGATGAGCAGAGATTTCAATCATGGCTAAATCATGTCCAGGCAGCTTAATCCCATCCAGATGAAGTCGGTGTCATCATTCTCTCTGTTAGAACGAGAATCAGACCTGTAACTTCTCACCTGAGCAGCCTGATTTAAAGAAAAGTTTAGATGAGTGTCATGAAAAGCAAATGGCATCAATTCATAAGTACAAGGCATAAGAACTTTTAGCTGAACACCAATCCAGACAACAAAAGCCAATATGATTATATTGATACTGACAGACACCACAGAGATGTAAAATGTTTTAATATAAAATCAAAAAAGGAATTGATCAGTTATCATAGATAAATTTCGTCTGACACCCGCCAGGTGTCAGGCTTTGCATTAGAAAACTGAAAGTTTCAAAATAAGTGCTAGTGTTCAGCTTGTTGTGTTCTGCTTTATGCCTCTTCTGCTTTCTGCCTCTTATTGTGCTAGGATGAGAATAACCCCAAAGGAAGGAGTGTATGAGTAGAAAAGTAATAAATTTACTACAAGTGTCGGCTTTTAACAGAAAGTACTACCAACAATATAGAGTTATAGAAAAGAGGAGGGAAAAAAAATACAAGAATATAAATAAAATGCACAAAATTGCACTAAAAAAAATTTATACTAATATATTTCCATAGCAATCAACAAAGTGCAGTATTAGTTCCCACTATACAAAAAATAGGCTATTTATATGCTGCTAGCAACTAACATATATACTAAGTCATAAACAATAGAGCTAAAACAGAGTACACCACTAAAACCATAACCCTCTACAACTTCATGGGGTCAAAAAAATGATAACCGTAACCATAACCGTCAAAGAATCATATACAAAACTATGAGGGAGAGAGATTGGATAAGAGCCACCTTCTAGGAAGGGTTCCATTGTACCAACCCTCAAATCTCAAAGTTGAAAGTTAACTACATTGCTTGTCTATACATATATCTCTAATAATTTAAAGAACAAACTCCCCTTCTTCCCGTTCTTCCTCTAAAAAGGCATCGTCAAAATCATAATTGACACTGTATTCTTCCTTTATATATAAACCCAAATGTTCCAATGTGGCTGTGTGTGTGTGTAACACCCCGGTGTACATGTATTGTTATGAATCAATTATTCAATTATACAAAATGATGCAAACAAGAAAGTGAAAATTAAAGAGAACAAGTTCAAGAATTGAGTAATTTTGTAGCAAGCAAAAAAGCAAAGCAAAACTACAATGAAAAGGTGGTGACAATCAAGTGAGGATTTTGTAAGATTCTATGTGTAGTGGAAGCATAATAAACAACATTACTTGTACTTGAAAATTCAACAACTCGTATATGTTTCGATTTCAGCAGCTTAATAATCACCATATTACAACCACAATTGCAAGTGAAGAGTGTAATGAATCACTTGGACTCATGCTTATCAAGTAGGATAGTAATAAATAGAAAACTCAACAATGTAGAATTAAAAGAGTCGGAGGAACTTAGTAACTTAGTAATACAGGTGAAAAATGAAGAAGAAATTATACTCCAATTGAAACATTAAACAATAAACTTTAAGGGGATGCCTGGAATGCCGGTAATAGGGGAGGAAAAGTTAATGAATAAAAATTCTGACATAATAATTCATGAATCCATCAGGGATTTTTTTTTTCATCCAAAAACTTCTCAAACTGTGTTACCTCAACGGACAAACCGGAGCAAATCACAGTGAGAAGCTATACGATGAAAGTGAGTCCCTTCATCATATGGATTATCCTAGTGTAACTATTTACGACCAGGGGACTCAACGCATTATGATATCTATAGCACACAGCATGTCCGCTCAAAGAGGTTCATTGGACACATTAATAGTACACATGCTCATCATTCATAACAATAACAGTCCCCTTGCATGCAATAATCCAGCAACAATAATCCAGCACCAATAACCAGCAACAATAATCCAGCCCGCCAGCAACGTATGCTGGTATACAACATGAATCTTTCATCCACCACTTAAACATGCTTCTAAGTATAGAATTAAAATAAATTTAGAAAACTTAAATAACAGAGAGGTTACAGTTTCAGAAATCTACCAACAAATGTCAACAAGCAAGTTCATTTCGAACAGGGAGACTCAATTGGAGCTTTTTTCAGGACCTTTCGTGAGCTAGCAACAATCTAACTCTAGAGATAATAGAGAGCGGCAGGAGGAAAGGGAGAGCGAACCTCACAATTGAACTACGAGCACCACCCTATAGCACTGAAACCACCCACCCCTACCCACCACCACTAGCACCACCCTACAGCATTGAAACCACCCACCCCTACCACCTAGCAACACCGAAACAACCCAGCAACCACGAAACCACCACCACACAAAGAAGAAACATAAGCAGTAGCAGTAACATTTTACCCACAATAAAACGCAGCAACAAGCAGCAAAATCAGAAACATGCAGCACTTAACATACACTAAGGCACCACGAGACACAACACCTAGAAACTTGCCTTCACTACAATCTGCCGCAACCCACAACGCCAACACCTAACCACATAAACCTCTAAGACCAGCAGCAATTTCGAACAATTCATAAATTAAATCAAAAAAAATCAAGGCATTTAACATGAATAATTGGACCAAAATGCAAAGCTAAAGAACCAAGAAACCCTAACCTCGAATTTGTGATTTTTGAATCGATAATTGATTCAAGTTTGTTGTTGTTGTTGTATTTGGTTCAAATTGACGGCGGCGGTGATGGTGGTTGTGCTTGGTTCTAATGACACCAATTTCGGACTGAGAAGGAGAACGAGAACGGCGTTGCTTGCGCCGCAGTTATGGAGAAGGAGATCGAAGGAGAAAGAAAAGGAAAGGGAAAGCGGCGGTTATGGAGAAGGAGATCGAAGGAGAGAGAAGGAGTTTGAGGAAAGAGCCTCCATTGTTGTAGATGAGAGAGGAGAAGATACTGAGGAAAGAGAAAGACAGAAGATAAAAGGCCGAGTTTTTTTTTTAACATTAATCGAACCGGTGCGATTAACTCTTTTTCACACCGGTTTGGTTTGAACCGGTGCGATTACTCTTTTCCTTAATCCCGCCTATTTTTTTTTCACACCAGTTTTTAAAAACCGGTGCCCATTTTGCGGTGCTCATTTCTGTTTTTCTACTAGTGAGTTTAGAAATCTTCAAAGGGCGATTATTATTAGATTTAATGTCTAATCTAAATCAAAATAAGATCTAAAATTCAAAAATTTTGGGTTGACAACGAGGCTTGCGTTGACAGTGTGCACGGTTGTTGACGATGGGTATGGGTTGACGACGCTGAAACTCGATTGTTGACGGTGAAGCTAATGGCGGTGTGTGCTCATGGAAGATAGAATTGGTAAGAGATTAAGGGAATGAGGAGAGAGAAGAAGGGAGGATAGAGAGATTCGAGAGGAACAAAGCTAAGGAAGAGTGAAAAAGGGGAGGAGGAAAGAGAGAATCGAGAGGAAAGAGAAAGAAGTGAAGGGGGGAAGGGGGCGGCTGTAGTGGTAGTTAGGGTTAGGGGAGTAATGGGCTTTGGGCGGTTATGAAAATAGATAAAAATATCCTTCCTATTTGTAACCAAACTATACGTTGTCCGTTACAAATAGGATGTATTTGTAACTAACATTATGTTGTCCATTACAAATAAGATGTATTTGTAACCAACATATGTTGTCCGTTACAAATACTATCGTATTTGTAACAGACATAGCTAATGTTGGTTACAAATATAGTATTTGTAACTAAAAAAATTTTGTTGGTTATAAATAAGACGTTACAAATAGCATTTTTTTTACTAGTGGCTTGAAGCTTTTGAGATGATGGTGCCCCTAGCTGAGAAGAGGTTTTGTGTGAGGCATATATGGGCCAATTTCAAGCTTCAATTTGTTGGCTCTACATTCAAAGAATTGTTCGGAATGCTGCCAGAGCCATTACTTTGGTATGACACTAAACCTTTAATGGAACCTAGTAACTGTTGTGTGTTTGTATCTTCAAATTCATGTCTTAGTTATTTGTAGTTAGGTTAAATTTTCTTGTTTTGATCTATTTGAGATTGGTGGTAGTTCATACGGTGTCTTTAATCTAAATATCCTGGTTTGATGTAGGGTGATTTTGATAGCAATAATCCATTAAGTTCTTGTCTGAGGATGCATATGAGTCCTTAGATAACATCCCTGCACAACATTGGTCTAGACATGCCTTTTCTACTGAGTGCAAATCAAACATGTTCCTAAACAATATATGTGAGACATTTAATGCATGCATTAAAGAGGCAAGAGACAAACCCATTCTAACCAAAATGGAATGGATGAGGAGGTATTTAATGAAAAGACACAATGACAAGTGGGAGGCTATGCAAAAACTGGAAGGGAAGGTGATTCCTTATGTAACACCCTAGAAATCCCTTTCCTTTAAAATACCCATTTTGCCCATTTAAAATACAAAAAAGGAAAATCTAAGACATTATCGCCATCGTGAAAATGGCTAAGGCAAATATTAAATACTCTCACACAGCGGAAGACTATCTTTAAAACCATTTAAAAACAAATCAACTTGAAAAAGTCAAACCAAACGAAAGTAAAAGTCAAACTAAGTCAATCTACAACTTGGAACCATTGTAGGCCCTTAAAACCCAATCAATATTTAAAACCTTTGCGTTAGTCTCATGATCATAATAAAATAAATAATATTCAAAGCAAATAAAACACATCATATTCCTATGAGAACTAAGCATGATTCGCTCTTCACTCATGCCCTTCATGAATATGCTTCATCATCTGAAAAGCTTCTCTCTACTTGTCCCCACTACTCGCCATTAGAAATGGGTCGTTGTAGGGCCAAGGTAAAGACAAGGCCAAACAAACATACAAACACACAATCAGTAAAGCTGAGTATATAAGCGTAATAAATCACACTAACATGCTTTCATCATAACAACACGCAACTTACCGCGTTGCCCCTGTTTACAAGCACACAAAACATTCAACACCTAACTAGACCAATACCAATGTTCATTTAATTTTGATTACGCATCGAACGGGGTTTCCCCTAACCTGCCCCAATAAAGGGGTACTAACACGGGAGCTAACCGTGTCAGTATACAATAAACCACTTGTAAGTGGCGGAATTCCTGCGCATAATAAAAAGGAAAATACAGTGTCTTGTATTCCGGTAGAAGTTATGGTCAAATATAAAGTCGCATAACTCCCCCCATATGTTCATACTCAAGGTATATACGTTCCAAGAGTTTTAGTGCGTAATCTCTTTCACTTTACGTTATTTACATATTATTAGACTCGGTGATGACTCTCAAACCATAACACAATCAAACACTATAATTCATTCAAACAATCAAACATACCAATTTAATTCTTGAATAATTAGTGACCACATAAATTTAATGTTGAATCCTTTTTAAACAACCTCGGTGTTAAATAACACCTTAAGCGCATAACACAATCAAACACAATCATACCAATTTACGTTATTTACATATTATTAGACTCGGTGATGACTCTCAAACCATAACACAATCAAACACTATAATTCATTCAAACAATCAAACATACCAATTTACGTTATTTACATATTATTAGACTCGGTGATGACTCTCAAACCATAACACAATCAAACACTATAATTCATTCAAACAATCAAACATACTAATTTAATTCTTGAATAATTAGTGACCACATAAATTTAATGTTGAATCCTTTTTAAACAACCTCGGTGTTAAATAACACCTTAAGCGCATAAAGCACCACAAATCCTATCCTTCGGTGTTTAGAACATCTTAAGTGCACTTAGGCACCACAAATATAATTTAATCCTCATGTACATAGACACTTAAATAGCTCCTTCCTCATGCTTATAGCATCAATAAAAATTAGATGAACCATAATAAGATTCCTTTTCAATATTCCAAACCAAATTAAACACTTAGTTTAATTGAAAATGTCCTCTATCATGCCAATAATAAAAGTATGGTTCACAACCAACATGCCAACATAATTAATTCCAATCAACAATTCACTTCAAATAATTCATATTTCACAAATCAATCATCAAATCAATCCAATCAACAAATTCCACCAATACCTATCACGATACTACTTGGAATTAACTAATCAAAGCCTAGCATGCTTCTACATATTCAAATAATTACTAAGTACGCGAACGTACCTTGAATATGATCTCTAAATAAAATCAATCACTTGGAAGTCTCCTACAAACAACAATTACAAAGAAGTATTAATACCTCTTCCACACAAATTTTCAGCAATATATACTCTCTTTAAAACACTCATAAACCCTCGAAAATAATCTGAAATTTTATTTTAAACCCTTACTTTTATTCCCAATTAATGGGTAATTAAAAATCCTTTCAAGAAACATAATTATAGCTTATATATAAAAATTCCAGCTTAATTAAATTTCTTAAATTGTTGTAGTTATGTTTTAAAACACCTTTTTCAATAATTTAAATCACCCACAATCAAATTCCATCAATATACATAAATTTAGAAACCTAGGGTTTTCAATTTGGGGCTTTTTAATTCAAAACCAAATCTGATAATTAATATACAAATACTTATTATTAAACATCCTAAAATCATCACAAAACTCAAAAACAATAATTAGATTAAGGTAGATTTAAATTAAAAATCAAAAAGAAAGTTGTTTTTTTTTTTGTAAACCACCGGCGCACACAACCACCTAGGCTAGCTGTCGTCGCCGCTTGGTGGCTGCTGCTTCCAACGAGTGCTTGTGGTGGTTGCCGCCAGCCAGTGGTGGCGTGTGGTGGCCGGCCGGCGTGTGTGGTGTGTGTGTGGGTGGTGATTAAAATAAAATAAATTAAAGGGGAAGGGGAAAAGAAAATAAGAAGAGAGAAAGAGTTTACCTTTGGGTGCACTCCACCTTAGGCATACAATGAGTATTTATACCCCCTCTCAAAATCTATCCTACTTAAAATTCCTTTACTACCCTTAATGGTCCCTTTCCTAATCAAACTAATATTTTGACTTTCCTTAAATACCATTAACTTTAAAAATTATCTTTTTATAAAATAATGTGCCCCAATATTTTTAAATCATAAAAAAATATTTTCAAGATTATCAAATAATTTAAAATAAACCTTTTAATTAAAATAATTCTTTTTAAATTAATAAAAACCATAAATAATTCATTTTGAATTATTTAAATACTTTAAGAAATACTTATTTAAATTAAAATATGTATAAAAATACAGGGTATTACACCTTATGTAACAAAGTTGTTTGACAAGCTAGAGAGGGTTGCAAGGCACTGCATAGTGCAAGTATCAAGGGGTGATACCTATGAGGTGCAACTTAATGCTAACCAGGTGACAATTGACCTCCAACAGATAACTTGCACATGTTATCATTGGCAGCTAACAGGGCTTCCTTGTGTTCATGGGTTTGCATGCATTCTTGACAAGAGAGTAGATCCTGAACAATATGTAAACTATTATTACAAAAGGGAGAAGTACATGTTAGCATATGAACTTCCTGTGCAGCCAATGCTAGGTCCTAAGCATTGGGAGAAGATAATGCAGATGAGGGAGCCACTACCTCTACCAGTTAGGGTTATGTCTGGCAGGCCTAAGTCCAAAAAGAAGAAGTTAGAAAGGGGTGAGGGTGCAGCAGAACCACTAGAATCTAGTGACAGCAAAAGGAGGCAAAAAAAAGATGCAAAAAATGTGCTCAATTTGGTCATTATGCCAAAACATGTACCAATGAAGATGTTCAAGTAGCAGAACCTTCTTCCCAACCCAAAACAAAAGGCAAGCCAGTTTTGAACACACCATGGGTGGTGGAACAAATTAAAGGAGGAAAAAGGCAGAGAGAGCTCTGAGTAAGGTTAGCTTTCAGTTGCTTATGTATGTCTAATTACTGATTTGTATAACCTGTGATTGTGTATCGAACACTTGTGTTTTGTGCTTTACATAGACTATAGTAGGAGCAAGTCCTAACAACATTGCCAACAAAAAATTCCCTCAAGAAGAGGCAGCTAAACAGAAGGCAGTAGCAGCAGCAACTTCAGTAGCAGGACCAGGACCATCTGCAGCAACATCAACATCACAGGGAGCCACTACTAAATCAAGAAAGTCGGCAGCAACAGAAGCAAACCTTTGCAGCCAGGCATCAACCACTACTACAGCTATGAATCCAAGAGGACCCAAGCCATCAGCAAGCAAGTCCAAGAACAAAAAATAGTGTCAAAGCAGAAGCTTGTTAGAGTCTGCTCCTTTTGCTAGTTTACATGTCATCAAGTACTTGTTATTGACATGTTTTGAACAAATTGTGCACTTACTTTTTGTTATTTAAACATTACCCTTTAATGAGTACACATAAACACATACTCATTAAAGGTTGTTAACTATCTCTTGTACATATAAATTTTAAGTTGTAATGGCATGTTAATTTAGTAGCCAATTCAAAGTGCTGCCAAATTTAATTTCTTAAACATAAGTGTTACGCATTCATACATAACTAGTAATTTGCAAATAAAGTTCAATCCAACTAAACCTTAAAAGTAAAAATTACATTTTCAAACATAATGTCCTTGCTTCTCCTAAACTCCCCTAAACCAGTTTCATAATTACACTTAATCCTAAAACCATAATGACTAAACTAATTGCAACTAATACAACCAAGTAAACCCTATTGCTGCTACTCATCTTTTTCCTGTCACCACTAAGAGCCTTGCATTTGGTCTTCAATGTGTCAATTTCATTAACCAAACACCTCCTTTGGCCAACCAGATCATCCACCTCCCTTTGCAAAGAGTTCAGCTCAGCTTTCATTAATTTCTTGTCAAGCAACAATTGGTTTATCACATCCCTTTGCCAGTCAGTGCCATCATCTGAATCTACCCATTCCAAACATTTGCAGCCCCTTATCTCGGTGTTTGGATCCTAGAATTTGCATGCCCTAAACTTGCGCCCTGGATTGTCCCTAGTCTAAGATGTCAACCTTGCAAGTGACAATCCACAGTTACATTTCTTCTGGTTTTAGGGAGATGAGGTATTCCAAGACATTTTTAATCCTGCAAATATCAAAACAAGTGTCATTAAAACTCATCACTTACAATGAAACACCTATTATACACATCAAAGTCAAACACACCTTGTCAAACTGGTGGTTGAGCTCCATAATGAGGATAACCAGGTGATGGCCATGTCCCATTTTGTTTCATCCTATACTCCAAGACTAAATCATTCAAGACCAGGATCGTCAGTGGTGCCAACCAAGATGGTATAAATGTCATTATTAGGAAACCTCCTAAACATTTTGAGCAAGTCACCATCATCTTCTAATGTCCAATATTTCCTTTTATAAACATGCTAAAATGTGGGGTACAAGATGTCTACTGATCCTTCTACTGGATCATCCATTTCACGAAGTCGATCTTCAAACTCTATTGCAATATCCATCAAATTGTGATTTCCTAAGTCTACTTCAATGTCAACAACTAAACTCAAGTACTTAAATCTCAAAACCGCCATATTCTCAGCCATTCTACAAAAGAATTCCAACAAACATACAACAAACAAGCCCAATTTTAGTTAAATTACTAACATACAACCTCAATTTCAGTAAACAAACCTCCAACAATAATTCCCTAAATTCAATCAGCTGAAAAACCCTAATTTTTTTTGTTCCCTAAATTACAACAAAATCATTCAATTACAGCCTCAATTGGTAGTTGAATCACTAATCAACAACCTATGAACCACAATCAGACATAGATTTCACTCAATTCATCATTAATTAACACAATTAAATGGAAAATTAAAATTAAAAAACCAACCTTTTTTCGCCTATAACCTACTTCGCAATTGCTACCAACCTCTTCCAAATCCCTTCGCAATTTAACAATAAATTAGAACACTAAATTTTAAAGAATGCCTTTGAACAATTTTAATCAATTAATCTCAAGATTTTTCGCAAAATCAGATTGTGGACAATCGAAAAAAGGCGTTATTTAAAAGGAGGGAAGTAACAAACTAGCCGTTGCTAAGGGCCCCACTAATGGAAAAGTTACCAGAAGTTGGACGGAGGTACCAAAACCTATAATTTTAAAATTTGATGGTTATGAAAGTAAATAAAATTTTAAAAGGATATCAAAAGTCAACGAGTTCCATTTTTGAAGTATAAAAGTCAAAATTTTCTTTTTTTTTTTCTTTTTCTTTAAACACTAAAAACAAGAAATCAAAAATCCATTATACTCTACTATTCCTTGTTATACTCTACTCCTAAATTTCCTTCTACCAAAAACCGCAATTGACTCTTCTAAGAGCATTTGAGGAAGAAACACAGGTTAAATTGATGTCGATTCTCAACATTCTTGGTATCTTTCTCTTCTTTTCCTCAACTTTCACCTATGGAAACGGGTCAGTCTTCTTTCTGTAATTCAATTTTCATCGTTTTTTAGTTTCCAACTATAAAAATTCCATCTTGCTACATTCAAATGATTTTAAATTGTATTTAGTAATAGCATTATTACTTTTCCTTCTAATCCTAATTATTGTTAATTCTTTTTTCAAATACATTGATTCATTTTCTCCAAATTCAATCATTCATCCGCTTGTAAATTTATCTTAATCTACTGTTGCTAGAATGAATACATACTGTAAATTATTCGCCCAAAACATTAAATTTGTAATCTTGTTTAATTTCATGCATTGTTGCCTATTGAGAAGCTTCTATCATTAATCAAGGATAGTTACCCCATAACTTGTTTCAATTTGGGTTTTTTTTTAAAGTCAATAATTTTCACCCTAGAATAGTGTAATGGTGTATTTCTGGACTATCCATTGTAATTTTAGTGCAAGCTAATTTTGATATGATTCTGATTATGTTTTTTTTTTTTAGTTTATACTTTTGGGTGAATTTGATGTCTGAGATATAAAACAATGTTATGACACAGAGTTGATCAAAAGGAGTTGACTGTTGGGAAGGAGTTGTTTAAGGAAAGTTTACCATTTCAGATGGGATCGCGCTATTATTTGCTTCAAGGGTTAAAACCTGATACTTGGTATGAAGTGAAGATCTCATATCCAGCTACTGTATGTAATTTATAACATGATTTGAACTTGTGTAATTAACCGTGGGATATCGTTGATTATGAGTTTATTGATGGGCGTTGTTTGTGTTACAGACACCGGCTATATTTTCATTACAGTTGAAGAGAGGTGTTTCTGATGTTGGAATGAACAGGCTAAGGAAATTGCTCAACACTGAAAAACTGATTTTCAAGGCGGAGGACCTTGATGAGATCAATCGTCAGGTTTGAGTACGTTCATTGTTTATCGATGGTCATCTCATGGTTTACTATTTTTGATTGTGGGTTATGGACAGGGCGGATTGTATGTTCTGATAACTGTGGAGCCTGAGGGATTTGTAGCAATACCTGGTGTTCAGGAAAGGGAGAACATCTTGTTCAATATAGGTATGCTGCTTTCTTGTCTTTGATTCGGAAAGAATAGTTCATTGTCATGTACTGAATCATGCTTAGATATTTGTTTAGGATGCTTAGAGCTTATGTACATCCATTTATAAGCAGCTATTATGTATTCATGCCAATTGGAATGAGCTATTTTGTTCACTTTATTAATGATAAGAGATTGTTCACCTTATTAATGATTGACTTGATGCTTCAGTTACTGTGAAACAATGAACTGACACTTATTGCTCTTATGCTTTGCATTGAACATGTTTCTTGTGCTACCTGTCTTCTATTTTCATCCTTATCAAACAATTCCTGTTCTTAGTTCTTCACTTATTCCTGCTTTATATGTGCCCGATACATGAACTTGCACCCATTACTCATCCTGTCTCCTAACTATGACAGTTTGTGATGAGCTGATGTTGGGCATCCCCCATAAAGCTTGGCTGGTTGCAACATTCGCATTGCTATGTGTAGTGGTGGGTTTTTCTTTGCCTCGATTTCTTCCACCTTTTCTTCTGCCAAGGGATAAAGATCTCAAAAGAACTGGGCAGTTGGTCACAGAAAAGGACTCCTAGCCCTACCTTAACTTCTACTCCGTAGCTGATAAAGAACAAATGAATGCTTTGGATTGACAGAAGCAGGAAACTAGGCAATTGTAATGGCAGTCCACATGGAGCTGAGAAAGGATGTTCAGATCACAAAGGTGGGCTAAATTGTTCAAATCGGAAACGAAGCTACGGATTATTTACTCGCCGCCTCGCCAGGAGGTTTTTCTCGTTTAGCTTCTTTCCACAAGATGTTACCTTTGCTGTTAAACCATTTCTAGTTCACAGAATCACAGTTGATGGTGATAAGATCGGTTAAATTTCAAAACCATAATTTATTGTCGCTGTTGAAATGATGCACCCTCTAACTTCCTTTCACTGTTACATTATTTTGTTCATCTGAAAATGATTAGCGAAGCAGTTCTGTTCTCTTATTAAACTACAGCAGACAGAAACTTGTCAGAAACTTCAATATCTGTGTCAGAAACTTGTCTAAATCGACTGCACTACCAATCCCAAGGACAGACAAGAAACATTTGTACAAACTTTCAGACATTTCAGACATTTATATACCAATCTTCTTACCATTCTGGCTGCTAGGCCATTGCCTAAACCTACACACTATCAGGTGTATAAACAGTAACACCAACATTTCAGACATTTTGCTATTTAAACCTACTTTAGCGACCACAATCCGATCATCATACCATGGTTACTAATGCCTAATGTTAGATACAAAACTACAGAAGCACTGCTACACCGGCTCTCCCTGAACTCATAGGTCCAGCATGGGCTTCGTCTACATCATAAAACTTGTATACTTATTCCAGATGTTGATACAAACACACCAGTTCTTTAATAACTTGTGATCGCACTTGTTCTTGAAACTATCATTTCTTTTTCTTAGCCCACAACATAACAAGAGAGAACCCCATCAAAGACATCATAACAGTCTGCAAAACAAAAGGACTGTGAGCATGTGTGAGACTAAATCAATTGATGCTTATGAATATATCGAAGTTTATGCATCTCAAGCATTATAATAGTATATGAGCAATTATTTGCTTTTTTAATCAACTATAGAACTTGAGAAATGAAATACTATGCACAAAAGAGCTGGATGCCTTCCTACATCTAGCACTGCAATCTAAACATAGTAGCCTTTACTCTAAAGGACACCTTGTTTCTAAGACAATTTTTGTCTCTTGCTCTTCTATTCTGATTGTTAAAGTTATAGTTGCATCCTAGTAAACTTTTTCCAGAATTCTGTTAAGATAAACCATGTAGAATCTAGAGTCCACTAGAATCCCGCTACACCATATTTAATCAGGCCAGGCCCATATGGGAAGAAATCTTTACAGATGCCACTTGGTACTACTGGTAAGTAATGAAAACATAATACACAACGTCTGGCAGAATTGAGCTGGAGACTTTCCATTAAAATAGCTTTCTTTTGCAGCTCTAGCATAGATAAGTAATCATGACTATATCTGCTTATAATGATATTATCCATATAATTTACTCCTCATTGTGATCTTGGGGAGCATTCAGTGGACAATTGGAGGCTCAACGAGGCATTTCTCGTTAAGAGCCTTGTATGTCAGGTGAACAGAACAATGACGCAAACTATATTTCAGAATGGATCGTAAGTTTTTAGACTAAATCTATGGAAATAAGCTGCTCTACGGAGTCCTTTCATGCCAGCTTTGTTGTACAACTAAGCTTCATATTCAGACAGTTGTGTTGGCTCTGTTAATATGCTATCGAAGGTTATACAGAAACCTTAATAAAAGTTTCTCTTTCACACATAATATAGGAGGATATAATAGCTGAATCACTATTTTTTTATTTAAACAATTGAGAAATCCACCAAAATATAAAATCCCATTTTCATTGCTAGAGCAAAAACTTGGGACTTACAGATATAGCAGGAGGAACTCCCACAACAGGATCCTCAAAAAACCGATTAGCAAGTGCCAGACCAAGAAGACTGCTTTGCATGCCTATATGGTAAAATTAAGTTAGCTTGATTAAAAGTTTAAACACATATAATGGCCATGTTTGGTAAATGGCTTTTTGGTTAGATTTTAGCTTTTGGCTTTTTTATGTGGTCAAACAGCCAAAAAAAAGTGTTTGGTAATTGGCTTTTCATTCAGCAAAAAAGCTGGCTTTTAAGCCAAAATGAAAAAGCTGCTATGAGTAGCTTTTTTGTTGGCTTTTGGCCTGTTGGCCCACAAATTATCTACTAAACAGCCAACATCCACCAACTAAATTTACCAAACGCTTTTATAAACAGCCAGCTTAAACAACAATTTCGAAAGCCATTATAAATAGCCAAACATTCCAGCTGGTCAAACAAGCCAATTGAACCACAACCAACAGCCATTTGCCAAACAAGGTCAATATGTATTACATATAAAAAGAAAAGATAAAGAAGAAATCAGCAGTGGAAGAAAGTACAATACCTGTCTCATAGGAAAGTGTTCTTTGGAGAGCTTTCGCATCAGGTGCGTTATGAAATACCAAACCAGACATCACATAACCAGCAACAAATGCAGACAGGTGAAACATAGTTACTAGTAGAAGGATGGTCAATCCAAAAGGGGACATAACAGCATTTATATTGATAGCGAGGGGTGCACCAACACAAAGAGATGTTACAAAAACTGATAGCGGAGGCAGAAAGGGCCGTATTGCCTTGCAGACCTTAGGAAACAACCTGTACTAATGTAAAAGAACTAATCACCAACAATAGCATTACAAAGGGTGTGGAAGACGGATGGAAGAATAACAAAGAAAGAAGTCAGGTTTCACCTATTCAGAAGCAAGCCAGTTGCAATAGGTGCTACTACAATCTGCATAATACTAGTCATCATTCCTTTAACGTCGACAGGTAATCTCTTTCCAATGAGAAGCAGTGATAGAAGGGGTGTCACAAATGTTGCAGAGGCTGTAGACAATGATGTCATAACAATGCTTAAAGGGGCCATTTGAGGGTCAGTTAAGAAAGTTGCATAATTTGAGAGTTGGGCCCCGCTGACACAAGATGTCAACATGATCCCAGCACCTGTAGGTACCAGTTGAAACATTAGTTACTATAACATGATACAAAGTATGATAGTATACATTGAGAAACAAGCTGGAAGACTATTACCAACAGGAGTTGGTAGACCAAAAACTGTTACTGCAATAGTGCCAAATATAAATCCAAGCAGAGGCTTGACAACAAATTGCCCAATATAGCCAGCAAAAATGGCAGCAGGTCTTTTAAATGCTTCAAGGAAATCTTTCTCACTTGAATTTAGACCCACTGCAAACATCAAAAATCCTAGTGCTGGTGCATAGTACCTATAATAATGTAATAAACACCATGAAGCAGTAAATAGGTCAATAGGTGGGTGAGATCATAATTTAAAATTTCTGCACATCGAGTTTTCAGAATAAATCAGCTGACTGATTGTCTTTACTCTTTAGTGTACCAAGCAGAGAAACTTATCTAGATTGGTTTAGTGTTCCAGGTAGAGAAATTTGCATCTAGTGAAATCATTATCAGACTAGACTGTATTTAGCGTTCCAGGCAGAGAAATTTTTTATCTAGTGAGCTCATCATCTGACTAAACTATATGTAGCAGTTTCAGGCAAAGAATATTAACAGCAAAAAATTTCAGTTCTAACCATTGAGAATTACTGAGCTCACAGTCAAGACAACTTGTATTGAGGGAAACCTTAGAGAGTCATGGCCTAAAGCCATTTTGGAGTTGTGAGCTAAACTCACTCTTTTAGAGTAATAGCCTTAAGCTATTAACTTATCCTTTGTAACCCTTCCACCATTATCAATCAATCTTGAAGCTTTCATCTTTATTACTTGCATTATTAAATCAGAAAATAAATTGTAATAGACTAACCTAAGGAGGGGTAGTATGAGTATTCTAGTAATAGTAGGTTAGAGTCAGCTTTAGTGTTTAGTATATATAGAGAGAGAGTAGAAAGAAGAAGGGAAGCAGAAACTTGTAGAGGGAAACCTAAGAGAGTCATGGCCTAAAGCCATTTTGGAGAGTTGTGAGCTAAACTCACTCTCTTAGAGTAATAGCCTTAAGCTATTAACTTATCCTTTGTAACCCTTCCACCATTATCAATCAATCTTGAAGCTTTCATCTTTATTACTTGCATTATTAAATCAGAAAATAATAAGCCAGAAAATTAGTTCATTACACAACTCCAGGACTGTATGTAATGTTCCCAACCTGCTACCTTATGGGAACACTTTTCCTACTTAATGATTACTTGCATTTTATTGCCATGCATGCTAAACTAAAGTTATACAAATACTCCATAGCGGTAAGCTGTTCCATATAATCATTGGACCGAGACATGGGCCCAGTCTCTCATTTTAATTTCCAATATAATGGAAAATTTTGAAAATCAGTGAGATTGTATAAACTTGTTGGTTATTGTTATTTTAAGGAGGAAAAAAAAAGAGGATTTCATTCTAGCACATTTATGGGAGCACCCAACAAATAAACCACAAAATCTAAAACTAACTTCAGCAACATAAGATCACATATCAATATCAGAAGCAAAGATTTTCTTGTAAAGCACCAAGTAGAAAACAGTGGAAGGAAGGTTACCCTATTGCAACCAATAATATTCAAATATTAGATAATTTAGGGTTTATTATCTCAATTATATCAGCAGCAGAGGACTTCTACACTTGGGAAGAGGAATATTTATTGAAAGGTGAATCACAGAAAACCATAAAAAATTTTGAGGACTTTAACTGCCAAGGGTTTAGAAGACTTGACCAAATAGATTGGCACAGCAGAATTAGAAACTGAAAAGATGGATAAGTGTTGAGAATATAAAACATGGTTAAATAATGGTCGATTGACTAACCTATATAGTGTCAAGGATTATGAATCAACAAACCGTTTGGTTCAAGATGCCTTGCTCTGAAAGGTTTCAGTAGCAACTAGCAAGTGAATAAATTTGCAACTTAAGGAGACCTGTTATGCCTGTGGTCATTGGGCAATTTGACGGTAAATTTGAAGCCAATATTGAAGCTATTTGATTTCTTATGTCAAGTTTGGAGCAAGTAAGCTAGATACACAAAAGGAGAAGAGGCTACAAGGTGAATAATACTAATAAGGATAGCACGTGTTACATGTGCTAAGAAGGATACTTAACCTATCATGACAAAAGCTTGTCTTTAAAGAAAAGAAACAAAGAAGTAGTGAGCAGAACTCTAAGTCTTCAAGATGGAATATGGATGATTTATACTAGAATTCAGTATGGGCTTAAATAATCCCTAGTTCCCAACCCTATATTGTGATGAATGTGATCCAAGGGTAAAGGATGGATTATACTAGAATGTAGTTCAAGTCTTAAGCCTTCAGAATTGTCAACCTTGCATCTTATACTTTAAGAATAACTTAACTGGTCTACCTGAGTCAATTAGGTATGTGATCCAATTAAATAAACAGGTTGAAAAGTCCCAAAACTTACATATTTTGCATTTTATTTGAATTGTATAATGTCAAATCATGAATTCACATGTTTTATGGGCACATCTTTTTTTGTCAAGAAAATTTACTCTGGCAAACAATTTGGTTTTACTACAGGTAGAATATGAAGAACAAGTGATATCTCATTTCATATGTGTCTAAACTCTTAACTAGAAAAACAGGGTGTGGTATCCCTATGAATGTGTTCAAGAGAGAAAATGGGAAGGCTGTCTATCAGACTCACAAAAAACAGGAGTTATCTAATATGTAGTAGAATCTTGCATTCAAAAGGTAACAGAAACAGATAAAGATACAAAATTAGACAAACAAACAAATTTAGACACATGGCTATTAAACACAGCACATACTTTTCTTCTCCAAATAAAAATTTGAAACAGGACAAACAACCACCTGTTGGTAAACCAAGTAAAAGAAGGAGGATAAGCAAGAGCAAGCAGCGTACTTGCAAGCACAACATGAGGCAAAAAAGAATTTGCTTTGCTCAAGATATTGGAAATGTCTTCTGTCTTCTCAACCTCCTAAAACAAAAGAGAAATAGCAACAAATCAGCCACCTAATCACCTTTCTAAACACATCAGAATTCACATTGATAAATCCAAATCTCTAGAAGCAGTGTGATTTGGTCAAGATATCCACATGCTAGTTCAGTCATTCATTATGTGGATATCAATACGATCATCTGGCAATTCTATGAAAGGCGAAATCATTAATATACAGAATGGCAGTATGAGGTCAGAATTGGTCCCTTAAAAAAAAAACCTGCGCTTATAGTGTTATCTACAATGTTGTACTCCATAACAGATTCCTAATTCTTACGAGTAACGTAACCCAAGATTGAACGGCGTATACCTTAATCAAAGTTTACGTTCTTTCCGGTTATCTTCTGCTTCAACCATTTAACAAAAAAGTCCAATTCTTTCCCTTAACCCTAACCAATAGCCCCACAACAAACTATTCTATAGTATTGACATTGGCAAATAATACTACTACTCCCCTAGAATTATAAGTATGAAACAAGAAACTAAAAGGCTCAAGCCATATCAAATTGGATGACCGATGTCAAAAAAAAAAGGAAAAATTGGCCGCAACAACACCAACTATGACGAAGGTGCGCGTAGCAGCACAACCTTTCGAGGGTGCACTCAACATCACAAACAATGCACTTGGGTGACATTGGCAAAACTTAGATTTCTTCAAAAAGTGGAATCTTAAATATTTTTAATGCTTTTTTATTCATATACTTCCTCCGTTTCTTTTTAGTTGACACGTTTCTTTAGTCACGTTTGCCAATGAATAACTTCAACCATTTATATCTCTTATTATCGATAATAAAAATTTATGAAAATTTGATATTTTGAAAATATATATCTTGAGGAATCTAACAAGATCCCACATAACTATATTTTTCATTATGCATAAACCACAAAACACGGTCAAAGGGGAGTGTGTGAATAGTGCTAAAGTCAAAACGTATCAACTAAAAAAAACGGAGGAAGTATATTTTTGTTTAATTCCATTCTCCATCTCACGTAACTAAGTAGTCTTCTCTTCCATTTATTGTTTTACTTTAAACATTGTTCAATTTCCATCATTAAAATGAATTATTTCAAAAAGTTTTCGCCATTATTTTCTAACGTTTGGTTCTTCAATTACTTTTTTTTACATCTCATGTGATTGATGACTTAGTTTCCTCTTCCATTATAATTAATTTTTTTTCCCTTTAAATTATTCTCTCTCAACCTCCACAATTAAAGTGTTGTACATTAAAAAACCAGAAAATCAATTTGGCATATCCTAAAATCCAATTCTAAAATTGTTGTTTGAATTAAGTATTTTGAATCATTTTGTGGGGCTTAGTGTTCAAAAGTTACTTATGTATCCTGAAATCTGGTATAATAAAGGTTTTCGAATGATTTTAATTTATTTATCAATTTAGTATTTGACTAAGTGGAGAGAGAAAGGAAACTAAGTCAATTATGTGAGATCGATATTAGAAAAAAGTAATTGAAGAAGCGAACGAAGGAAAATAATAGCACAATTTCTTTTGAAGGAATCCGCTTAAATGGTGAAGGCTAAGAAATGCTTAAATGAAAAAAAATAGAAGGGAAGGCTAATTTAGTCACGCATGATGGAAAATCATGTAAGTTTAAAAAATGTTTAAACAATTATAAAATAACGAAGATTCCACTTTTTTCCATGGAACCTTAGTTCATTAGTGTCATTTATGCTAATATATACACCCAATTACATAGTTTTTGCTGTCGACCGCGCCCTTAGAAGGTTGTGATGCTACACGCACCTTTATCATAGTTGATATTGTTGCGGCCAATTTTTCAAAAAAAAAAAAAATCTTTGAAACACTGTTGAATAAATTTTAAAAAGCACCCTTTTCTTTGAAAAATTTATACTGTAATTTAAAATTCTATAAGAAAACCAAAGCTCACGCCAACAGCGCATTCGTTCACAACCCAGAAACCAAAGGATATGCAATATGTGTACATTACACAACCAAAGTCAGAAGCAACATAAATCTAGATAACATTATTCCTTCTACAATTAATCCCAATATTATTATATATCCATAAAAATTATTATTTTCCACACAATTAATCCCAATATTATTATATATCCATACAAATTATATAATAATATTGGGATTAATTGTGTGGAAAATAATAATTCCACACAATCAAAACAATAAACTTAACAAAAATTCCACACAATCAACAAACTTAACAAAAATTCCACACAATCTTAAAAATTCAACTAATGATTAATAAACTAATTAATTGAGCAAACGATTATAATTAAAATAATCAAAAAGAAAACACAAACCTCAGGAACAACATTGAATTCTGATTCAAAATCTTTTGGTACACATTTAACCACCACGTTACAAGAACTCCCACCTGCCCAAAAAAACCCAATTAATTATTACATTATAATTCAAAATTTTCAAAATGAAATTACAAGTATAAGTAAGAGAGAGAATGCAATTACATATCATAATCTTGGGGATTAGGGTAAGAGAATTTGAACCTACAAAATCAATATCAATACAAACTACATGATTACACTTTTTTTTGTTGAAAATATAAAATTCAAAGTCGAAAAATTAATGGGGTTTGACCTGAAAGAGAAATACTGCATTTAGAAGGGAAGAGAGAAAGAGAATAGGAAGATTGAGAGGATGAACGAGGGCATGAGAAAGAAAAGGATGAGCAACGATGGCATTGAATTTGAAGGTGGCGAAGATGGAGGAGTTGTAGATTATTATTTGCTGTGCTCATTTTTTTTTTTTCTTTTTTTTTTTTTGAATTTTGAAGGAATAAGAAGCTTCTCTTTCTGTTTTCTATACCACTGCTTTCTTTAACTTTTGGGATGATCTGCGATTTTGACTGGTGTTTGAAATTTGAAAAAGGTTGCTGCTGTCTTTGTTATACAGAGTACGAGTACTAGGGTGGCAGGGTTAGAGGTGGGCATGGGCTGTGCCGGCCCATGGGCACAGCATGGTGGTGGCACGGCCCGGTACGAGCCCGCTATAGGCACGGCACGGTGGCCCAACAGTGGGCCGTGGGCCGCGCCGTGAACAAAATTTTCAAAAATCGACACACGGCACGGCACGGTGCAGATAAGGTCATTTGGCCCGCGAGCACGGCATGCGGCCCGTCAGGCACGGCCCCAACACGGCACGCGGCCCGCCAGGCACGGCCCGGCTCGTGCATAACGGCCATAAACGGCTACTTTCTTCCAACGGCTACTTTCAGCTTCCTAATTCCTATAAATACTTTACTTCTTCCTCCATTTTTTTCCACAATCCATCAACTCATCTATTCTCAAATATCTTATTCTTTAATTCCTACTCTCTTATAATCTTTACTTCTCAAAAAAAAAAAAAAACAAAAATCATATAATCTTTAATTCTCTAATTCTCTCAATTATAAAAATTTAAAAATATATATATGTATATATAAGTTTGGGAAATTAATTAGCGGAAAGCAATTGAAGCGTCGTTGTGAGATCTAACTCAACGCTATTTTATTTTGTTGTTGTTTTTATTATTATTATTATTATTATTATTATTATTATTATTATTATTATTATTATTATTATAACAAAAACCTACAAAGTCAATTGATTTACAAGAAATTAGTGGGAAGCCGAGATAGGCCCTCACCCCTCTAGCTATAGCGAACCCGATCCTGTTGAAGATATGAGCAGCTGCACGAGCACCAATATCCTGAGTCCTAGCAAACGCCTGAATCCGCTTCAGCAACGCAACAACATCCTTCTCTAATTCCCCCAATGAAGAAAAGGAGAAAGGAAGAAAACCATAGTCAATTGTCCTGCAACACGCCCCATACTTGTCCTGCTTCCGCTGAGCCGCAGCCGACACAACACGACCAGGAACAAAGTCAGACAACCCAGATTGAGTCAAAGGAGAAGACCCCGTCAAGTCAACACATACATCAAGACCTCTTTCCAAGGAATAAAGCAACACATCTGCCGGTCGAAGGGCCCCGGCATTCCCTCCAGTCAACCCAACGTTAACCTCCTTCCTTGCAGAAATCCCAGAGCGGAAACAAATATCAACAAGGGTATCACGGACAACGTTGTGCCGATGTTTAATACCAACCATCCCAGCACAAGACACTGCATGATCCCCATAAATATCCCCATCAAAAACCCTAGAGCAAGCAGAACACAGAGTCGAAACGGAGAACAAGGGAACACCCAACCGGTAGCAAAGAACACAACGGTAAGTCTTACCATTCATAGTCTGACCCAAACCTGATATCGGGACCGCTCGCAACCATACAGATGTGTGATCCCCCTGCTGGGACTTCCATAAGGCGATCTGACGCGGAGACGAGGAGAAAGTGGATTCTACAGAAGCAGTGACCTTCGCGAAATATATATCTGCCAATTTCTTCATGAGGTTAGGGGCAGCGATCTCACTAGGGTTACGCAAAAGGTCAGTATCCACAGTCGTATTAAAAAGACTAAGAGCGCCATCGAAGGCCGGACCTAGACCATCAATACCAGAATTGCGAAGAAGCGAAGTCTGAAGACCAGACGACTGCAAACGCGACGCAAGGAAAGCACATAGTGACGAACATCACCCACTGAATAAACACCCAATCCACCATAAGAAAAAGGTAAGGTAGCAAGTCGCCATTGCCAATCACCAAAACCTGGCCCCGAAGCAGTTACAATGCGCTCCAAAGAACCTCGAAGGGCCACATCAAAAGAAACCTGGGCCGCTTCAAAAAGACGAGGAGGACACGTACGCATAGAAAAGTAGAGTTTTGAAACCCCAGTACACGCACGAAGTAGTAACAGCTCACATTGGGGATCCTCAAGCTTAGCAACAGCATCCATGAGCTCAATGGTCTTCGAAACTCTCTGCGAAACAAGCTTACCACAGAAAGAGGCATCCGCACTGACAAGACCACCAAGAAACTTAACACCATGAATAGGACGAGCAATGTCTGGAGGAAAGACACCGGCCAAACGGCTACGTGGGTCCTCCGTGGGCCAGAAAACTTCCGTTTTCTCAACGTTAACATGGAGGCCAAGACTAGCTCCCTCCACCAAAATCAACTCCATGACCTTCCCGTCAAGTTCTAATTGTTCAATTTGACTCTGTATTATTATTATTGTTGTTGTTGTTGTTGTTGTTGTTGTTATTGTTATATATTAATTTTTTATTACTGTTATAATTATTATTATTCTTGTCACTATTATTATTGTTATTGTTATTATTATTGTTATTGTTATTATTATTTGTATTATTATTATTTATTATTGTTATTATTATTTGTATTATTATTATTGTTGACATTATTATTGTTATTATTATTGTTAATCATGGCATCAAACCCGAAACCTTCTTCCTCCTCTAGGAAAGACAAGTCAAAACGTACTAGTACTAGTAGGGAATCACCAAATCCAAATACTTCAATCCCCCCCCCTAGCATGCCCAATCCGAATACTTCCACCCCCTTCTTCCATCCCCAAACCATAGGAGGATTCGAACAATTTGACAATATGTCTCCTTGGACTATGTCTAGTTCGGGATTTCAACAAAACCAATTCTCACCTCATTTATAAGTTCACAACATGAACCTTCTTATCAAAGTACCCAATGTAGCCAAACAAATGCCACCGGGTCAAGTGAACAATCCACCCAAATTCCAAAACACATTAGAATGGTGTACCGAAGAGGAACTTGTCAATACCAATCGAAAGAGTAAGGTTTGGGGATATTTTCAATTAAGTAGAGATGGAACCAAAGCCAAGTGTAAGACATGTAACAAAATTTACTTGGCCAAAACCAAGGGAGGGACGGGCACCTTAGTGGACATATAAAAAAATGTGGTGGTCCATCTAGTGATCCAACTCAACCCAAAAATTCTCAATTCCATCCACATGACTTCACTTACAATTATGAGAGAGATAGAGATGAACTTGGGAGAATGTTAGTACATGCCGAACAACCTTTTCTTTTTGCTGAAAATGATCCCTTTATTAATTACATTAACCGAGCACTACAACCCAAACACAAAAAAATCTCTAGAAAAATTGTCCTTTCGACTGCCATGAAATCTTTTCTAGAGTACAAATTGAAGTTATATGATGAATTAAGTAATCTTACTTGTAGAGTTTCTTTGATTGCTGATGTATGGGATAGTGGTTACGGATATCACTATTTGTGTGTGACTTGTCATTGGTTGGATACTGATTGGTTATTACAAAAACGCATTATCCATTTTAAAATGCTTGAATACCCCCACACCAGTCTTTATATTGCTCATCATTTAATGCAAGCTATTGATGCATATAATCTTAGGCCCAAAATCATGTCTATGACTTTTGATAATGCAACTTCTATGACATTTTGTGCAAATTTAGTTAAACCACAATTGACCGATGTAATATTAGATGGAGATACACTTCATATTAGATGCATTTGTCATGTTCTTAACTTGTGTGCGAAGGATGGAACACAAGCAATTGGTCCATTTTATCACAAAATTAGGACTGCTATTATGTTTATCAACAGCTCTAACATGAGATTTCAAGAATGGAAAGCTTTTTGAAGGCAACAAAGGATAAATGTTATTAAAATACCAACGGATTGTGCAACTAGGTGGAACTCCACCTATGAAATGTTGAGTAGGGAAGTCGAGTACAAGGGTCCATTAACAATTTTTTATAATAAAAAGTTTCCACAATTTGCTTTACTAGATGATGATTGATCTAATTGTGAAAAATATATGCAGTTTTTCAATTATTATATAGTATGACACATTGTTTTTCTTCTGTTTATAATCCTTGTGCTCATTCTTTTCTTAGCAATGCATGTTTACTTGCACAACTTTTCGATGAACACCGATTACAACACGATTATGATGGATATCTTCCATCAATGGTGGAAAAATGGCGTAAATATTACACTACTATTCCTATGATTTATATTTTTGCTTCTATATTAGATCCAAGGCAAAAGTATGATGGCACATTTTTATTAATTGATATTTATTTTCAATGCATGAATTTTGAAGATGATGTTGAATCTTATAAAACTAATGTGACCAATCAATTTTTTTTCCTTATATAGAGTTTATGAATCTAAATATGGAACAGTGACTCGATTTGCTCCTTCTCATACATCCAAAAATGTAAGTAAAAGGGCCAAAGGATTATTTGCACAAGCAGCTAACATGATGTTTAAGTTTTCAGGTACTGAATCATCATCTAGGAGAACACAAAGCAATGTTTCGGAGTTGCAAATGTACTTAAATTACGACTTCATGAAAGGCATGGATGACGAAGAGAAGTACGGCCTCGACATCCTTAATTGGTGGAAAGCACAAAGCACGAAACATCCAATTTCGGCGGCAATGGCTCGTAATATTTTTGCAATTCAAGTCTCCTTTGTTGCCTCCGAAAGAGCTTTTAGTGCGTCAGGAAGGATTTTAGACGACAGAAGAACAAGACTAAAACCCGAAACACTTGAAGTGTGTGTTTGTTTTAAGGATTGGTTGGATGCCGAAACTCGCTGCCAAGATCGTACTTATGCACAAAACGACGACGATGAAGGAACGTCGGGTTCTACTAGTTCTCAATAAATTCAATTGGTCGATAAAGTTGAACAACAAGAAGAAGAAGACGAAGACGAAGAAGAACAATAACAATAATTAGATTATTAAATACCATTAATTATAGCTAATTTTTGTATTATTGAACCCCGTATAATAAAATAAGCTATAAAGTTAAGTTATTCATCAATTATTGTACGAGTTTTATCATTATAAATTATTGTACTATCGATTTATCGTACCGGCGTATAATAAAATTAAATAAGTTATTCATCAAATTTTGTGTTATCGCACTAGTAAAGTTTTAAATTATTGTGTTATCGCACTCGTAAATGAGTTATTCATCAATTAATAAAATTATTTAAATATACTCATTTTAAAAGGTTGTTCAAAAACAAAATATATCAATTAAAAAAAATAAACAAAAAAAACATTAATTCGGGACGGCTCGGCACGCCAAGCACGTGGGTCGTGTCGTGCCGTGGGCTGGGGTGTGCCAAAATGTGGTCCGGCCCGGCACGGCACGGCATGTAATGGCCCGACACGGCACGGTGCCCACCTTTAGGCAGGGCCGCAGGGTTGTTTAATTTTAGGTTGCACCGCACTCGAGGAATTCTCTGCCTAGTGTTAGTATTACATTGTTTTTAGATTAAGGGTGAAACTAATGTGGTTTAAAACCGAACCAAACCGCAAATCAAACCAAATTAGAAATGCGGTGTGGTTTTTTTTTCTAATATGGTTCAGTTTGGTTTGAGAAAAAAATAATATATATATATATATATATATATATATATATATATATATATATATATATTGCGGTTTGATTTCGATTTTAGGATTTGAAAAACTGAAAAATCGAATTCCAAACCGAAATATGTCCCACATCCAAATTATAGGTCTTGTAAGACTTAGTTACTATCATTACTTCATTAGAAGTTAGTACTTGTTATTTCATTATTTGCTATTTGACATTTGTTGGCTTTATTTTTGGATAATCAAACACAAAAAACAGGTTTTGAGTAATTAGGCCCATTAAAAGTTGCAAATTAAGACCCAAATCACTAGGCTCAAAAATTGCGGTGTGGTTCGGTTTTTATTTGAAAAACCGAATTAAAACGATATGGTTTGGTTTGGTTTCAATAGTAATATGGTGCGGTGTGGTTTGAAAAATCCCAAAACTGAATTAATATGGTTTGGTTTCGGTTTGGGCTATAAACCACACCGCAAACCGAACTTTTACCCCTAGTTTAGATGGTATCATCTAAATACCAACAAGGAATTATATCAATACCAACAAAACATTTTTGCATTCGTTGGTACCACTGAATAAGCATTTTGGTATCATAAAATACCATCTAAAGTATAAGGTAATACCAACACGTGTTGTTAGAGTCATTCATGACTCAAATTATTATAGGCTGAGAATTCCTCCACTGCACCCTATTCTCAGTTTTAGTCTCCGTCTCAGTTAGTCTCAATTAAATAGATACAAAGTGGTTTGGGGTTCAAATCTTACCGAATACATGAGGGTAAAAATTCTGTTTTACTATCCTCTACTCTCGGTTAAAATATGTATACTCCGTATGATTTTGATGGATAGTTAACAAGTATGAATATCAAAAATAATATTCATCATGACTCGTAAGTAGGTGGTGCATTTGAAATTATACTCCGTCATTCTTACAATCTTACCCCTTACCTTATCGTATTTTATAATTTATTTTTTAGAAAATATACACGTACTTTATAACTATACACTCCATGTTTATATAATACTTCGTATAAGCTAATAGCAAGAGTCAATGATTTTCTTAACCAATTAAATATTTGATTAACCAATACCTAACACTTTTATTGTTTGGATAATAGAAAATGAAAAGAAAGAAAGGGCACAAGTTCCCTTATTTTGGATAAAAGAGGTCGAGGAAAGAGAGGGAAGGGATCTCTAGACATCAATCCTTCAAAATTTAGAGAATTCATTCTTTCTCTCTCTAAAGTTAAATGGTCTCTCCTCTCTCTAAATAAAAACCCTTTTCCTTTCCTCATCTCTGCCGTCGACGGCCTAAGCATAGTTGCTCATCCTCGGTCGTTGGCGAGCATTCTTTTACTTAGTTTTCTTCTTGTTTCTTGTCAAGTTTTTGTTAGTGTTGTTTTAGGGTAGGTTAATCGGAGCTTTTTAGCAGAGTTTGTTTTAGATCTGGATTGAAGAAGCTCTTGTGATCTTTTAATTAACGCTAGCTCTAACGCCACGCACGGCCTAGTGGTTTCTAGGGTAAAGTTAGGGTTAAAGTTTCCTGTTTGGGTAGATTGCTTTAGTCTTCTAGTTGGTTTTCTCGTCCAGATTTGAATGAATTCTCTCTTCACAACTAGTTTCGCAGCAGGACTTAAGCCGCTCAGTTGTCGATGACCCTCTTCATATACTATCATCTCATGGTTGTGATACCCCCATTTAGAGTAACCTATCACTTCCCAACCGTCACGACTCCGTAGTTGTCGAACCTTTACTCTGAACTCACACCCACAACCTTTCCGCTTTGTGTCAAACCGAGTGGTTGTACGAAAATCTCTTTCTTCTCTTTTGCGATAACGGTCACATCTCAAAATGCGATCCATTCTACCATCTCGTTGAGATTTATGAGTTGCTACTACCAAGCAAAATCCAGCTGCAATTGCAACCTGTTTTGCCCAATCAATCGTCTGTTGAGCTTCTTCGAATGGACCATCATGTCCAAATATCCCACTGTAATCATTTCCGTCTCCACCATATTCCTGCATCAATTATATATTACAATAAATACATTTAACGGATAATACATTTAATTTCTATATTTACACAGAATTAACACAAAAAAAAAACATAATTATATATAATCAAACTTAATTTTTATAAAAACCCAATTCGAATTTTCAAACTAAATTTAAAAATATACCATTTCGAATTTTCAAATTTAATTTTAAAAAAACCTATTTCGAATTTTCAAATTTAATTTACAAAAAACCCATTTCGAATTTTTTTAAAAAATCATTTTCGATTTTTTTTTACAAAAAAATTAAATAAAAAACAACAACAAAATCAAAAAAGAAAAAAAAATTAATTATTAAAGGTGGCGTCTGCCAGGGCTGCCACAGCCACTGGACTGGCGCCTGGCAGGGCCGCCTCACCCAGTGGAGTGGCGTCTGCCCAGGACGCCAGTCTGGTGGTCTGGGCGTCTGGGCTGGACGCCACTCTGGTGGTTCTGGCGTCTGGCTTGGACGTCCAGGTTACGGTTTGGGCGTCCACCCTAGGCGCCGGAGCCACTCCGACGGTAAACCGTGAATTTTAACGGTGACTTACCTCGTTTTCCGTCGACGACGACGTACCTCCGGCGTCCCCCGCATCTCCGGCCTGCCCTCCGGTCTCCCCCGTCGAGCCAGTACGGCTCCACATTTTTTACACCGAGATTATTTCAATTTTAGAAAAAGGGCATAATGGTCAAATCATATCATATTTGTGGGCTTTATATGGTAAATTGCGGGCGATGTTTAGCGTTTCACAAAAAAAAAGGGATTGATTCGAGGAACTAGATGAGTGAATCTTTTGACAAATTTACCAATTACAAGTGTTTCAACCATGACCTTAGTCTTTTGCAGCCTTATTCTTTGTTATTGAGTATTCCATTGTCCCCTCAATATTTGCTCTATAAGTAGCTTTTGCGTGAGACTAGATTTACCGTAAGTCCAATATATCTGACAATAATATTCTAATACTTTGTATATGACATTAATAATCTAATGTCAAATATTAGAATATTAATGTCAGATATTAGATTATTATCGTCAGATATACTGGACTCACCGTGAGTCCGACTCGTCCAATTTTTTTCGTTGCTCTATTTCCTATCTAAAAGTCAAAGAAAAACTTATTTTGATGGTTCATGTTGGTTTCATCATAATATTATATAGTTTCATAACTAGTATAGTACCCGTGCAATTGCATGGTATAATAAGTTTATATGTATTATTTACTTATCAAAGCACAATTTTTAATAATAATGATAAAGTGCAATTGCATGGTATAATATATGAATGTAACTATGAAATTTCAGGTTGTAACTTTGAAATTTACTGACTAAATAAATGTCATTTAACTGTTTTTCAAGTATTTTGTAAAAATGGACTAAATCCAATCCGTGTAAGGAGTGTCCAAATTCTTCGCAATCTTTGATTGAATTCTTATAAAACAAAAATTGATTTTGTAAATATGATCAGTCGCCCTATACTTTAAAAAAGATTTCCCTACTCCAAAGTTATTATCTTTGATCCATGTGATAAAAAATGTAGTAATTATTATATGCGTAATAAAAAGAACGCAATATAAAGATTTTACTAAAAAGTTCATCGTAAGTATAGTAAGATTGGTAACAATCCGTCATGTTTACTATATTCTACTAACAATCCATCATGTATATAAAACATACGTCAATTATATATGATATTGGAATTTAGAGATTTACTAAAAAGATCATCACAATTATGGTAACATGTAACTTTTTACTAAATAAATTCTATATTCTACTAAACAGTACAATCCGTGAATTATATGATAGTGAATAATTGCTTTATTTAGGATAGCTTTAGGTTACTTTCTCTCTCTGTCCTTTGACTTTTAGTAATTTTTTTTTAATTTTGATGGAGTTGATCGATTTTGACATTTTTTCTTAAATTGATTTTGTTTGTTTTTTATTGAAAGATATTTGCGTTTTTTGGTTTTTGTTCATTGAAATTTGCTGAAAAAAATGAAGAGATGTATAATAATGTTTAAATTTGGAATGCTAATTCCTATTCAGAAAATAAATAAATAAATAAAATTAGAATGCTAATTCAAGTTGCATTGCTTTAATTTTGAATTTATGTGTAAAATTTGGTAGTAATGCTTGATATTCATTTCAACTATTTTAGGTTGATAATATTAACAAAAAGTATGCATGGTCAGATTTTCTTTGAATTTCTTCGTATAAAAATGCTGCTGCTATATGCCTATATGCACTATTAAGTTATAAAATTTTTATTTTTTGGCAAAACATATTATATAAGATCAATTAATACTATTGTAGCATATAAAAACTATATTATGCATAATACTTATGGGAAATAGAAGGTCTTAACAATTTAGTGAATAATTGCTTTATTTAGGATAGCGAAAATAGTGGGAAAATTTTTAATATCAAGGTGACACGTGGAGTTTCTGCTTGAGTGCTCTCTGTTTTAGTATAGTTTTAGATAGATAAATTGATATCAATTTCATATTATTTTACTAACTTATAGTTGAAATTATTTAAAATCAAATGTGTTTCGTGGTTATTTTGACAAAATAAAATAAAAAGGATAGCACACCTATTAAGCTGTATATTGTGGTCTGATCAACATATCAAATTGAAAAATTGTAAAATATATGGACTAATTTGTTTTGCAGTTTGGTGCAATATGGTTTGTACTCTAAACACCCTTCTTATAGGAAAAATAAAATCACCAAGATAAATCACGTCTGATATTTACCGGGTAACGCCCGTATATTAAAATAAACATACCAATATACCTTCCCTTAAATAACCCATCATAACTTTTTTTTTTACTTTTACCTTTCTCTCTCTTCACCCTTTTCACCTACCTTTCTCTTTCACCCAAATTCAACCCCCAAAATCAACCACCACCACCGGTTACCACCAAATTCAACCACCAACAATTTTTTTTTTTAATCTTGGCGTCGACGCTGCAAGGGAGGCGCAAATGTCGGGAAATCGCTAAAACAAGGGAGTCATCACCGGCAAGCAGCTGAGTCGACTTTTTTTTTTTTAACTTTCCTTCAATTTTGAGGAAACGCCTGGAGATCTGGAATCTCCACGCTACGAACGCCCGGAAGTTTTGGATCTCCGGGGGTTCATTCGAAAATCCCAGGCGAACCACGAATGCTTGGAATTTTCGAATGAACCCCCGGAGATCCGAAACTTCCTGGCGTTCGTAGCCTGGAGATTCCAGATCTCCAAGTGTTCCTGCTTTTTTTTTTTAATTTAAATGTACTGTTTTTCTTGATGTTGTTGTTGTAAATGTTGTTGTTATTATTATTATTATTATTATTATTATTATTATTATTATTATTATTATTATTATCTCAAAAACAGATAAAGTCATACAACCTACAACGAATTAGTGGGAAGCCGAGATACAATCTGGGCCCCCACTCCTCTAGCTATAGCAAAGCCTACCTTATTGTTGTTGTTGTTATTATTATTATTATTATTATTATTATTATTATTATTATTATTATTATTATTATTATTAATAATCTTGATTGTTTTTATTTGATGTTATAAATTGTAGTTGTTATTATTTAATATGGTTCATGGAATTTAAAGTAAGTTGATTTAGTTATTATTTTTATTTAACTCAAGACATTCAGATTTATCATGAAAGTTTTGAGAGTTCAATTTTCAATTGCCTGCTTATTTATCATGAAGGCTCTGTTATGCAATTTGGGTTTAAGTAGTTATAAAACCTTAATTATAAGCTAATTTAAGAACTGGAGTAAACATAATTTAATAAGAGAGTATCCAAACCTTAGATACTTTAAGCCCCCACAGATAAACTTATTGAAGCGGTCAGACAATGATGAAAGTTTGTTAGCCTAAAATATAAACATGTGGCATGCGACATATTATATATTTTTAGTGGTAAATTTTTATTTATTTATTTATTTTATTTTACTGTTTTTTGTTTCCTTTTTACCCCCCCCCCTTTTTTTTGCCTTTTTGTTTCTTTCTCTAATCTAATGAATTGATTGATTGAAATTTAGTTGTTAAGAGAGGGGTAGTTTGATCCAATGAAATTATTATTGTTGTTGTTATATTATTATTATTATTGTTGTTATTGTTATTGTTATTGTTATAATTATTATTATTATTATTATTATCATTATTTTGAACTAAAGTTAGGCTTATTTTAATTTTCTTTTGAAAAATATTAAGATTGAGGGTTCGGGAACACGACACGCTTTATCACGGCGCTTGAACGCGTCGGTTAGGAGGGAGAGAGACCATTATCGTCTTCAGCCTCGTACCGAGACGATACCAGTCCTCGATGGTTGCATGGCGAGTTTGACCTCTGAGGCACAGGATCATCATTCGGGGTCTCAGGGGGTTAGGTCGAGTTTCGAGTCTAAGCATGAGGAGATTGAGTCACCGGGCCCCGAGTACTCGTACAGAGGAGGACAGGGTTTATCAGGCAATGACGACGATGACGAGGAGGAGCCTGATAACATTGTTCATACGTATAGGGGTGCCGGTGGGAGATTTGTTAGTACTCAAGAGACAGGTCCTAGTCGGACTCCGGTATAGGACAGCTGGTTAGTGACTACGCCGATGGCCGGTGGTCCAAAGGATGGAAGCGTCATTCCTAACTATGGTGGTCATGTCGCAGCTGTGATTTGGGGTGGTGTGGAGCGAGGTGTTTTGAGATGTATGAGTAGGAGAAAGATGTGCACTGCACTGAATCAGTTGTGACAGTCATTATTACCAGAGACATTAGCCCCAATAGATTAGAGCGGGCTATCACATCTTCCTGGTATTATGTATCAGCACCTTAACTAGTCGTTGATTTCAGCGTTCGTGGAGAGATGGCAGCCAGATAATAACAGTTTTCATTTGTCGTTCGGTGAGATGACGATCATGTTACATAACGTGTATCATATCTTTGGGATCTCTGTAGATGGTACTATGGTTTCTACTGTTATGGACCCCCTACAGTTACGACAATATTGCTTGTTCATGATAGATTTGCCTGTTGAGGAGTTACGTAAACCCACTTACGCGCCTAGTGGCGCGCTTTCTTCGAGGGTCCTCAAGACGACCTTCAATGTTGAGAGGCCCCCTGAGATTTCCGTGGTGGCATTTATGTGGATTTTATTGGGTTCATCACTCTTTGTGGACAAGAGTGGTAACAGACTTCATCCCTCCCTCATTCATGAGCTTCAGCTTGTCGATGGTACATTTGTCACTAGTTCCTACTCATGGGGCTTTGCTACTTTAGCATTTTTATACCGTCAGTTGGGGCAAGCCTCGCGAGCAGATTTTGATTCCATCTCTGGTTGTCTCACGCTTCTTCAAGCGTAGATTTATGAGTATTTTCCATGCTTTCGCTCTCAGCAGGGCACTCTGACCAGGGAGCCTGGACGTGTGCGTGCATTGCTATGGGATGTTAGTTCGCCACTGAAGACCTCATATTGGCTTTTTGCTTTCCGTGCTCGACTTGACGTGTTGACTGACATTGAGATAAATATGAAATTCATTAATTTATTGTGTTTTGTACCGCCTTACTCTTATGTGACTAATATATTGTTTGATTATGCAGGTTAACTGGCTGCCTTATGGACCTAACCCAGCTAGTGTTGTTCCTACGACTTTGTTCTCGGGATTTATACGGTACCGCAACATCATCGAGCCGTACATGCCCGATCGAGTTGTCATACAGCTTGGGTTCATACGAAGTATACCTAAGTACCCTATTAGGCCTGAGAAGGCTAAGAGACCGAAGAAGGTCAAGATGTATAGTGTTGAGTTCCCGACTAAGACGTTCGTACACATGTGGGAGAGCTTTATTCCATTTGCTGTGTATTGTCTACCAGTGGCTCACTACACTAGACTCAGTCGCAGTAGTCCTAAATACACGGACGATTTCATTCCATGGTTGGTAAGATACTCTCACCCTTGTGTATCACCCCCTGACGTACCTCAGGTCAACGGTCTCCCCGAGAAGACCAACACTGATTATGTAAGTATATTTTCCTTTAGTTTTGTATTTATTATCTGGAAATTTTATTGATTTTTTAACATTATACAATGTTTGTTGTGGGTTGGTCACTTCGTTGAGTTCACACAGCGTGCACTTGCCGAGTCGCATGGGCCCGTGTCCCGTGAAACTAAGGCCATGGCTGCACAGGCCTTCATGATTAGGATGTTATGTGAGGGTTATGATTTGTGTTTAGCTAGACACCTTTATTCTTAGTTGAACACTTTAATTATTGGTTGGACACTTTTATTATTTTGTTTTTGTAATTGTAATGGGACACTTTTATTATTCGTATGGACATGAGCACTTTGATTTAAATTATTGCAATTGTTACTTGTGTTTTTTTATGGCATTTTTAATAATAATAATAATAATAATAATAATAAACAAAGTTCAAACATCATTATTTAAGTTTTGAATAACGCATTACATCTATCATGACGCAACTAATATTTCCCACAAACTAATTCTACATTGGTATCGTTGCTCCCGTCCAATAACTCTAGGTACACGAGCCCGATACCAAACATCTGCAATCGGGGGAATCGGATGGTCTTGATCAAGTTGTAAATGAATAAATGCGACCCCACCCACATTACCTATAACAAACTCTTGAGCTGGTGCAGTAGCATTGTTGGGGGCCCGCAACGGTAACACAGTGATGCAAGGATAGTAGCTCGTCGATGTCAATCCAATGCCATAACAAATCACAGTTGCATTGTACAAGGAGCAATTACATACAAATCCTGAAAGGCTACCATCCAATGTCCTTCCCCACATGGGCCACCGCTTCAACAAATACGTTGTATCTCAAAATTCAAACCACCTGACTCATAATAAATCCTCCTGTATAAGTGTGGATAACCGGTGATCTCAGTAGCCATGAATTGTCGAGCTAATCTTCATTGCTCTTGATCACCCATGAAGAAGGCGGGAACACAACGAAAGCCGCAATTACCATCACCAATGACATCATTCCACCCGGTTATGTAAGGCAATATAGGTCTGGGGAGCAAGTGAGCATACCTATGTTGTTCAATGTGGAATCCATTTCCTCCTAAGAAAATACACATTCGTAATTGGTAGAAAATAAACCATCAATTCATAGATATGTATGTTATAAAAAAAAATTATTACAAAAAAATAAAGGGAAATTCTACATGGTGGCCTCATGGTTTTGAGTTTTCTACGTGTAAGACGAACTTTTTTCCAGCTCTCTTCAGTGGCACCAAGGTTTAGAAAAATATACATAGTGACCTTTTTTAGGTTTATGGCTAACCTTTTAATTTTTTTTATTAAAAAATTATTTAAATTATATTTTAAAATAATAAAAAAAAAAATTTAAAAAAAAACAAAAAAATTCCCAGCCACCTATACTTGCCGGAATCCGGCCACCCCCGACCACCGAAACCACCTTCTAGCCCAACCCCCGACCATCAAAACCACCAAAACTGGCCGGCCGACCTTCCAAAACCCCACCTGACCTATCCCCGACCCCTATAACCGCCACCCCGATCCCCAAAATAGCTACAAAGTCCAACGAAACCACCGCCATCCCCACCGCGAAACCCTAAATTCAGATGCTAGCACCTCTTTTCCTTCACGCAAGCTCTCTCTTTTCCCATAGGCTAGGGTTTGATTGGGTTTTGAGGGTGGATCGGCGTGCGGTTTCACGGTGATAGAGAGGGAGGGCGGTGGTTTCGCGGCGGATTCGAAGGTGATGGGTAGGGATTTGTGGGTTTGTTTCAAGTATGAGGATGGGAAGGAAGGCGGTTTTGAGGGTGGTGCTGGGGAGAGGGGTTGTTTCCGGTGTGGCTGGCTGGGTTGGGGTGGTTTTCGGGGAGTTCGTAGTGGATGTGGAGGTAGAGGAGGTCCATGGGGTGGCTGGCTGGGTTGGGGTGGTTTTTTGTTTTTTTTTTTAAAAAAAATTTATTATTTAAAAATATAATTTAACTAATTTTTTAATAAAAAAAATAAAAGGTTAACCATTTTAACTAAAAAGGTTATCCATAAACATAAAAAAGGTCACTATATAGATTTTTCTAAACCTTGGTGCCACTGAAGAGAGCTGGAAAAAAGTTCGTTTTCCACGTAGAAAACTCAAAACCATGAGGCCACCATGTAGAATTTCCCAATTATAAAACATACCGGATTCAGTTTGACAGTTTTGCCTTGAATCATGTTGGCTCGACCTTCTCCCTCCACGACCACTAGTGTTAGACTCAACATTCTTGAAATGGCTACGATCACGCCTAGTAGAACGATCTCGAGGTTGACATTGTGTTGAGTGATTCACTTTCGGCTCCTCAAGATCTGAATGATTCGGATGCAGCTCATCTTCAATGATGCGAGAAACATTTCGAACCGTAACATGGTCACTAGCCAAAACCTCATTGACAAGGGAACGAAAATGTGTTGCTTCTTCTGATGACTCGTCGACGAACTCCGGTATATCAACACCATCACCAATGACAAGGATCTGCCAAAATGGATGAATTTGGCTGCAATACAACCCCTTCTTATCACGCATTGAATCATAAATCTGGCAAGCAAATGGTATCCCATGGGTAATCCGTAGAGCACAACCGCAGTGCACATGTACCTCGTAACTCAATTCTCTCATTTTTTCTGTCTCATCGTAAAGAATAGACAGATAATGATGAGAAACTTTTCCATTTAGTCGCTGCAACGACATGTGCCTGTACTTCTCACTCGCTTTAGATCTACTAGCCTCTAAAGCGTTACGTATTCAAACGATTTGATTTCCAATCTGGCAATGCACTCGAGCCTATATCGTATCCAAAGAACCAGTTGATGATTCCATACAACTCTTGACCGCCGAGTGCTGACTCTCAACCCTACATGTACAAACGTTACCATAGTGCATAACTCTATTCGTCCAACACGTCAAAAATTTCTCTTTCTAGTGGAGCCAAGTAGTCTCAACGTAATCCACAACTTTCGGATACCGACCCCAACTTTTTTTCAATCTCTGCAAGGCTAACTCATATTCCGGCTCAGATGTAGCATCCATGACTCGTTTCCATCTACCATTTTTGAACTTTGCACCCACAATCTTGTCCTTGAACAATCCAGTCACATAAGCTTCAACATCCTTATTAATGTGCCACCTACAAAGTAAATGCGTAGTGTGAGAAAACTCGGCTTTCAATGCTGCACAAAGTCTAAGCTCACGGTCAGTTAAGAACACTGATGGCTCCCGTTGGTATCCTATCAAATCCCTCAATCTCTAAAGCACCCATCGATAACTGGCCTGTGTCTCGTTTCTCATGAACACATAGCCAACAAGGAAATTCTGATTGGTCGGTGTAACCCCAACTATCTCAAAGAATGGCATGTCGTATTTGTTTGTCTTGTACGTAGAGTCCATACCAATCACGTACGGATATGTGCTTAACAAGTTGCACGTGATCGGATGCACCATGAATGCATGCTGTAAAACATCGATGTCATCAGCCATAACCCAGTGAATGTAGTGACTCTGTCTAGCCAAATGCAGAAATTGTTGAACCACTCCTCTTCCTTCAGACTCCTCCATTCTGATGTCACTTCTACAATTTTATATATGCCTGATGTTTGGATGATTTTCAGGAAATTGCTCTATAATGGTTGCCATGATATTACGAAGTGCAACCTTTGACCTCGTCAAGTTACGCACAACCTGTTTCGCACCTGGACTAAGACCGCTGATTTGTCGACGACCTTCAGGATACACAATGAATGGATGATTTGTGGGTGTCGGTTACATCGTTTTTAGCACGGATCCTCCAACCATTAGTGCTTCTCTCGTAATAAATATTGATGTAGAAAGGACACCCAACGGACTTGGTTTTAGTGTCCTAGCGAATCACATTCTCCAATTCTCTTGGCCTTTTCTTCCGACCATGATCGCAAGCCAAATATCGATACGGCCGACCATCGGTGGTTTTTTTGTACGATGATGAGACGAATAGAATTCAAATTGGCCAGGCAATTTCTTTCGCCCATTCAACAGCAACATCATAACTAGGAAACACTGTATCGGTTTGAAAGTGGCCACTATAATTCACACCATCACCACAGTTTTCTGGTTCCGTATCCTATATAAAAAACCACAAAACAAACTACTTAAGAACCCATATAATAATAATAATAATAATAATAATAATAACAACAACAACAACAATAATTAAATATTAATAATAATTAAATATTAATAATAATTAAATAATATAATAATAACTTATTTAATAATAATAAACAACATAAATACAATAATAATAATAATAATAGTAATAATAATAATAGTAATAATAATAATAATAATAATAGTAGTAATAATAATAATAATAATAATAATAATAATAATAATAATAATAATAATAATAATAATAATAATAATAAGTAGAAACGCCTGAAATGTTTGAATGTACCATGGAAGAAACACCTGAAAATTTAGAATCTACCGTGGAACATTCTAAAATTTTAGGTGTTCCTACCATGGTTCGCCTGATATTTTAGTATGTCCCAAGGTAGATTCTAAATTTTCAGGCGTTCCCATGAACATTTGAAAATACAATGTGAGGAACGACTGCTATTTTTGAATCTACCATGGGACATACTAATATATCAGGCGATCCATGGTAGGAACGCCTGAAATTTGAGAATGTTCCATGGTAGAGTCTAAATTTTCAGGCGTTTCTCTGGCGATTACGAAATAAAAAAAAAACGACAAAAACTCATCCATATGTACAGGCGACCACTCCGGTGGCGTCATCAATTCCGCTAACTCGTCCATTCACCGCTTGTGTAAATCGTTTTTGAATAAAGGTTTTTTTTTCTTTTTTTGAAATAATGACGTGGAGTGGTGGATGGTGGCTGGTGGTTGTCTGGTGGCGGTGGATGATTGGTGGCTGGTGGGGTAAAAATAAAATAGGGTAAATTTATAAGGGGTAAAAGTAAATAAGGGTAAGAGTAAATTAGGGTAAAATTAAAAGGGGGTATGTTTGTAATGTCGAGTTAAAATACGAACGTTACCCGATAAATACCAAATGCGATTTAGCAATTCACAATAAAAATTGAAGTTGGATAGGACAGTGAAAAGCAAGTTGAGACGTACATATCATAATTTAGAGATGAAGGTTGAAGATAGTGATCTGATCTTGAAAAGTTGAGATAGGACTCTGGATGATTTTTATAAAGATTTTTTTTTAATGGAGAGAGGATGAGTCATGATTGTGATGTTTTATATTATTATACTCACTCCGTCCAATATATAGTTTTTGTTTGTATTTTTTCACCGTATTTAAAAAATGGAATGAGAAAGTAAGATGAAGTATATTAAATGTGGAAAAAAGCTAGATAAAAGTTAGACAAAAGTACAAGACAGTGGATAATTTAAGAGGAAAAAAGTGAAAAGTATAATCATAGACAAAAGTTAGAGAGAGAAAGTAGAAAAAATACAAAACAAGTGGATAATTTAAGGATAAATTAGAAAGTTCAATAAATAAAGTTAAAAATATGAGGGTATAATGAGATTTACATACCATCTAAAAATAGAAACAGAAACAATGTGACTCCAAAATAGAAAAGCAGGAACTGTAATATGAGACGGAGGGAGTATATTTTTATTACAAGCATCTTAAATTTTATTTTTTATTTTATTTTGCCATTGAACTCCATATTTTATTTTAAAATTACACAGTTTAAAGCTATCAATTTTGTTTCTTGCATTTCTACTACTCTACTCCAGAATCTTAACAAAGTTTGTTTAAATCATATTATTCCTATTTATTACTACCCATGTTTCACAAATATGTAAACACTTACTCCCACTATTCTCTTAAAGATTATATTCATTCCTTTTTTGGTAAACTTGTGTTTTGAGACTTTTTGACACATATGTCGGTGAAATAATTGCAGTGTTTTTAGAATGGAGCTGCACTACTACTAAAATTTAAGCCTTGCTCACTTCACCTTGAATACGTAGTAATACTCTATAATATTTAGCAAAATTATTCATTTTAGTAAAAATAATTGCAATCCAAAAACTATAAGTAACTTTAAAAAAGAAATGTAATAGAGAATCATTAAAAAATAATTTCAATTCAACAAAAAATAATTTCAGCGTAGTATAAATAATTTCAGTTCAGTAAAATTAATTTCAATACTGTTAAAATGATTTTCAATTCAGCAAAAAAAAATTTAATTCAATAAAATAAGCTGAAGTAAACAAAGCTTAGTGTAATTATTGCATTTTTTTTTTTTTTTTTTTTTTTGAGGGATGTCAAATGTACAAAATGGATGAAAACTCCATTGGGCAAAAAGTCAATAATGGGAGTGGTAGTGGATGACAGGAATCAACCCAACTCAATCACAGTTCATTTTGGAGCTTTCCATTCGTACCGTTTAAGGGACGGTCCACTTAGCTCACTTCCATGGGTCCCACTTCACCTTTACTGTACACGTGTCTTCTGTCTGAGTCTATATCCACGTGTCACGTAATAATAGGATATAAAACACAATACTTGCGACGTCGTTTTCTTCATTTTTTTTTCTATTGTGCCAATTTGGGAAATTCGTTTTCATTCGAATGAAATACGATAGGAATAATTGGATATTCCTAGATTTATTTATTTATTTATTTATTTATTTTGACGAGGATTGGTTTTGATATTTTTTTGACTTTTGTTAATAAAGAAAACAAGGCCGTCTAATTTTAATTGTAAAAAAAATATTACTACTATGACATTGTTATGATTGTTTAACACTTTGTACATTGACTTTTAAATTTAAAAAAATTACTCCTTCAATTTCTTATGTTTTTCACGTTTGGAATTATGCGCAGTTATTAAAATTGTAATACAAGGGTAATTTTATCCAAAATTTATGACTAAAAAAGAAAAGATACTAAATGTAAAGAATAAAAAGAGACACTCAAAATGGAAACGTAAAACACAAATAGAAACGGAGAGAATAACATCTTTCTAACATTTTCTCAGCAAATTAAAATCACCAATTATATCCTCATACTGTAAGTTAAAAACATCTTAAGGAAGACATATATACAACTAAAGCTTGATTAGAAAATAATTACATTAAATAAGAAATTAAAAGCAGTGACAATATGAAAATAAAGGTTGCTAACTTATTGTACTTATTGATTGCATTACGAAGAACGGGAGAATTATTTTTTTACTTAGACAATGAAATTGTTTATGTAGCTTTAATTAAACCTTGTAATAGACGACCTTGAATCCTTGATTGAATTAAATTCATAATGGTTTTCCCTTAAAAAGTTGGTTATATATGATGATGTATTTGTAAATCTCAAAAGAAAAATTTTAAGCGGCCTCAGAGGCGGAATCGGGGGGGGGGGGGGGCTTGGGTAGGCCATGACCACCCCCTTGATTTTGTATAATACATATTTGTATGTAATAGAGACGATGCTTGTTAGCTAGATCAGGTGGTCAAACTTGCAAGTGAGATCATTTCTCTGCATTCTTGGCAAGGTTTGAAGCTTACTGTATTCATTTTTTACCGCTTTTTGTTATTTATAATAAATTTTACTCCTGCATTTCACATTTACTAGTATTTCACATATGCTTAAGCCACATGACTCCTATAGTCTTATTAAAGTAGAATGTTAAACTTACTTTTACTTTTTTCAAACTTTCTTTTGCAAACACTGCATTGTTTTTATTTGTTTTTGTAGAGGGTCCAATTTTTTATTTATTAATGATTTTTTTTTTAATTATATAGAGATTAAAGTAAGTAAAGTTGATCTTGGCCTCCCTAATGTATTATTTCTGGTTCCGCCACTTAGCGACCTTCATTTTTAATTACTTGTAACATGTAGGTTTGAATTTAATTTAGAAAATTTATGGGTAGTGAATGAAAATTAATAAGTTGATAAATTGATGTACTTTTGTTTGCATGTGAGACAAAAAAGATCGATTGAAATTAATACAAATGGAGTTAATAAAACTAATAGTGATTTCAAATTATATTCATAAATGGATAGAAGAGAGTCAAATATTTCAAAAATTTAAGAACATATATACATACAATATAAGTTTATAAATTCACAACAAAATAATACATATCAAACACCTCTCTCCACTCATATCACAAGCATTATTGAGCATAAACGAACAAAATAACTACCTTCAATGAATGTATTGCCTTAAATTTAAAAGTTCATGTCACAACCATACAATTTAACATGAAAACCTTGATAACTCGAAACAAAATTATCCAATCTAAAGGTGAATTAAATTAAGCATATAACTAACAAAGATGAAATGATTTGATTATTCTAATTTTGTTTTCAATAAAAACACTTATTGATTGCATGTAGCTATGCATATTTCATCTACCCCTTGTTAGATTCACAATCTTTATTTAGGTCAATCCAAATAAAATTTACTCTCATATAATTTTATCAAGTGTTCTTTCCACATTTTAAAATTGTATAATATTCGACTCTATTCTTGTAATTTGTGCAAAAAAGCAATCAATCTATCATTAGCCCCAATATCACAATATGACAAAAGAGTATTCTAGAACTATCTAATAATGATAAAGGAGTAGCAAAAAACTAAATCAATATAAAATCTAAGCAATTCCTTAACCAAAAAAAAGAGAAAATCTGAGTAAAACTCGGATTCATTCACATTTACCCCTATTAAAAAGGAGTTTCACTTGCAAAAACTATCTTTTTAACGTTTTTCTTTTCTCTCACCATTCAAAAAATAAAAATAAAACTAAAAGGTTGAATATTATTCTCCTTATTATCAACATCACTAAATAATAATTTTTATCAAAAAAAAAAAAATCATTAATTTTATAATAAACACAAATTCACTTTTTTTTTCTCTTCAATTAAAAAGAAAAAAACAAACACAAAATTTCACAAATATACAAAAATGCAAATTGCAACAAAAAGAAGAGGGAGAAAAGGTGGGGGCATAAATTGCTAAATTTTTTGTTTTAACGAATTCTTTCATTCATCCCAAAAGTATTTCCTCAATATTCATTGATTCTCTCTCCTCCTTCATTCACCCAACGGCTGATTTTCCCCAATTCAATTCCAATCTCAATCAATTTCTCTCCTCAATTAGGGTTTCAAATTCATCGGAGATTCTTCAATTGATTACAAGTGGAAACCGAATTAACCGGACGATCGCCGGCAGAGGTGATGACTTTTGTCGGCAATGATGACAACAACGACGTCATCGCAGTACCGGAGCTGACAACGTTAAGAGTCTCCGACAAGGATGAGTTTTACGTTAATTTAGTTCAGTACGAGGAGGAGGAAGAAGAGGGTGATTCAATGGTGGAGGATCATTGTTTGTCGGAGCCTTCAACACCCAGAATACGGTGTTGTTTCATCTGTAAATGGATTAAATTTTTCTTATTGTTCGTTTTTTTGGGTGGTCTTGCTCTTGTTGTTTTCAAATGGCTTGGACCCTTTGCAATGGATAAGGTATACGATTTTTCTTTTATTTTTTCCTCTGATTTTTGTTTTTTTTTTTTTATTTTTTTTTATTTTTTATTTTATATGTCAAATTGGGTATTTTTTATTAGATTATTGGAATTCTGTGTAAGAATTTGCTTACAATTTATTGTTGTTGTTTGATTCGATTTGTTGCTAAATTTGTCAGCTCAACAGAAGATTTAGCTGATTTACTTTTTTCTTTCTTTGCTCCTTTTCTTTAAGATAAGATTTTCATCTCTGGGAATTCTGGGTGTAATTTTTATAATTTTTTATGTGCTAAGATTATTATATTACTCCGTACTTTTTATGTGGTATGATTATTGTTGCAATTATAGTTTAATTATATCCGTACTTTGGAGTTTTGTTCTTTAATTGTTGGAAAGAAAAAAACCTTAATCCGAGTTTATGAGGTCTATATGTACACAAACTTAACCTTAGCGGCTTAGTCAGCTCAACAATAGTAGAGAGGCGGTTTCAAAAGGAAGAAAACAACCTGAATTCGAGTTTATGGGTCTATATGTACACAAACTTAACCTTAGCGGCTTAGTCAGCTCAATCATAGTAGAGAGGCGGTTTCGAAAGGTAATGGATGAACAAAAGAGGTGGATTTATATTGGGTAGTGTTGTGATTTGTTCTCGCACTAGTGTGTGACTGATTGTTCATAACTTTTTGATCTGCAAACCGAAGAGCGTGTAAACAAGATGATGAATTGATTTTGGGGAGAGGTTCTAGAAGTATAGAACTGGAAAGGAGATTCAGACTAGGATTTGTACGAAAGGAATAATAATTACGTGTGTGAGTTAAATACAAAGATAGCAGCATAGTGCCATAGCTGCGATTTTGAATGTTGTTTGTTCCATGATCATGTTGATGAATCGTCAATTTTATTAGCAAGTGAAGTGTCAGGGCTTGCAGTAGGAGAAGAGGCCCCTGGAAGTAAGTAGTTGATAAGATACAAGATACATACTCAAGGCGCTACAGTGTTTGGAATGAATTTGGATATCGATCATGTTGGTTGGTGTTTACGGCTGAAAAGAGAGAGAGAGAGGGGGGGGGGGGGGGGAGACAGCACCACAGGCTGGAAAAATAAGGAACAAGAAGGGCTGCTTTCATATTCTTCAGCTATAGTTTTTTTTTCTTTTTGAACAGATATTCTCTGGTATGTGTATTGAACATTTACAATAATTGCATAAACTTGGTGATAATAATTATAAAAAATGTTACAATTAGGAAAAGCCTTGGTGACATTCTTTTTCCTAGTAGCGTTACAACATGTTTTCGATCATTGATGTGGAAATTACTGTACATTCCTTATTGTTTGAGTTCTTGCACCTTATGTTCTCACAAAGATAAATATTTTCCTCTGCAGGGAATAATTCCTATTCTAAACTGGGAGAGAACTTCATTCAGTACCCCTGTTCTGGCACTTATAATCTTTACTTCTGTAGCATTGTTTCCTACCATTCTCTTGCCATCATCCCCTTCCATGTGGGTGGCTGGGATGACTTTTGGTTATGGATTCGGCTTCCTATTAATTATGCCAGCTGTGTTCATTGGTGTTTCTCTGCCATACCTTATTGGTTCCCTCTTCTACCACAAAATTCAAGTAAGTATTGGCTGTAACATTGGATATAAATCCAAAATATACTTAAAAATGGAACTTTTCTTGTATCATTGTATGTCATTTTTGTATCTAATGCTTTCTCATGCTTGAACAGAGTTGGATGGAAAAGTATCCAAAGAGAGCTTCTATCATAAGACTAGCTGGTGAAGGAGAATGGCTTGATCAATTTCGTGCTGTGTCGTTGATAAGAATTTCTCCTTTTCCCTACATCATATACAATTACTGTGCTGTAGCAACAAATGTCAAATATGGGCCATATATTTTGGGGTCAGTGCTGGGAATGGTGCCTGATGTTTTGGTTGCAATCTACACGTAAGTTATTTCTTTGGCTGTCTAGGAATTTTGCTTTGTTTTGGTTGTATAAAGAGGTCATTTTCCTTGGAAATCATTCTTGCATCTTTGTTTCACTGTATTATGTTTTTGTATGCTGCTTCATCTCCATGAATTATGTCTCTCTATTTGCAGGACTTCTTTCTATTTGTTTCAGTTATTGGATTTTCAAATAAATGATTGTATAGAAAAATGGTAAACCTCAGTGCATTTGGCAAAGAGAGCTAAGGGACACAATTTGCGTGTGTGTGTGTTTTTTTTTTGGGGTAATAGTAACCTTAGCTGATATCATGACACTTGCTTCAGTTGCTAACAGATCCAACACTTTGATGACTAACTAGCATACTTAACATTGGACTAGTTATTCCCCAAGTCTCAAGTTAAGTGGGAAGGTTTTTAAGGTTTGTATCAATTTCGGCTGTCATGTTACAGGAATGTAGTACTCATAATAAGTCTATTGTGGGCCGTCAAAATTTAAGGAACTACTCTTCCGAAAACATGATAATTTTCAATCATTTATCTCCTTGCAAACTTGCCCTAGAATAGCTTTCAGCATTTTTTAGAATTTGATGATGATTCCATGGTAGCAAGTACCAAGTCAGAAAATTTGGGGTTAATAACAATGGTTCTGCTGTCACAGTTTAGGGAGGTCATGATGTAGGCAACCTTACTAGTAACCATTTTAGACCACTATATTGTGGTTTGTAACCCGTATGAATAGAAGTGCAAATTAATGGCTTCCTTACGTGAATAATGTTTTGGTACCAATACCAGGCCAGTATATGGCTATCTGGCATAGCCGTCTGCTTAATTTTGATGCCAATGTTCATTTATTGAATGGTTTGCCATTTTTAATGCCAGCATACAAACATATTTAGTCCCTTTGATGCAGAGATAATTCTTATTGTGTATTGCTCCAATCTCAACAGATTTGATTGGAATTACTGTCATGTATGTTTGAATGCATAAAGCATAAAAGTGTTTGGGATGGTGTACTGTATCCATGGGAAAGTCTATCCTCAAGCTATTCATTAAACAAAAGGGCATGGTTGATCTTACTTACATCTGGCTTTTTGACTGATGTTAAATGTGTTTGAGATACTTGTAGTATTTAAGACACTAACTTGCAAATTTATTGACTATTATTAGATGATTTATGTCATGCAGTAATTTTATGTTTAACCTTTTATGGTTATCATTACCTGTTATCTTCAATTGTAGTAATTTTATGTTTAAACCTACTGTTACCTTTTATGTTAAAACCTTTATATGGAAATTCTTGTAGGAAAAAATGATTTTACTGTAAACAAACATCAATAGATTCACTATACTGTGTCAGATTGTTAAAAAGATGATTTGTGTGTCACATGGGTGAGATTATATTCAAGGTGTTACTTTGCCCTGATTTTATGAGGGTAAGAGTTGAGTGGGGGTGTACTTTAGGAGGAACACATTGATTATCTAGGTGCTTGTTGTCATGTGTTTAGGTGCATAAACAATATGTTATGCTTGCTCTTTTTTAGTTACATTTCTCTTTTTTAAAGTAAGATTGCAGAATATTTTAGTCAGATGTATTTGAATGCTAGCGTATGTGGTGTTGGCACTTGGCAACACTTGTATAGAGTCTAATATTCATATCTTTCGAACGAGTCCACTCCAGAGGAAAGTAGATCTTTCAAACTCTACTCCATGTCCAAATGATCTGATTGAGATATTGTTGGTGATCTTTATCCTCTAAGGTGGCCAGGCTATATGGCCCTTTAAGTCCATGAACCAGTATGCAAAATAAGCCTACTTTTTATTGTGAGGTTGTCATGAGTTCACCATTATCTTATGTGAGCTCAGCATATGTTTATTGTGGGCTTAGACACTGCTGCATATATGTACTTCAGTGTAGCAATCATGTGGATATTATAGCTTGCAAGACTGCTCAAGGCTGGAATTATTAAATGTGGTGTGCGATTTAATAGACACTGGAATTATAATAGACACTGCTAAAAGGCTGGATAAAATAGACAATGCTCAAGAAGATGAGTCACTCTCAAAGGCTGGAATTGGTTTCATAGTCTAGAAATGGTTTCATAGTCTTTGAGTGACTCATCTTCTTGTAATTGGTTTCACAGTCTTCCAGTGAAAGAAATAGTAAATTCAGCTTTTACCTGTTTGTTAAAAAGGACTTCTATCATCTCATGAAGATGGGTCTGGGAATGAAGGGAGATGTGAAGTTCTTATCAGATTGATAGAAAAGAAATTGTCTAGAGGATTTTGAAATTGATGGGTAGATTTTAGTTTTACAGCCTTTTGACTCTGCTAAATCCAGCTTTACAGATGAGCTTGCTGCCGATTTGGTGAATGTCATCTTATGCCTTCTTTGACCTTCTGTTTTTCTTTGTCCTGAATTCTTTTTTTCTTTATAGTCTTTATTCGATTATTCCAGGTCAGTTCATGCACCAAGTAGCAGAATGAGACTAATGAGACTTGTATTTCTTTATATTTTTGCAGCGGTATCTTGATCAAGACATTGGCAGATGCATCTGACACAAAACATTCACTCTCAGCACAAGAAATTATTATGAACGTTGTTGGGTTTGCTGCCACAGTTGCTACCACAATCATCTGCACGATTCTTGCAAAGAGACGGCTCAAGACAATGCCAATTGAAGATGAGCCGCTTCTGCAGTAATTAACTTATTCTAACAAAGGGTTTGAGAGATTCCATGTGCCAGCATTTAATTGGTATTGTACAGTCGAGGGAGATTTGATTCTGGAGGATGACATACAGAGGATGGAGTCACGAAAGAGAAGACTCTGAACAACATAGTTGACCAACTACACTATCTGTTATAGATTCTTTTGCCGGAGATGGTATTCTTTGTTGTTCTGCCAGTGTCTTTGTGTTTTGATCTTCGTATGCTGCACCTCAAAAACTAATATTGTACATAACAGCACCTCTGCTATGGAGTTGCAGCATATTGATCATGTTTCTATCTTCTGTATCAACCACTCCTTGTCAATTCTATATATTTTTTTATCACGTGTCCAAGGTTTGGAGCCCATCTTTGTTTGCAGCTGCTCATATGTTGTTAAAAATCTAATATTACTATCGGAAGAAGGTATATATAAAATACGAGTTTTCTGAGAAACTACAACAGTGATGTTTATTATGAATTTATGACTGTATGGCTGTATGATAAGACTCGGGTTACTTAATATGTTGGTTAGCCTTTTAAGCAACTTGTGTGACTTTTTAGTGATGTAGGTGGCATCACATTCATGAAATGCGGTGTGATTAGTCACTGATCGACTTAGACCTGGATTTCGATCCAAAGCTGGTGGGGATGGGAGGCAGTGTGTATAAATCCAAGTATAGCTTGATGTGCGTATATTGGTACAACAAACACTAAAATGGTACCAAGTATAATTCTGGGTTATATAATTTGGATTTGATGTATGGTACAAATAAACATTTCCCATGTTGCAGGTTTTGCAATGACATGTCAAAGGCAGATCATGCGCTGCTTAGCCTTATATTTGTAGCCGTTTGTGGTAGCAGCAAAGCTATATAAGAGATTCTGCGACAGGTAAAAAAACAAGGGGATATGAATATTATTGACGTACTATATGCAAGTCATGGCATAAATCTAGTGATTTATTCCAAGGATGGTGAGTTTATATTAAAATGAAAGAATAAAGACATGAACAATATAATTCTAATCCAAAGACTGCAATATAAGCTACAAATCCAAAGACGCGGTGGCTAAACGTGCCATAAGGAGTAGATAGACTTCAGCGTGAGCTTAGAAATGATTTTTAAGCAGTCAGATTTTAGCAGACGTTGCAAACCCTACTGTTCTTTCATTTGGCATGATGCTCGAATGGGTTGGATCACGAACCATTATCATCACTAGAAAAAGTCCGAACCCAAACCTAAGCAAACATGTCATTCATCAGACACAACATGCTCTAACGTTAAAATAAAAAAATTGCTCCAACTACACAAACTTTTCAGTTCTATCCGTTAAAAAGTGATTAGAAATTGTCTAGTTTTCTTGATTTGTTGATGTTGGGAAACGTTTTCCAGGGTAGAATGGTTGAATATGTTATATGTATTTCTAGTTTCCTACCCCTTATAAATCTATTGTTAAAAGAAGGAACAAGTGAACAACCCCTTTTAAATGTACTACAGCTGATAAAATTACTATTATCCTTCATGTTATATAAAATGTCAAACACAGCATAACGGCCAAAAAGATACAGTATAGGCTTTCACAGTGTATGAATATAAAAATTTAATAGTGCTTGATGGCCTTGATCAGTAAAGTCTGAGATTTTTATAATATGACTTACTATTGTAATTTACAATTGTCATGGATTATTGCGGGAGATGGTACAAAGATGTAAATGAGCCAAATCAAGCCGATTCTATTCTTCCTCAGATGTAAGGCAGAACATAGACGGTTTTCTGTTAAATTAATCACAAACTCTGCAAAATATTCACTGTCATTTCTCCTTCCACTTCATGACCACAATACAAGTATATATAACAATAGGGTTGACATTACCCTAATATTCCACAATATTCTACCATATTTTTACATAAGATATTCCCCCAAAATATATCACAATAATATCCTAGTATAACAATAATATCCTAGAACATCTCCAATACCCCCCTCAAGTTGGAGCATACGGGTTATAGATGCCCAATTTGCAGAGTAAAAATTCAAACTTGACTTTTCCCAAAGCCTTGGTGAAAATGTCGGCCAACTGAACTGTTGCAGACACATAGGAAGGTTTGACGGTGCCTGTTGTAATCGCATCTCTCACAAAGTGACAGTCAGCTTCAATGTGCTTCGTTTGTTCATGAAAAACGGGGTTCTGCGCAATATACAATGCCGACTAACTATCACAATATAGGTGCATGCCACTCTCATGTCGCACACCTAAGTCTCCCAGAAGCTACTTCAGCCACTTCAATTCATAAGTCACTGTTGCCATCTAACGATACTCCGCCTCTACAGAGGATTGAGAAACTGTGTGTTGCCTTTTGGTTTTCCACGACACTGGGACAAACCTAGAAGCACGAACCAACCACTCAAAGAGCGTCTCGAAAGAGGGTAATGTAAGGGTAAATGTATTTAATTAATTAATAAAGTATGCTGTACAATATATTTATATACATAGCTAGCAACAGAGTACGTAAACTACACAAAAATAAACATGACTAAGATACAGCTATACACGCATAAATAGCAGAGGATAGAAGCAAGAGGCGTAGCTTATTCCTAGAATGTAGGCAGCAACTATATCATATTATGGAAGGATAATATTAGATTATTTTGTTGGCTTGTGATCCTTATCATGCCCCCGCAAGATTGACGGCAGATCAGTGAGTCCAATCTTGGTGAGGAGGATGTCTAGGCGCGGCCGTGACAGAGGCTTTGTTAGAAATCTGCAAGCTGATCTCTTGTCGGAACATGAACCACTCGCAAGGAACCTTGTTGCACCTGTTCCCGAATAAAATGATATGACACAGCTAGATGCTTCATCTTCGATTTGAATACTGGATTGGCACTAAGATAGGTAGCACTGAGATTATCATAGAAAATCACAGGAGTGCAGGGTAGTTTGATACCCAATTCAGTGAGCAAATTATGAACCCACATAATCTCCATTGTTGTTGCAGCAACTGACCTGTACTTGGCTTCAGTTGAGGAAGTAGTTAGGGAGCGTTGCTTCTTGGAGCACCAAGTGATGGGAGTGCGGCCGAGGAAGATGACATGACCCATGGTGGATGTGTAATCATCATGGTTTCCAGCCCAATCAGCATCTGAGAAGGCGTGGAGAACAGGTGATGCATCACGAAAGATTGTAAAACCCTTGTCAATTGTCCCACTCAAATACCGAAGTAGACGCTTAAGAGCAGTCCAATGGGCTGTTGTTGGGCAATGCATGAACTGGGATAATTTGTTGACGGCGAAGGCAACATTTGGTCTTGTGAGAGTGAGGTACTGTAAACTACCAAGAGCTGCCCTGTAGTCTTTGGGAGCTGCTAGTGGCGTGCCAGTTGTAGCGGTGAGGTGCTCAGTTAGGACCATGGGCGTAGAAGCTGGCTTCGAGTTTAGCATTCCCATCTTTTCCAGCATATCAAGTATATAACGCCTTTGGTTCAGGAATAAGCCGTGAGGTGTAGGCATGACTTCCACACCAAGGAAGTATGAGAGGTCACCTAAATCTTTCAAGGAGAACCTGCGAGAAAATTTCTGAACAAAGACATTAAGAAAGTCATCATTTGGGCAGCTGACTATAATGTCATCAACATACACAATTAGATAAATAGGTGTACTGGAGTGATGATAAATAAAAAGGGAGGTGTCGGTAACATAACGACGAAAATCGACTCCAAGGAGGTAGTTTGCTAGTTCTGTGTACCAGGCCCATGGGGCTTGCTTGAGGCCATAAATGGCCTTCTTTAATTTGCAAACATGGGTGGGATGCTGAACATCCGTAAACCCTGGAGGGTGGGTCATGTAGACCTCTTCATTAAGTGATCCTTGAAGAAAAGCGTTATTGATGTCAAGTTGGCGAAGATACCAACCATTAGAGACAGCAAGACTTAATATTTCCAAGCCTTTTGCAACGAGCCTAGCTTTGTATCTGTCTAGAGTGCCATCCTTACGGTATTTTATTCTGAAGACCCATTTGCATGTGACAATGTTGGATGCCGCAATGGATGGAGTGAGCACCCAGGTGCCTAGGCGATGTAGAGAAGCAAGCTCCTCTTCCATCGCATGCTTCCAGTTGGGGTCTTTCAAGGCTTGGACAACAGTTCGCGGTACTTCTGGCTTGGGCTGTGTTGTGGTGAGGTTGGCATATTTTAGGTTAGGTTTGGAAATATTGTTCTTGGAGCGTGTAATGATACCAGAAGGTGGTTGAGGGTGTGTAGAACGGTAGGCTCTTGGGATGGGGATGGTGAGGCAGTAGGAGACGCAGTAGGTGAAGGCATGGGCGAGGAAGTAGTAGAAATGGAGGTAGGAGTGTAGGAGTCGTGAGTGGCAGTGGGTATAGGATTTGTAGGAGGTTGGACAATTTGTAATGATAGGTTGCACCGGGCACTAGGATTATGTTGAGATGTGGCGGGGTTAGGTGGCAGCAAGGAGGAGTACGGGAATTCAGTTTCCACAAAGCGTACATGGCGCGAGGTATAGATGCGCTTTGTGATGGGATCAATACAGTGGTATGCACTTTGGGTTTTAGAATACCCAATAAAGATACAGGGCTTGGATTTGGGTTGTAATTTATGTGAGGTGTATGGTTTTAACCAAGGGTAGAACAAGAAACCAAAGCAACGTAGCTTGAGGTAATTGGGGGGTGATTGAAAGAGACAATGATACGGGGACTTCATGGATAAAGTAGGAGTGGGTAGACGATTAATGAGGTAAGAAGCGGTGGAAAAGGCAAATGACCAGTACGTGATTGGTAAATTTGCATGAGTGAGTAGAGATAAGCCGGTTTCGACAATGTGGAGATGCCGACGTTCGGCATAGCCATTGTGTTCAGGTGTGTGGGGGGGGGGGGTTGTGAGATGAGAAACCCCGTCAATGGTTAGAAAGGCTTGCAGGGCGTCATATTCACCCCCATTATCTGAATACAATATTTTAATGGGTTTGGAGAAAAATTTCTCGATTAGAGCCTTGTAACGAATAAAAACAGACTTAGTATCAGATTTATGTTTGAGAGGGTAGAACCAGATATACTTGGTGAAGTGATCTACAAATATGACATAGTATTTTAAGCCATCGAGGGAATAAACGGGAGATGTCCATAAATCTGTATAAATAATTTCTAGAGGTGCATGAGAGACTAGTGTAGACTGAGCAAACGATAATTTATGACTTTTATTACAATGACAAGCATTACAATTGAAGTTAAATGAACTAGAGAGATTAAGACGAAAATCCGAAACAATGTATTTGAAAGTAGAAAGGGAGGGATGGCCAAGTCTATGGTGCCAATTTATTGCCAGAGCTTTGGTGGTGGAAAGAGCTAAAATTGCCGAAGGGGAGGGCATTTCATAAATCCCATGCTTAACTGGACCCTTTAGGAGATGTGCCCCCGTGAGGCGATCCTTCAAAAGAAAAGAATCAGATGAGAATTCTATTAGAAGATTATTTTCAGAACATAAACGAGAAATGGAAATAATATTACGAGTCATATTAGGGGCACATAAAATATTGGATAAATTAATAGATTTGGAGGGGGAAAGAGGAAGAGAAAGAGAGTCAATATGAGTGATTGGAACACCTAAACCATTACCTATGACAACTTCTTCAGTTCCATCATACGGATGGTGAAGTGAAAGGGTAGACAAATCATGAGTAACATGGTAAGAAGCTCCTGTGTCTAAGAGCCAGGAAGGGGGCGTAGTGAAGGGGGAAGTAGTTGCGACATGGGCTTGAGGCGGAGGCGTAGAGCTAGGCAGTGGGGTTAACGTGGGTTTGGCGTCAGGATACATTTGATGAAAGGAGGGGCAACGATATAGGGAGTGACCAATTGTGTGACACCACTGACATTTTCCTTTGTAACCAGAGGGTTTGTCATTGGAGTAGGATTTGCGAGATGAAATGGTAGGATGAGGTGCATTGTAAGGCTTACGGTAATGGGTTGGAGTGTGTGTGGACTGATTGGAGGATTGGCGTGTGGTTGTTGCGTGAGCCGAGATAGGTAAGGGGGAGGTAGTGGAGGCATTGCGAAGACTGACCTCCTTAATAAGGAGTTTTTTGTGAAGTTCATCAAACGAGATGAGTGTATCTCGGTTGTTTGTGGCATCGATAACAGATTGGTATTCGGGATCCTGAAGGCCTTCCAAGACCTTTTCAATGAGATCATCAGGTTTACAAGGGTCACCTAAGACGGCCAATTGATCAACACAAACACGAATAACGTTCATGTATTCGGTTATGGTTTGGGTACCTTTGGTAATAGAACGGAGGTTAGTTTTCAGGAGCTTGGTATGACCACGAGTGTGACGGGCAAAGGTGTGTGCAAGAATATCCCAAGCCTCCTTGGTGGTGGTAGCACGGGATACTAGCGGAGAGATGGAGGTTTCTAAGGTAAATGTATTTAATTAATTAATAAAGTATGCTGTACAATATATTTATACACATAGCTAGCAACAGAGTACGTAAACTACACAAAGATAAACATGACTAAGATATAGCTATACACGCATAAATAGCAGAGGATAGAAGCAAGAGGCGTAGCTTATTCCTAGAATGTAGGCAGCAACTATATCATATTATGGAAGGATAATATCATATTATTTTGTTGGCTTGTGATCCTTATCAGGTAATTCGCCCAATCAGAGTCACACCACCCCTCCAGCTGCAAAGCACTATCTGATCTGAACAAGATCCCCTAACCTGGATTTTTCTTCAAATATCTGACATCCCTCAATGCGGCATCTCGATGCTCAACTCTCGGACTCTGCATAAATTATGATAAAATATGAACATAATAAGCCAAGTCAGGCCTAGTGACAGACAAATATATCTGACGCCCTATAAGACGTCGATACTTCTCCACATCAACGAAAAAAGCACCATCCGCAAGAGCCAACCTATGATTCTGCTCCATGGGCTAGTCTGTGGGTTTCGCATCAAGCAAACCTGTTTCTGTAATAATATCCAATGCATACTTTTTCCGACACATGAAAATCCCTGTTTGTTTCGGTCTACCTCTAGCCCCAAAGAATATTTTAGGACTCCCAAGTCTTTCATCTTAAAACAATTCCCCAAATATGCCTTAAAATTAATCATAGCAGACTTATCATTACCTGCAAGGCTGCAACAATTAAATCATCAACATAAACTAGCACATTTAACTGCATTTTCCCTTTCATCAGAGTGAATAGGGAATAGTCGGAGTATGATTGTTTAAAACCATAATTCTTCAATGCCGTTGCCAATTTAGCAAACTAACAACGAGGAGCTTGTTTCAAGCCATACAATGATTTCTTCATCCTGCACACTTTTCCAGAATTAATTTTGTCAAAGCCAGGGGGAAATTTTATGTATACCTCTTCCTCCAAATACCCATATAGAAATGCATTGTGAACATTCATTTGATGGACTTCCCAATTCTTCACTGCTGCGACTGCAAGGAATGTCCGAACTGTCATCATCTTTGCCACAGCAGCAAATGTCTCATTGTAGTCTAGAACTTCGACTTGATGATGGCCAAAAATCACTAGTCTAGCTTTCAATCTATGCAAGTTTCCATGCTCATCGTACTTCTCTTTATAGACCCACTTACTCCCGAGCGCCTTTTTGCCTGGTGGTAAATCTTCTAGCACCCACGTACCTTGTTCTTCGAGTGCTTGAATTTCATCGACCATTGCCTTTCTCCAACCTTCATGCTTCATAGCTTCTTTAAAAAATTTCGGCTCATTACCACCTGTAATTGCTGCAATGTATTTTCTATGTTTCACAGAACAACGGTGAGAATCAACAAAATGTGTTATGGGGTAAACAGGACTTGAGGAAGATGTCGCGGATGAACGTTGAGGCGTGGATGGACTTTTATTCTGAATAGTATGAGTCACATAATCACGAAGTTTGACGGAGGGAATTTTTGGTCGTTTCCCTTTACCCATGTCGCTAGCATTTTCAGTTTGTTCACGGTCTCCAAGCGCGTTCTGAGGCTGCTGCACATCCCCCTGGTTGATGCTGGTATGTGGGAAACCAGCACCTGGTGAAGAACCAGCGGACTAATCAGTCTCGCTAGCCTCGAATGCCGCTGCACCAGCGCGCGCTGGGGACTTGGTGAGTTGATCAGTGCTGCTGCCAGTCCCAACCACGGGCTGATCGTGGTGTTCTGCCTCTTGCCACGGGCTGCCCGTGACACCTACTTCCAGGTGTTTCTCTTCACTCCCCACATTCACATCCTCAAGCCGCCTATCTCCACTCTCTTCATCAATACTCCACTCATCATCACTCCCATCATCACACAAAGACTGCACATATTTAGAACTCCGAACCACACCAATAGCTAGAGTATTAAACGACAATTCATATTCCACAAAATTCACGTCACGAGATACAAAGCTCTCCTTAGTCTCCAAGTCATACACTCACCATCCTTTCTTCCCGAATGGATATCCCAAAAAAACATACTTTCAGCTTTTACTAGCGAATTTATCACTCTTACTTTGTTGATTGTGAGCATAACACAAGCACCCAAACACCTTTATCTATTCATACGAAGGTTGTTTTCCAAACAAAACCTCAAACGGAGTCTTAAATTCAAGCAATCTAGATGGAGTACAGTTTATCAAATGACAAGCCGTTTGCACACATTCCCCCTAAAATTTAAGTGGCAAATTTGCTTGAAATCTCAAAGCACGAGCCACATTTAGGATATGTTGATGCTTATGCTCTACACGCCCATTTTTTTGAGGCGTTTCAACTCCTCCCCGCAAGCGTTCTGCTTGAATAAGTTGTTGGTATGCCTTATCAACAGTTGGTAAGGGGTCTTGGGCCAAAAGTTGACCCCTGATCGAGCCATATGCACCATTAATTCTAATAAAAAAACGATGAACGAAGTCTTTTTTACGCAACCTTCCACTTGCGCCAGAATGTTACATTTACACGCACCACAAGAACAAGCAGGTACGTTAATGTAGGTGTTCAACTCACCCCATATTCTGGAAATTCGACCAAAGTATGTAGCTACAGTATCGGTTTTGGCTTGCTTGCATTCACCCAAAGACAGTTTCAATTGACAAATACGTGTTCCGCTAACTATGCATAAACGATTTTTAAGGTTATTCCACAATAATTGAGCATTATCTTATTCGCCAATGGTAGCCCTCATAGATGGGTCCAAGGTGTTAGTAATCCAAGCAATAACCAACATCGCATGAACGACCACCCAATCTTCTAATTTGTCATCATTCGTCGGCTTCTTAACAGATCCATCAATGAAGCCGTATTTGTGCTTAGCCTTTAACGAGGTCTGAATAGCCCTCGCCCACTCATCATAATTCTCACCCCGAAGTGGAATTAGAGTAATGATATTCCTAGAACCATCGCTTGATCCTAGGTGATAGGTCATGTCGATTTTAGGTTTTCCTCCATCACCACCTGAGCCACCGGTCATCTCTCAGAAACTCAAGCAAGGATTTTTTTTTTTTTATTTTTTTTTTTTTCAGAAACTCACAAAATACGTACACAAATTATGAAAATTAACGGACGAAAAAAAATTTAGATCTTAACTAGGCTCTTGATATTAGGGCTGTTCATCGGTCCAAGACCGGACCGTAGACCGAAAATTTGAATTTCAAGAATCGAAGACTGGACCGATTAAGCTAGGACTGAACCCGGACTGGACTGAAAAATTCGGTCTAAAACTCGAACCGGACCGGTTTGGACCAATTTTAGAATATTTATAAATTTTTTTCTAAATTTTAAATAATTTATGGAAAACTCAAAAAAATAAAGGAAAAACAATATTTTAACGTCTTTTTTTTGTATGTTTAGTACAAAAAACTCATACGACTAAAGTTTTCCAACCTTGTTAAGGATAATCTTAATCATTATTAAAGGTTTTATATGTAATTTTAATCAAAAAACCGGTTTGGTCCAAGCCCGATTTTTATAGGATTTTGGACTGAACCGAACCGAAGATCGGAAAAATAAAATTCTCGACCCAAAGACCGGACCGATTAATTTGGTCTGGGCCGGTCCATTTTTTCGGTCCGAACCAATTTTTGAACACCTCTACTTGATACCATGTTAAACTAATCAAAAACTCTGCATAATATTCACTATCATTTCTCCTTCCACTTCATGGCCACCATACAAGTATATATAACAATACGGTTGACATTACCCTACCATATTTTCACGTAAGATATTCCCCCAAAATATGTCACAATAATATTCTAGTATAATAATAATATGCTAGAATATCTCCAATATGTTCCCAACCAAGTTCAAACATGATTTAAATTTGTAAATTTACTACGTAATATACTTTCACCGCTCCAAATTAGTTGACACATTTCTTTTACGGAGTATCATATTTGCCAATGCAAATATCTTTAATTAACTATTATAAAAAAATATTAAAATTTGAATTTTAATAAAGTACACATTGAAATCAATCTAAGAAGATCCACACTAACTATGTGTTTTCACATTTATAAATTACAAATGTTAATCAAAGTAAAGTTTATGAATAGTGTCAAAAGTTAAAACGTGTAAACTATTTAGAACAGAGGAAGTAGTGTTCACTAACAAGTTCTGTGCTTTTAACACTTGACAATACAAAGTCAAGTGTAAAATTTGATAATTCTTGATCAATCCTTGCTTTCAGAAGGCTAATAACCAAGGACATATTTCTTGGCTGCAAAAGTGAGCTCCTACTATGCTATTCTGATTTTCGACTGACCCTTCCTGCCTCTGACCACCCGAAGGATGAGTTAGGTTGGTCCTATCAAAGGGGTTATGAAAGGGATTAACAAATGTGCTATCTAAGTTTGCGATTAACGACAATTAACAATAACGAAGACGGAAAAACAAGCAATAAACGAGATAAAGAGAATTTATTGTGGAAATCCCGAGAAACGGGAAAAAAAACCCACCAATCCACTATGAAGTAACAATTTGATGAAGAACAATGTGAATTACAAGCTTTCAATCACTATGAAAGCTCCCACCCCAAACTCACCCTCTCAAACACTCAAACCCTAAGTGTTTTGGGTTTTACATAAGGCTTTCTCTCTCGACATCTTTCCCTTCATTTTATTACTCCTAACAATGACAAACCAAGAGTATATATAGTGCAAAAGTACAAGGAAGATCAATAGCTAAGATTACATCTCGAGTGAAATAAAAAAAATCGTTTCACTGAAATAGGGGCTCGAAGGTTCGACCGAACCTACCCAGAGTTCGGTCGGAAGCTGGGGTGGTTTGGTCGAACTTCTTACTTGGTCCGACCGAACCTGATTTAGAAATCAAAGAGCTGCAGGGTCTGCCTCAAAAAACATGGTTTGACCGAACTTTTAAATAGTTCGATCGAACCCCTGCACTGCGCGGACATCTCTTCCTTAAACAGGCATAACTCCCTTGATTCTTGACCAAATCAAGCTTATGACCAGTCGTTGGAAAGCTCTTGAAAAGAGCTATCACTTGCAACTTGAATTATCTCAATATCATTTCTATATCTTGAGATATGCTCATTTGAAGTCACCCCTTTGATATTTACCATTGCTTAACACCAAGCAATAGCCCATAGCTTAAACTCCTAATCTATACACCCCTTTAGCCTTCTTGAACCGTTCTCCACACTTCTCAAACCCAACAGGTTAGCCTACTGTCTTTTACAAATATGGTTTTAATTTCTCTTGCAACAACTACTTTTAAGTTTTAACATACATAACATTTACAAATAACTTCTGTCACGAGCTGTTCAAAAAGTAAATAAAAATTAGGCCAAATTAGAAAATAACACTTGCTAAACACCCCGATTTTGTTTTTAACACCTGTTAAAAAAAGTTTTATTATAACACCTCCAAAAATCCCATTTTGGTTTCACCACCCACTAACGGATTTTTGGATGGAAACCGTTAGTGGGGCCCGCCATGTACACGTGTCAGTTGTTTATTGGCTTAAGAAAAAAAGAAAATTTTAAAAAAAAAAACTAACCCCCTAACCCAGCCAGCCACCGCACCGGCACCACCTGCGGCCAGCCGCCTCTTCCCTATTTCCTACCCTGATTCCCAATTTCCGGCACCAATCACCAATTTCCGACACCTCCCTTGCTTCCCCCACCCCAACCTAGCCCAGAAACCTTAGTCGTCGGGAGCTTGGGACCGTTTTCGAAGGTGGGAAGGGAAGAGGTCGGTTTCTGGGTTGAGGGAAAGGAGGGGGGGGGGGGGGCGGTTTCAGTGGTGTGGGAAGGGAGGGGGCGCCGGTTTCGGCGGTGCGGGAAGGGAGGAGGTCCATTTAAGGGGGTTGCGTTGGGGAGGGGAACGGTACTTTGGCGGCTTTGTGAAGGATGATGGCGGTTTTCGAGGTGGGTTAAGGGTGGGGGAGCCGATTTCCGGTGTTGGAGGTGGTTCGACAGCGAAAATCGATGGCTGGTGGTCGGTGGTTGGTTGATTCTGGGGTAGGCAGGGGAGAAGGCCACCGTTTGTGGCTGGCCGCAGGTGGTGCCGGTGCGGTGGCTAGCTGGGTTAGGGGGTTAGATTTTTTTTTTTTTTTTTTTTAATTTTTTTTAAAAACCAATTAACAACTGACACGTGTACATGGTGGTCCTCACTAACGGTTTCCATCCAAAAATCCGTTAGTAGGTGGTGAAACCAAAATTTTGGGATTTTTAGAGGTGTTATAATAATTTTTTTTTTTTTAACAGGTGTTAAAAACAAAATCGGGGTTTTTAGCAGGTGTTATTTTCTCATTTGGCCTAAAAATTATTGATCAAACTAGCCAAATAGTACAACCGACAACCAAATGATGATTGTCACTTGAGGTAAATGGGATTCATAAACTCAATTCTAAATTTTGTGTATCACCTCAAAACTTGTTAACCAAACTAAATAAACTTGCACCTAGCTACTTCAGACATACGTAATATTACAATTATTATTACGCGTAAGCCTTAACTCATAATCGTCAAAACAGCAATACGTTAGTTTCAAGATGACCTACACAATTTATGTCATCGTCGTATAGTAACGGAGAAACTTCCTGGCTTTATAGAAAAACTGAAAATAAAAAGGAAAAAGTACGAGTATATGTAATAAAATAATTTGAGAAATGATCAGAGACTCAGAGTATATGAAATCAGAATCATCCAAACCAAGTCAGCGACAAATACAAACATAAAATCTCTCTCTCTCTTTTAAAAATGATTAAATTAATGAAAGTCAGTTGGAGCACATTTTAGGTGATTAGGAAGATACCCTTATTGAATTGAAGTGGATCTGAGGAAGGACATTGACCGACTTTTATTTTTCCTTACAAAAAATAAATTGATAAGATTTATTAGATGTCCTCTAAGATGGTCCAAAAACAAAATTGATCTTAACTAAGCTAAGAGCTAGTAATAACAATAAACATAAATGAAGAAATGAAGAATAATATTAATGAAACTCATTCATTAATTTTGAATTGTACTCCGTATTTATGGATAATTATGGACAAAAAGAATATCATTTTATAAAGAATATAGATAGAAGCTTGTATATATTGAGTAGTCAATCAATACGTACTATAATCGAAAATTTGGTTTACTGATTAAAGTTTAACTCAGCTTTAATTGTATTTTTTATATAAAAACTCTGTAGTATATAAATATTTGATAAAGAATTGTGATTAAAGTAATTTTATTGTATTTAATTTGATTAATCGTGAAAGTTCTAATTATTTTAAGAGGCTAATCACAAAAGATAAACTTCATCCGTTTTAATAATATTGCAACAACTTGATTTTTGCACTATTTATTACTCTTGTTTGACCGTGTAAATATGATTCATACATTAAGTAAAATATAGTCATGTGGGATCTTGTTAGATTCGTCTCATAAAATACTTTCACAATATCAACTTTTTATAATTTTTACTCTTATATAATTATAGGTAATTAACATATAAAATATATTTTAGGATGCGTAATTTCCTCCTTGTTGCAATATTATTGGAACGGAATATATATACATATACATATATATATATACATATACATACATACATATATATATATACATATATATATATATACATATATATATATATACATATATATATATATATATATATTCTGTTTACAAAATATGAAGTATGTTCTAAATTGGAGAAATATTTTTCATAAACTACCTCCATTACATGTTATGTAGGCCTGTTCACAGATCGGATATCTGAATACTCGGATATCAGAAACTGATATCCAAATGCGATCCAAAAATTTCGGATATCCAAAATTTTCGGATCGGATGCTTCAAATATCCATTATCCAATATTAAGTAAAATTGATTACGATTACTTTCTAAATTTCACTAATTTTACCGCTTTTTTATCGCTAAGTTGTACAACATATTTTAACAAAATAGTAGCCTATTTGCAATAAAAATTATCATCAAATATATTAAGAATATTATAATAAGTTAATAATACAGGGTCAGTTTTATATGAACAATTTAAATTTATATATATATATATATTTCACTATTTCAGCTTTTATATTTTGGATATCGGATATCCGAAAGTTTGAAAATCATTATCCAAATCCGCATCTGATATCCGCTTTTTCGGATCGGATATCCAGAAATTCGAATCGGTTGCGGATCGGATTTTTGGATAGTTTTGTACAGGCCTAATGTTATGTGCAACTTTTGGGTATTATTTGTGAGAGATAAAAAAATTCCAAATTTGCACATAATATGTAATAGAGGTAGTATAAAGTATGTTTCATCAATAATATTACAAATAATAGTGGCAATCTAAAGCTATGACTCTTTATCCCAGGGATAATCCAATAGAATCTAGAAGTCCCTTGTGCTAACAGATTCTATTCTTTAGTATAATAACCTGTGGTGAAAACTTTGTCTAAGTAGTAGTAAGGATTGTTAGGCCTATTATTGATCCAAAAATCTTATTAGGTACATTTTTTTGATATTTCTTCACATTTTAATAAAACCCCAAGGGTAAGCAAGCACCACTTTTTCTCCCCTTTTGGCAAATATAAAAGCTGATATTGTAATGCTTGAGTTTTAGTTAACAAAAAAAAGTTAGCTTATTTACAAGTTTGTCATGAGATATGTCAGCAAACGAATTCTCATCAATATTCAATACATAATTTTACATGAATTGAAGATTCAACAAAACACAAAGTGTCATATAAAAGTTAAAACCCCTATGTCTTTGTCCCACCTTTGACAGAGCTAGAGAAAGTAAAGGGAGTAAAAATCAAACAAGAAAATCACTGTTTTAGAATCAAAAGTCCAATTCCACTCCATTTTTTTTCCCCTCAAGTAATATACTCCCTCCGTCCCTTAATGATTGCTCCTTATGGGCAATTTTCACAAAAAAAATAATAAACATAAATAAGAAGTAGTAAATGACATGGGTGAGCATGAGTCGGGTACCTGTACCGTTAACACTATCGGTTCGGGTACCCGATAACCAATAACACTAAAAATAATATCCATTAACCGAACGGATAAGTTCGAGTACCTGGATTTTCGGATCGGTTATTGGGTATCCAATATGATATCCAATAATGAAAATTTAGACTTTATAATTTAGTAATTATGATATTATTCAACACTAATTAACAATAATACCACATGATTATGACTAAATTACTAATAATATTACTAATCATTTAAATTATGAAGTGATTATGAAGTATAGTAAGAGTTTAGATTTTGGATAAATAGATTAAGAAAAATTTGCTTATCGGATCGGATCGAGTAACCGTTAATTCTAAATAATACTCAATAACCGTAATCGATAACAAGTTATCGGATCGGGTACTCGAACCATTATGGTTATCGGAACGGGTACCCCAATTTTCGGTTCGGTTACGGTTCGGATTTTCGGGTTTTCGAATAATTTTGCTCAGCCTTAGTAAATGTACATTGGAAAAGTAAATTTAGGGATATGCAAAACAGTAGAGAGAGAAAATAAAAGTATATGGAAAAGCAAAATTTACATAAAAAACACTAAATTTGCATAAATATTATTGTAAATTGGAGGAAATTTTGATAAAAAATTAACATTAATGATGGTTGAAAAAAAGCAAATAAGGTAAATATTTTGAAAATAAAATTTAACCAAAAGGGACTATCATGGGATGGAGGGATTAGATCTTCTTCACTCAATTTCACAGTCACAATGAATAAAAGTGGTTGGTGGTGAAGCAGTTAATGTGACAGTGAGTTACCCAGTTCCTATCAAAATATAAATGCGTTTGGCATAGTTGTTGGCAATATTGTTCCCATTTAAATAAATGCTACTCTTATCTTCCTCACTCACTAAAACAACTATGAAAGTGAGCAAAAGCACCAAATTTTACAGCTTGACTCTTTTCTTTCTTTATTATTACTACTGTACTTCGTTTTCACAGTATTCTAGAGAGAGAAAGTGACAGAGTAAGAGAGAGAATTTGAGGAGGGCACGTGGGCATTCATCAGCTTGTGGCCACCATTGTTGTATTTTTGAGCTTTTTATGCTTCACTTCACTTTCCAGCCATTTCTCACACAAATCCCACTTCTTGTTCTTAATAAAGCTCCTATCTTTTTTGTTATCACCCTAATTTAAGTTCGATCTTTGTAGACGAATATAGGAGATAAATTCTTGGTTCATGCGACCCGACTTGATTCGACCCCACTAAACAAGTTTAAGCTCAATACCCAATTTGTGTATCTCATTAATGTACCCAACTAGGTACACATTATTGTGCAGTTGCTGTTGTTGCTGTTAATTCTTAATGATATTAGGACCACCTTCAAATTGACTAGTAAATACTCTTTTCTTTATTAAAAGAAAGAATGTCAGTATTTGTTATGTTGCTATTATATGGTTGTCATATTTGTCTTGCTCTTTCTTTTTGCAGATTCCTAATATCCCAGAAATTTAATTTTTTTTCTAGGTTAATTTGATGATTAGCGACTATAATGTGGATTAGAGGAGCTAGGTTTTGTGTATTACTAGCATTGTGAGCATGAGAAAATTCCAGAAGCAGAAATTTAAACTGGTTCTTGTGTTACTGTTTTTCTTGTTTCTGGAATTTGTTTTTGTTTGCCCAGCTACTGAGAAAGAGAAGCAGATTTTGCTGCAGTTTAAGGGCAATGTGTCGAATGACCCGCTTAATGTGTTAAGTTCCTGGGTTGCGGCGGCCGATCCGTGCAGAAATTATACTGGTATTGTTTGTGATGCTAACCAAAATGTTGCTAGAATTGTATTGTGGAATACTAGCCTTTCTGGGGTTTTGGCACCTGTATTATCTGGGTTGCCATCGCTTCGGTCAATCACTTTGTTTGGCAATAGGTTTACTGGGAACATCCCGGAAGAATATGGAAGCATTAAGTCATTGTGGAAGTTGAATTTGAGTTCCAATGCTCTTTCTGGGCCAATCCCAGAATTTATTGGGAAATTGGAGAATATGAGGCTTTTGGATTTGTCTAAAAATGGGTTTTCAGGGGAAATTCCACCCAATTTGTTTGCAAATTGTGAGAAAATGAAGTTTGTTTCTTTATCTAGCAACAATCTTACTGGTTCAATTCCTGATTCTGTGATCAATTGCACAAGTCTTATGGGTTTTGATGTTTCTTACAATGTGCTTGGTGGTAGTGTATCTTCTCGACTTTGCGAGTTGCCTAGTTTGTCTTTCTTGTCATTGAGGAGAAATGTGTTTGCTGGGAGTATTGAAGGGAAGCTAGCAGGTTGCAACAGCTTAGAGTTTTTGGATCTTAGTAGCAATATGTTCAATGGGAAGGCGCCATTTGATCGATTAGGATTGGTAAATATGACTTATTTCAATGTTTCTAATAATGGATTCCAAGGGCAGATTCCAGATACGATTACATGCAGCCAGAGGATGAGGTATTTTGATGCTTCATGGAACAACTTTGATGGGGTGATTCCTTCATGGATCACAAACTGTGCAAACCTGAAAAATTTGGACTTGGAGAGCAATAGGCTAACTGGGAATATCCCAAAGGGCATTGGGACTTTGAAGATCCTTTCAAGCGTAAGGTTGGGGAATAACTCGATAGACGGGACAATCCCTGGAGAGATTGGAGATATTGAGCTGTTGCAAGTTCTCAATTTACACAACCTCAATCTTCACGGACCAATTCCTGACGAACTTGCTCGTTGTCGATTTCTCCTTGAGCTGTGAGTCACCTTATTACAAGTATTCACAACTGCTTTATAGTTTTAACTTAAGCTTTCTTTTGATTTGAACATGAAAGTTGAAACATATTCTATGATGTTTTGCTCCTGCAGGGATGTTTCTGGCAATGTATTAGAAGGGGAAATACCTCAGACCATATATAACATGACATACCTTTTAATTCTCGATCTCCATAGGAACAAACTCTGGGGTAACATCCCGATAAATATTGGAGACCTCTCAGGGATTAAGTATCTTGATCTTTCGGAAAATTTACTATCTGGATCAATCCCTACTTCATTAGGTAATCTAGGAAAGCGAACCCATTTTAATGTTTCATACAATTCTCTCTCTGGGGAAATACCTCAACTTTCAACTATCACAAACTTCGGGTATACATCATTTTATCATAACCCTCGGCTGTGTGGCCATCCTCTGGACAGCTGCTCAGGGGCAATGTCAAAAAGGGCAAAGGCACTTACAGTTTCTGCCATTGTTGCAATTGTTGCTGCTGCTCTTATTCTTTTTGGGGTTTGCATAGTTACCATATTAAATAAAGGGGCACGCAAGAGTAGGGAAGAAGTGGAGACCATGGTTCTAGAAAGCACTCCTTTGGCTTCCACTGAAACAAATATCATCATTGGGAAGTTGGTTTTGTTCAGCAAAAGTTTGCCGTCCAAATATGAAGATTGGGAAGCTGGTACCCGAGCTTTGCTTGACAAAGAGCGTCTTGTCGGTGGAGGGTCCCTAGGTACAGTCTACAGAACCAGTTTTGAAGGTGGGATCTCAATAGCTGTGAAGAAGCTCGAGACTTTGGGAAGGATCAAAAGTCAAGATGAATTTGAGCAAGAAATTGGAAAATTAGGAAATATTCAGCACCCCCATTTGGCAACATTTCAAGGTTATTACTGGTCTTCAACAATGCAGCTGATTCTTTCAGAGTTTATTCCTAATGGTAACCTGTACGAAAATCTGCATGGCTTAAACCTTGCTAGCTCCAGTAGTCGTGGTGGATATAGTGAATTGTATTGGGGACGAAGGTTTCAGATTGCCCTGGGAACTGCTAGAGCACTAGCTTATCTTCATCATGATTGTAGACCTGCAATTCTTCATCTTAACATAAAGTCCACAAATATACTCCTGGATGAAAATTATGAGCCCAGGTTATCTGATTATGGGTTGTCAAAGCTGCTTCCTATGTTTGATAATTATGGCCTGACAAAGTATCACAATGCAGTTGGGTATATTGCTCCTGAGTTAGCTCAAACTTCAAAAAGAAGTGACAAGTGTGATGTATATAGCTATGGGGTTGTGTTGCTGGAGCTGGTCACAGGGAGGAAGCCTGTGGAGAGCCCTTCATCAAGCGAGATTGTTGTTTTGTGTGATTATGTAAGAGAACTGTTGGAGAGAGGATCAGCATCCGATTGCTTTGATAGAAGGCTGAGGAATTTTGCTGAAGATGAGCTGATTCAAGTTATGAAACTGGGGCTTTATTGTACTTCTCAGGTTCCTTCCAAGAGACCTAGTATGGCTGAAGTTGTCCAATTTCTTGAGTCAATTAGGAATCACAATACTTGAAATTGAAGCAAAGGGTGGTTCTTTTTAATGTGGGATCTTTTTGTGTATGTTCATTGTGCAGTGAAGTAACGTAGTTTAGCAGAGAGGGAAGTTGAGATACTTTCCGAAGGAAAAGGTAGGGCTTTAGGGGAAACAGCAGTGATTCTTTTGTATTCTTTTTCTTTGTTTTCAATCTCTCCCATTGTTGTACACACCCTATATTATGAAATAAATTCATTGATTTTTTGTATATCCCATACAATCCGTTTGCCTCTGCTCGATGGCCTCGGTTTAGAGTTATTTGACCGTGAAAGCATTTGTTACAGCATTTTCTAACTCAGAAGGCACCATCAGGTCAGAGAATCACCATCTCAGACATTACACATACCAGACTTCTTTCAGTTTCGGTACTGCAATCTTCCAGTAATCAGTATCATTCATCATTCATCATTCATTTCATATGAAGTAATCTTTCAGAATTTAAATTCTTTCATCTCCAACATGATATCCAGATGCCAGTACTAGGAGATTAAACAAATTAATCTGCAACTGCAATTTCATCTTCTTTTCAGGAGCTTATCCTACCAATATAATTTCTTTTTGAACTAGACTATACACTTTAAATATAATAAATGAATAGCAACTTAACTACGAGATTTACAAGTTTCCATTACTCTTTGTATTCTGCCCATAACTACAGGAATATCCTTTTCGCCTAAAGTTGCAAAGCAGCATTGAAACCATCCAGGCTCTATGCAATGGCATGAAGATCCAGGAATTACGTTGATCTTGGCGACATTTAACAACTTATCCCAAAGCTCAAGTTCTCCTTTCTCGCTGTAAGACCGAATTAATCCGCTCATATCAACCCAACAGCAGAAACCTCCGCTGCTTTTTGTGGATTCAATGCCCAATTCTTTCAGCCCTGACACAAATTTTGTACATAATCTTTGTAGTCTCTCTCTATTAGTCTGTATCAACGTCTGAATGAATCTTGTATCGGAAAGCATTGAGAATAGCAATCGTTGGATTATAGATGATAATGGAGAAAACCGCACCATTTTTGTGGCAGCAGCCAAAAGATTATGGTTAAAAGAATAAATTACTCCTGCTCTAAAACTGTAAAGAGAAAGATCTTCTGATAGACTGTAGACTACATGAACCCTATTGCGCTCAAGATCTTCTGATTCGATCATTTCAGCCATGCTGATGAATTCTTCTCCGTCATGAGTAGATCCCACAAAAATTTCATTGGATATTATGTGGATGTTTTTCTCTGTAGCAAAATCTATAAGATTATAGAGTGCTTCTCTACCAAGCAGATTGCCAACAGAATTTGAGGGATTCGAAATGATCACTCCACGAACTTTCATGCCTCGCTTCTTTGCCAGGTGAAAAGCACGATCAAGGGCTGTAATGCTTGGATTGAAATTATCAGCACTACGGCAAGGAACAGGAATTATTTCAACCCCAGTTCGCCACTTTACATCCCTATCAAATCTGCAGGCATTTAAGTCAAATCCTCTGAAATTTCGACATGCACAAAAAAAAAAAAAAAAAAGAGGGTTTGGAGTACTGACTACTGAGAGAGAAAGCATAATACCCAGGATAGTATGGGGAAGGAACAAGAAATGCGTTTCCAGGATCTGCCAAGCAGAAGCAGAGGATCTCAATCGCTGAGGCTGCACTGGCTGTCAAAACTATTTGGGACGGATTAAAATGAACCTTTCTTTCTGTGTTTTCAGACATGAATCCAGCTACTGCCTGTTATGATATATTAACTCACTAGTAAGCATAGCTTAAGAAATTGTGATTCAAAGCGTGCTTGAGCAGTAGTGTCAGTGATTAATGCCATGCCAAAAATGATTTGCTACAATAGTAGGCTAATTTTATTACAAGTTCAATTGCGAGAAAGTAGAATATCTAGGACTGATGAGCTATATAAATAACACCTTCCCCAATGATGACCTTAAGGATGCCAAAAGGCCACTCATTCAATTCGGTAGATGACTAGTGTGCACGATATATCTAGAACAATGTCCAGTAGCATAATGCACCAGTTGGAAAAGATGAAAATTTTGAGTACATATGCAGTATTTTCATTCACGCAAACTTTTAGAAACGCTCTAACCACCACCATACAAACACAACCTACAAAATTCTTCAAAAGGTGACAACAAGGTTAAAGATAGCATTATGGGATCTGGAGCAACAATCTGAGTAATGTCTTGAAATTTCGTATATAGGGATGAACCCGCGTATTCTCAGATACTCAGACCCATTAGCAATTCAGAATTGTGATTAGGATAATGACTAAATGAGGAAATATAAACATGAAAACAAAATCACAAAAAGCTCAGCAAAAAGAAAAAATCAATCATAAGCAAATGTAGATTGTCCTTTTTTAGAAGCTGAAAAGTTAGAAATCATTTCATAAACTAGGTTTGAAGCTAGTAAAGTACTGATAAGTAGTAAAGTATATACCATTTTCAATTCCATGATTCCATCAAAAGGTTGGTAAGTTGCAGTCCCACTTATACTCATTTCTTTTGCTCCACCACAGTACTCATTTCTTGTACTTAACATTATTGAATTCCTCCCATTTTCCACCATCCACTCTCTCACCAAATCTACACACACCTGCAACATTAAAATAAAACATCACGATTAATTTTCATTAATTCAAAAACACTTTCCGCGTGCACCCTAGAGGCACGGACAATCCAAATGAGCAAAATAATAGTCTTAACCTTTGACATACAAAATTAAATCAAACACCAATCACATTGTTCCGACGAAAATGTATTTAATGCTTATACACACGCATCATAATTCATAACCTTAAGTAAAATATTAACCCACATGATTTTTGGGCAAGCCAAGCTGAATAACACCATCAGGATTACCCAACCGATCAAACGGGTCATCATCAACCCGACTCAACCCAACAAAATACGGCGAACTGTCAACCGATTTAACCGCTCTCGAAGATAAATGGGCCGGGCCAGCCGGGCTTCGAGGAGAGAGAAGTGACCGCGACAGAGACCTCTCCAACACCGGCGCCGGAGGCACAATCTCCGGCGATGGAGAAGAATTATTATCAGTATCATCACTAGTAGTATCTTTGTTATCAGAACGATTTCTACGAAGATAAAGCTGAAGAAAGAAAAACAGAGCACAGGGTATTACAGAGCCAAAGAAGAGACCCCCTCTTCCTTGAGCAACCCCTTGTAAAGGGACGATTATCCTCATCGCTGTCCCTCCGCCGGAGCCGGCGGATTTTCCAGCGGGTTTGGGTTTTACGGTGGGTTCTTCGGTGGCGGAGAAAAGGGTCATAGTTTATAGTGATGATGATGAGGAGGAGAAATCATGGTATTTTGTGGTGGTTTGAGAGTTAGCGTGAGAAAGGAGAGAGAAAAAGAGGGAGGAATTTTTGGATTGTTTATACAAGTTGTATGTGTAAGCAAATATTTGAGTAAAGTTTGTGTGTATTTATGAATTTTATTATGAAATAAATCATTTTTTTAGGAGTGAATCGTGTATGTTACGTAGTATGTGTCTTGGATTGCGGGGGGTGAAAGGAGGATGTGCTTATTTGGACGAATGGTGAGGAGAGAGAAACTTAGGGAAATTGAATTTTCTGAGTGTCAAGATGCAAGATCCAATTCTTAGGGATATTTTGGATGTGACAAGCTTGGTTATAGGACCTAGGCATGTCATATGTGGTTAAGTGTAGTCTAAACCAACTCGTCTCGGCTCGGACTTAGGTTGGTAATGGTCGAATCTGAGCACGGGTTAGGCGTAAAGCTCGTTGAAACTATAGCGACACTATTTTTAAAATTTGGGATTCCCACCTGAATCACCCTTTGGGCTAATTTGGATTTGGGGCTTAATTTTGTGTGATTAGGTTTTAGTGCCCTTCCAAATATTAATGCGGGGGATCGAACACACGGTCCTCCCTACTAAGTGCAGCCTCAATATTTGGGTTTGTTTTTGTGGTTTGTATTGTGGATGAGACATACTATCAGTTTCCGTTAGTTGTTGATCAATGTAAGTGGTGGGTCTTAATTGTTTGATATTCCGTAATAATGAAGGATATATATAAATAATTGAAAACAACTCAATTAAAAGTACAATGTATAAAGCAACTATAGTATGCACATATTTCATATATACAATATTTCTAAACATACTCAAAAGACATCGATTGTGGAATTAATGAATTTTATTAATTGTGTTATTAAAGTAGAGGAAATACGGAGTATATTTAAGATTTAAGAGCTACAATTAGACGAATTAACACATACATATCTACATTATTGTCTTTTATGGCTCTAAATAGATCCATGCCTTTATAAAATGGCTTTGCTAGATACCATTTTAGGAATTGGGCTCAATTTTGAGTTCATTAATAAAACCATGTTTGCAATAAGTTTGATATAGTTTAGCTCAAAAGCTTCTCACATTAGTTCAACTTAAGGATGCATTCTATCCATCATAAATTTATTTATTTTTTTTTTTTTTTTTTGGAAACGATAGAATATACCCCTTGTGATTAATTATAGTATTTAGGAAATACCCCTTGTGATTGAAATTCCTAACGTGACACAAAACTTCAATATACTTCGTACCTAATAAGATGTAATGAAAACAGTTTTTATATTTTAGGCTATTCACTAGATTAGTACTCGCGTATTACACGGTGGTGATAAGTAATTAATCCATATTTTTTTTATACCTTTTGTTGTTGATAACTTTTTATTTTTTAAAAAAAATTTTATATAAAGATGTTTTTTATAAATATAAAAAAACATGTACATAATCCTTTTTTTAGTGGTTATTTTGTTTATGCTACATCATAATATTTACTATGTTCTTCAAAATATATTAAAATGATGGTTAGACAAAATATATTTAATGTTGCATTATCTATTGAGCTTATAATTGTTGTATTAGGAATATCCTAAATTAGTACAGAGTATACAACAATAATACAATATTGATACAAAATTCAAGTTTCAGATTTTTAGTTTCATACCTACTTTGTCCTAATTTCTAGTAAGTAAAATGAAAGGGCAAAAAAAAATAAAAAAATTGACATCATATTGAAGTTTGGAGGGAAAATTATTATTGAGAGTTTGACACATAAAACAATTTAAGGAATTGGTGATATCAACACGTTTTATTTTAGAAATAGTTAATAGATTAGTAATGAAAATTCACGGCTCTTGTATATATGTAATCTAAGGAATCAATCCTTTTAGTGGTATCATATGTCATCATAATTTTATTTGCAAGGAACATGTCATATTCATAACAGGAAGAAGATAACACACATAATCACACTCGCTCTATCATGAGATCACCTACTTGTATTAAACAAGAAACAAATTAATTATCATGTCGTTGTCTTTTAAAGTGTATGTAGCCAAATTGTGTTAAATATTTATGAATATGAAGGTAATGAACTAACAATGACTAAAACTGGCCACATACACCGCCATCATGGGGTTATTTCGTTAGTGTTTTAGGGGTTAATTACTCGATTGGTTAGTGTTACAAAGGTTACTTCGTTAGTGTTATAGGGGTTACTTGATTAGTGTTTTAGTTATTCGGTTAGTATTACAATGGTTACTCGGTCAGTGTTATAAGGGTTACTTTGTTCTTTTATAAGCAATCACATGGTGTGGCCAACCGCACATAAAACGTGCTGGAGAGCTAAACTAGTTGTGAATTAAGGACAAATATGAAAAAATCATTAATAGTCCCTTAATTGATCTCTATATTGTTTTTATTTCTAATTATTAAATGGATTTTTTAAAATTGTATAAATTTGAGAATTCATGAATATATGTGAACTAGTGTAATTAATTTTTCTTTATTGTTAACTTTTTAAAAAAAAAAATCTTATATGTAGCCTGCTAGATTCATCATTTTCTTAAAAGTTATTGAGAGAAGTCTTTAATCATTTAAAAAGTTGAAAAAAAAAACTAAAAATAAAATAACTACGGAGTACTCCGTAGTACTAATTGCTTGTATTTGTCACTGTCGTTGACACCTTATATTATTGTCCATGCTTGGTATATGCATGTGCACAGACAAAATACTCATTCATTTATAGGTTCCTTCACGTTTATTTACATAATCATATTAGAACTTAGAAGAGTATCCACAAACTAGAAAATTAAAGATAAGAGAAGCCTCAAATCAAAGGCAACTTGGGAATTCACTCTAATATTATTAGACAATTGAAGACAAAATTTACAGCTTTCTTCCTTTTTGGAAGTTTTTCTGTCTCACCACAAAAATCAGCGCAGCCAAATCCAAGAACCAAAGTCTCTCGACCAACCATTAATTCTTTAATTCTCAAAATATAATAATGGGCGCCATTATACTACAATGCCCACAAGGCCACAACTATGTAAGTGTTGCGTCACGTAGACAATAATTTATTGGGTGTCATTAATGTAAACGACTCATCTAGTAATGATACACCATACTCTGTAATAAATGATGATAATGAAAATAAATTTGTATTAAAAACAGTTTTTTTTTTAGGAAAAATTGTCCGCAATAATCCGACCTTTGCCTCATCCGTCCAAAATAATTCCACCTTTAATGCCAATCCGCTTCAAATGGTCCCAACCGATCAGCTAACTTGTTATAGCAAGTTACTTGACACGTGTCAAAACCCGATTGGTTCAAATAAAATTAAGAAAGTAAAAAAAATATTTTTAAAGAAAAATTTAAAAGTTATCAATTAATTTCTTAAAAAAAAATTAATTAATATAAAAAACCAACCACCCGCCAAACCACCAACCTCACCGCGCCGACCCCCCCTGCCCCCCGATTCTGACCGCACCGACCTCCCCTGCCCTCCGATTCCGGCCGCGCCGACCTCCCCTGCCCCCCGATTTTGTCCGCGCTGATCTCCCCACCCCGTTTTTTGGGATCTGGTTTGGTGGGGTTTCGATTTTTCGAAGGGGGTTTTGGGGTTGGGTTGTAAAGAAATTGGTGAAGAACTTCAATCAAACAGTAATTTGAACTTCAGCAGTATTTCATTCATTGAATCAAACTTTTTTGTACATTTTGTGAGAATTATAGAAGAAGATTTAGAGGGAGAAAGATGATGAAAAATTAGAGAGAAAATGAGACTAAGATTGATCACACAAAAGTTGTGATTCAATACATTGAGCATAAGCTATATTACAGCTATATATAGTCTGTTATTACAAAAGAACTAATAACAAACTCTTTGCCACGTCATTCTGTAATTTCAAGAAGTTAGTTATAACTAACTTCTATCCAGATTATTCCAGAAGCTTCTCATTCTTAGCATCTGAGTCATCAGAATCTTCAAATACTGATTTTGCTAAATCAGCCAAAGCTGTTGATGTGAGCTGCTTGCATTGCTTTGCTGAGCTGGAAGCAGAACAATCACCAATACCCCCCTCAAGCTAGAGGGTGATTGAGCATCAATCAGTCCTAGCTTGGAACTGAGTTCAATATGCTGAGGAGAGCACAAAGACTTAGTGAAAATATTAGCTAGCTGGTTGTTGCTTGGCACAAAACTGAGTTCAATGAGACCTTCCAAGACTCTTTCTCTGGTGAAATGGCAGCCCAACTCAATATGTTTTGTATGTTCATGGAAGACAAGATTCTTCCCTATATGAATTACATCCTGATTATCACAATTAAGCTTGACAGGATTTAAATTCTGAACACCAAGTTCCTGCAATAATCTAACAAGCCATGTTATCTCTGATGTTGCAGCTGCCATGGCTCTGTACTTAGCCTCAGATGAAGACTTAGAAACAGTGCTTTGTTTCGATCTTTGACTTCCAAGAAATGGGAGAATGACCAAGCAACATAACATTGCATATCCAGTTACAGATCTTCTAGAATTAGGACAGGATGCCCAATCTGAGTTTGAGTAGGCTTGGAGAATCAACTGGTCTATAGCATGAAGTAGAATACCATGACCTATAGTGCGAGCAATGTATCTCAATACATGTTGAAGGGCTTGAAAGTGAGGGACTCGAGGTTGCTGTAAAAACTGACTGAGGGTTTGAATAGCAAAAGAAATATCTAGTCTAGTGTGTAACACCCCCAAATCTCCCTCTACGGAAATACCAGTATAATACGTACAATTATATCGTAGAGATAGAATTAGGTGTATTACAGCCGCGTGATTACGCAAGGCTACTCAAACTACTAATTAAAACCACAACTTCGCAGCAGAGACTCAACTCTTTCTTTATTAATACTTAATATAAATTAATAACCAATGTCATGAGTACTCAAAAATAGAAACAACAGCCAATACTCCTAAACTAGGTGAAGAATATCCCGGCACTACCAAATGCTCATTTATTGATTCCACCTGAAAATAGTTAACACTGCTTACCATTAAGGTAAACAAGGCGAACCAAAACAAATAGGAAATACGGATTAGCAAAATATGCTAAGTACGATAAGTGCAAGATAAATAAATTCAATTTATTAGCAAACATGCTTTTAAACCAATTCCAATAATTAATTCAATAATTCCAAACTGATGGTTCAAAACCAATTCTCAAGATTCTCAAAAATAATTCCAATAACTCAATAATTCAATAATAGTGATTATTAAAATCAATTCTTTTCAAAAACTCAATTCCTCTCTAAGTGTGCACACCCCCCAAGCTAGTATTTTTATGTTGAAAGACTATCTTTGAGGAAAGACTAGGTCATACAAAGTCCATAGTTTTCAATGAATCCGTATAGCGAGAGTAATATAATAATCATGCTTGTAAAGCTTTTAATAAATAATTCAATAAATCCTTTTAAAATCAATAATTCCAATCTTTATAATAAAACAATTCAAAACCCCTTTTTATTTAATTCAACATGCTTTCAAAATCAAACCTTTTAAAACATGATAACTAATTCAAAACATGATGTTAAAATCAATCCTTCAATTTATTTATTAAAACCAATTTCTTTAAAACATACTTTATTTAATAAATCATAATTCAAATCAATTTAATTAATATCACACAAACATGCTTATTCATTCAATCAATTTCGAAGGTATCTAGCACCTAAACGTACCTTGATCCTTGCTTAGAAACACACAAAAAGGAACCTCAAGAACTCTTGTCAAAAACACCCTACAATTAAATATAACCTTAATCAATATAAGTTCATCAAATAATCACAACAATTAAAATAAAACCCCCAACTATATGTACATGAACCTTATAAAATTCTTTTTCATAAACTTGAATAATAAACTGATTTTATTTAATTAAAAACACTCATAATAATTTTTTTATAAACCCCCCTAATAATAATAATAATAGAATTAATTAGGAGAAGAAAAGCAAATGTAGAAAACAAGGAAGTAGAGGAACGAGGGGCACGACAAGGAGCAGCAGCACGCCGGCAGGTGGCTGCTGTGCTGCTGCTGGTGGTCAGCGTGGGGGCTGGTCGAAGGAAGGTGGTGATTTGTGGTGGTTTGCGCAAGAAGAGAAGAAAAAGAGAGAAGAGAATAAGAAAGAAAGAAGAGAGTTTTGGTGTGAGTTTTTATCTATGATTCAAGGGGTATTTATAGGCTAGCTCATGCAAGAATTATGGTAAGAAAATGTAGGAATAATTATGGCAAATTTGGTTTAAGGAATTACTTGGAAAGGTGAGCTAAAGAATTAAGGAAAGTTTAGTTTTATGGTGATATAGGAATAATTAATTATGGAAATTATGTTGTCATGAAAAATAATATGGTGTAAGGAATTTTTCAAACTCAACCTTTTGAGCTCCACTGTGTTCATGCTTTTAGGCATGGCGGCACTCCAAGGGAAGGAAGCTAGAGATAGAAGAGTCTCCAACAAGTTTTAGAAACTTGTAAACCGTTCCCAGGTGTGAAGGTTACACCCCATTCACGATCACGGAGATCGCTAACTCCATAGTGGTCCGAAATCATGACTGGATATTCGGGGATGATGGTACGAATCCAATCTAAAAGAGATTGAACCTGCCCTAAATCGGCCTCTACTAAATTCTTATGATATTCATGTGCGCTTTTCGATCAACATACATATATCAAATTAGCCCTAAACCTGTTTAATCTACTTTGGTTGATTATTAATGCACAATCAAATCTATTATTGGTGATCACTTGAATTGAAATCATATTATCCAAAATCAAATTATTAATTATCTTATTAGGCGTGATTTCAAGTACAAATTCCCTTTAAACCTGCAAAAAGGGGCGTGATCAAGCAATAACAATAAATCTTGAATAATCAAGCAACATATAATTAATTGACACAACAATCATCATCATAATCAAAATCATCAAATACATGAGTAAGATCCTGGGCATGATACTAAACGGATTAATAACAAATCCTAGCAGGTCACTAATAATCAAGATCAAAGATTTAACCTAAACATGATACTAGGAATTAAAATAACATCCTAAAAATGATACTAGAAATTATAATATCATCCTAACATGATACTAGAAATCATAAGAACATCCTAACATGATACTAGGAATTAAAATAAAATTCTAAACATGATTTCTACTAAAAACAATAAACACGTTAGTAACTTCAAGAAAGATTAAATCAACAAAGTAAATAAATCAAATAATAATTGAAATATAGATTTGGGACCAAACCCTCAGAACTATTAACCTTTCACGTCGAGGGCGAAAGCAACGTCGAGGATGGCTAGGAGTATTTGAATATCGCAAAAGAGGTATGGTGTTTGGTTGAGGAAAGTATTAATGATGTGTTTAGGCTAGGCTAAGAACATGAAGAATCAAGAGAGAGAGAGAGTGAATATTAGAAAGGGTATTGATGATGATTGTTGGTGATTGAAAACGAGGTGATACGACCTCTATTTATGGGGAAAAAAGTGAGTCGAAGCATCAGAAAAGAGTCAGAATTTGGAACGGAATAAAAACAGGTTCCATCGCGGCGCGATGGTCCTGTCGTTCTACGATGGTTTTCTAAAAATTGGAATCCGTACGGAGTACGACTTCTAATAAAATTGGGTTAATCAAATACCCATACGTATTCTATTTTAACCGAGATTAGGATTAAAAAAAATGAATGTTTTATTTGGCTTCGAATTCTTTAGTCCTTATCTTTCGGGGAAAGGATTAATTAGAACCTTCTAAAGGATTCTAGAAGCTCCTAATGAATCCTAATTGGTTTAGGATTGGGATTTAGGTATTTGGACCCTCCACATGATCATTTGGGTCGTAGGTAAGATGGACCTAAGTCCGGTTTGGGCTTAGTTTAGTATTTTGGCCATAACTTATTTGTTTTAAGTCGGATTTGAGCTTATAATACATCGTTGGAAAACTCTTTTCAAGCCCCATCCAACTAAACATCTTTTTAAGGACACGAAATGAATGATTTAGGGTTTAAAGACACGAAATTAATGATTTTGGTTTAAAACATTTTAGAAAAGGTTAGGAATATGGTCGAGGCTAAAGGGAACTTCACTAGACTCTTCAACTCTTCACCAAACTCGTTAATCAAAGACGTGAAAGGTACTTATCACCGGGTCTGGTTTTTGGGGAGACACAATCAGGTGTCTACAGAAGCCCCCACTTTGACTGAGTTTGGAGAAACGCAAGTTTCGAAAACAAAATTAAAAGTAGATCGATAGGGACAGAGAACGATTCAGAGCGTTTTGCGATCCTAAACCATCCTTTTCTACGCTGATATCTGCAGAAAGCGTCGGTTCTTCAAATAAAGGAGTTAAGAAACGCGTATCTGGATTTGCCGAGCACACGTCTTAGGGTGACATCTTGTCGAATCAAAGTTGTGTTGTTTGACAACCTCCACATTCTCAGGGAAACTGTCGAAGACCGCTACGCTTCGAGCCATCTTCTCAAAAATCAAGAGGGACAACCTCCACATTCTCAGGGAGCGTTGTCGAATACCACTTCGCTTCGAGCCGTCTTCGAAAATTGGGTGACAATCTCCTCATTCTCAGGGAGCACCGTCAAAGACCACTACGCCTTGAGCTGTCTTCAAAATCTTCTCGTCTTTATGCCTTGGAAGAGATAGCTTCTCATGCTTCAGAAAATCTATAGTAAAACCTTACTCTTCAAGATCTTACCGAATTCAAATTGATTTTTGTAGAAATCTTCCTCTAATGGTTATATCTCTCCTAGAAAGTCCTATCAAACCATCTTTGGAAATTGTGACCATAATCAATCACTTCTCGATCAATACGCTCAATCTATACTCAAATGCGCTCAATCAATCAATAAAGTAATCGCTATCAGGCCAATCATCAATCAAATGTGACCGTAATTGGGCTAATTATCAATCAAATCAATTTATTTATCTATTAATTGCTCATCACGAGGCTCAAAAGGACCAATTGCTCATCAAGAGGCTCGAGTGGATATTAGGGTCCAACATTTTGACTTGTGGGAGCCTCAAAGTGCTGACGCAGGCAAAGTCAAGGTCATTGTACGACGACAGAAGTATTGCGCCGTGATAAATCTGTCGCGCCATGATAATGAAATTGTGAATATGGCTTTTTAAGTTCTTCTTCCTCATTTCATTGCTCCTTGTTTTCGTTTGTTCGCCGCCAAAACTTCAAATCGTTCAATCTCCTTCGTTTCTTGACCAAATCCTCTCAAATTTGCTTCAAATTTTCGCATTTACAATAACCTACAACGATCTATGTAAGTTTCCCTCAATCACTTCTCAATTTTGCTGAATTTTGAGCATGTCTTTTGTGAATTTTTCAAAAATCCGAAACGGGTTTTCCTTGTTTGCTCCATTTTTGTTGAAATTCTTGTCATGAATTTGCTTGTATATGTTTGTATGTTAGTTTGTAAGCAATTTGAGACTATAATTGCTTGATTTGGTGATGAAACGAACAATCTGCCATTGTTGAACACTCTAAGTTTGCGAGTACAATGTAGCTTGTTCTGCACGAATTCTCTTGCTCTTTGTGTTTAATTTGTTGCAATATCTTGTCATAGACTTGCAAGAAATTGTTTTGGTACTCAAAATCTTTGTTGTTGTGCGAATCAAAATCATGCTCTGTTTTGCATTTTTGTACTCTGTTTTTGACGAACATAGTATCATGCGGCTAGGCGAACTTAGATACTTCAGAACAATTAATTTACTGTTTTTGCCAAAAATAGCATGCCTCGACGTCGCGGTTTCGATTAACGTTCTCGATCTTCCCACTGAGAGGACGAGCCTATTCGAGATGGGGAAGGTGTTGAGGGACATGCCTCTACTAGCCGGACGTGGTCCTTTCTAGCTTGGGTTGAGCACACTCTGGTCTTTAAGCCTGTTCACCACATTTCTAAGCAGTTTTGCTGGGTTCGACTGAGGAGAACATGCGTTGCCATGGCTCGGGCAGCAATACGATCTTGTCTTTGTACCACCACCAAATTGTTAGGAATGATGTGGTGAGATCTCTCTGGGAGTCATGTGGACTGACTTCCTTACTACGCACCGCTGAGGCCTTCCAGACTTTCTGGGAGAGCTGTTTCATTGTTCGTGGTGCCTTGGAGTTCTTCTGGGATACCACGAACTTTTTTCATTTTTTGTGGGGTGGGATAACTATCACCCCACTCGACTTTTTAGTTATCAGCGGACTCGAGTTCCGCCTGACTCTGGTTCCTTTGACTAAGCCACTATCACTGATGTCTCCAGAGACGACAGTTCTTTTGGGTCCTATCGTACATAGGGCCGCTGCTGATGCGAGGGAGAAGAACTCGAGTATGAGATTTGTTGGTACTCGACTGCTAGCTCGCGCTTTCGACGACGATGCGACTACACCAGAGTAGCGGGTTCGCATTTTTGTTCTCGTCCTCCTGGTGGGGACCATCTCTCCTGACAGGGGGAGTCGTGCTTTGCTGCGTTATTTTCCCGCCTTGCACGATCTTGCACGAGTCGGCACTTTTGATTGGGTGAGTCTCGGTTACACTGACCTTCTTACAAGTTTACGGCAGGGATGCCGTCAGCAGCATGGTGGAGTGGAGATCTCCATCTGCGGTCTTTAGAAGGTCGTAGAGGTATAACTTCTTTCAAACTTATGATTTTAACTCAAGTCCCGATGTTTATCATTTCTTAGAGTTCTTGGATTCTTCGCAGGTCTGGCTCTACGTGTACTTTCCTTCACTGGCTCCAAGGAGACCTATGGCCAGAGGGCTTGGCTGCCAGCTGTTAGAGCAGCTATTCTTGAGGTGAAGATATTTCTTTCTTCTTATTTCTCTAGGTTTCTTCATAAGTTTTGACATATCTTTCTCTATTATTTCAGCGCCTAGAAGTCCTCTACCGTCCATGCTCGGCTTGGGCGATTTTCGACAGGCTTCTAAGATGACTGCTGAGAGAAACGTCTTCTGGGGTACTCCCCAGGCAGTGTGGTACCTAGGCGAGAAGGTGGCCCGTCAGCACTCCTTTGACGTTCCTTTGGTTCCCGAGGATCCGCCTTCTTCGATGATGAGTCAGGAGACGCTTAGGGTATATGCCATAGATCAGGTCGTGGCTACAGATTTTTGGGTGCACGTCTACCTCGATCGCTCTTATGAGGAGGATCTGCTTCCTTGACTGGCTCGCCCACCTTATTGCGAAGAGGTTTGTATATCATTATCACTCATTTCGTCTTTTCCGTAGCCCCTAGCGGCGCTAATTATTGGATCATCTTGTAGGAGGAGAGGTAGCCTGTGGTGTTTGATCCCCTACGTATGCCCATTCGTTATCAGGGGTTTCATGGCCTCATCGAGGATATGATCCCGACAACTCCCACGGAGTGCCAGTTGGTTGAGCGATCCATCCCTCGGTCGACAGGATGGGTGAGTGTTCATCTTTTCTTTAATTTCCTGTGCATATCACTTTGTTTTCTAACCCTCTTTGGTCGTTGCAGTTCTCTCGAGAGAGCATGGTGCGGATGGTAGTTGTTCTTGTCGCCTTATCGGTATCAGCTGGCGAGGTGGAGCCACCGAATGTCCAGTCATCGTTCGGATGGCGTTGAGCCGTTACGTGTTTATGCATTTATGTATTCTTATTTATTCGCTTTGATTACTAACTCATATTTCTTTGTATTTTGTTTCATCCTGGTCCTCGGTCGCGTACTCGTTCGAGGCCAAAGTGCTCGAGAGAGACAGGAGCGAGGCGTCGCCGCACCTCGTTGGAGATCCCGGGAAGACCAGAGGGTGGGCGATGATGGTGAAAGTCGGAGTCATGGGTCTTCGTCGACTGAGGTGTTTCCACCTGGCTATGGTCCCGAGGTGGTACGACCTCACGTGCTTCCGGATTTTTTCGAGGCCAGTGCATCATCCTAGTTTGTTGGTGGGACATACGATGTTGGCTCGTCGTCGCAGCAGCCTGCACCTTCTCCTTTTGCTGGTAGGAGCTTCCACCAGTATGGCCCTCAAGGGGGTCCACAGTTTACTCAGTGGACTAGTCCCACGATCGTGATCCCTACGACAGGTGGTGCTGGTTCTACTTAGGTGGTGACTCCTCAATCCCCATATTTAAATGATGTGATGGGCATTTCTCGGGAGCCTTGTCAGCCAGCGCCCTAGCTGTTCCTGCATTATCCTTTTATTCTGGACTATTTGGACTTGCTTTTGTATTATACACTTTATCGAATTTTATGACATTTATGTACATTATTCAGACTCATGTATATATTATGTACTTTCTGTTTAGACTCTATTCATTTTTACACTATTTTTATATGCGTATGAGTGTGTGATTTTGTGATAAATTTTGCGAAAAAATTCCGTCATTTTTATTATCATCGAAGGGTATCAGACTTTCTCACCAAAAAAAAAAGAAAAATGAAAAAATGAAATGAGGAAAAAATAAGTGTATAATCAATTAATTCAAAATTCCTACAAAGAAATTCCAAATAAAAAAAGGATTAAATCGAAAAGGTTGAATTATCATAGGAAAAGGTGAATATTGTTTGGTTAAGGTAGGAAAACGAATTTGGGGCTTAATCGAATTTATCAAAGTACGAGTTTTATTAGAAGTCAAATCAAAGAGTTCTGAATCGCGACAACAATACTGCAGACACCAGGAACCATCGCAGCGCGATAGCTTTATCGCGACGCGATGGTTTCGGGAAAATCGACTCCGAATAAAAATCAATTCCTGCTTCAATTTTGCTTATAAAAAACCTCCGAGTTCATTACATCCGGCTTAATTCGTGTCATTAGCTTTCATATTTCTCTAGCTTTCATATTCTAGCAATCATGTCTAACAGCTTTTGTGAGATCACTCGTGAGTGGTGTTGGTCTTTGACCAACAGTGAGAGAAAAGAGCTTGAATATCTCAACATGAATGGCCTATTGGGTATTAAGGGTGTAGATTTCAATAACGATTATATTCATACTGCCTTAGAATATTGGGACCCTAACACTCACTGTTTTAGGCTAGCAAACAATGAGATTAGCCCCCTGCCAGAAGAATTTGGTGCTATTTTTGGCTTTCCCTCTTTGCATCTTGCCGTAATCCCCTCAATATGTGAATATTATTATAAGGATTTTGAGCGTTTTTATAATCTTAGGGAAACCGATCTAAAATCTATAGTTCATGGAAAAGAAGTATATCTAAGAAAATTTGCATCTTTTTTCTTTAACAGATCTAAGTCTAATTCTTTTCACATATATAGAAGAAGAGCTTTTCTATTCTGCATGTTTAGTCAATTCTTGCTCACTAGTGGTAGTAGCCATACGGGTCAAGCTATACTAGCATCAGTTATGAAGCAAATTGATGTAGGAAGAAATCCCATGCCTTTAATTATTGGAGAAACAATGATGAGTTTAGATGAATTGAAAAAGGATCCAAAAGCACCAATTCAGGATCTCCTATATTATTACAGGTAGAAAATTAATACTTTTAATTACAGAAATAAAAAATATTTAATTTTGTAATGTAATAACAGTTAATATTCATGCTTGAAGATCTGGCTAATGGAGAGACTACGATTAATTATTCCTCCAGATGATGTTGACAAATACACCCCTAATTGCCTTGTGAGAAGGAAGAAACGCTTTTCCATAAAGATGGGACGTCGGGAGTGGAGCAAAATATTTAAAACTCGCGATTTCTCCATCAAGTGGGTTGTACCCCGGTGGAAAATTGAGAAGATGAATGGAGTCAATACTCAAGTTTTCTGTTGCATCCCAAGCTTATCAAAGTTGACTTTTTACTTCCCTTCTAGAGTGATGAGGCAGTATGGACTTGCTCAAACTATCCCTTCTGGTGATGATCGTCGTCCTCATGAGTACTCAGTATCAAAGAATGTTGAGAGGTTCGACGATTATTGGTATGGTAGACCATTATGGACTGTTGTAATCTGATAGGGTTCCTCCTCCATTGTCTCGCAAATATAGACTATGGCTACTTGCTCAAAATCAAAAGGACAAGAACAAGGCTCGAAATTCAAATTCTAAGGGTGTAGGGAAGAGTAACATAAAAGACTGCCTAGGGGACAAGAAGGCTCCTCCTAAAGATCGTCTGGGTTCAAGAGTTGAATTCAAGACTCCTATCATGCCTAAGAAAAAGGGTGTCATGGAGGGCAAAGGAAAAAGGAAGGCTACTCCTATAGAGAAGGAAAAGAAGGCTTGGGTTGAGAAAAAGGTGGGGGTCTTTGCTAAGGGGGAAACTTCTTTCTCTAAGGTTTCAGTTCGCTTATCTAAGGGCTCACTTCTAGTAAAGGAATTATCTGATGAGGAAGATGCTGACAAGAACGGGAAGAGGGCTCAAAAGGAAAAGGAAGATTAGATTTAGAGTATTGCTTTGCCTTTAATTTTATTAGACAAATTTTAATCAAAAGTTAATTTTGTTTTAAAGCTTTAAGTCATCAATAATGTAATTATAATTTTAATTATTAATGCAATTTCTAGCTTTTAATTTTAACTTTATCCATATAATTAATTCCTAAACAATGGAAATAATTTGAATAATTTCAAAATAATCCGAGTACGGAATTCGAAAAATATTTGAAATAATTTGCACCCTAATTAATCGCAGTTTTAATCGTCGGAAATCAAAATTCCATTGTGGCACGATAGGTTCATCGCGGCGCGATGGTGCTGATGCGGTGCGATGGTCCTATCACGGTGCGCTAGAACCTGATTTGCTGCAATGCTGGAGCTTCGACTCGATTTTGTAATTTTGCATCGATTTATTACGTTCAAAGGCAGAGTTTTAAATTTTTTTAAAGTGGCCGCACCCTACGGAATGGTTGCCTACGTATCCTTATCAAGGAATCAGGCCAAACGTAGCTCTTTTGAGTACGGAACTCATTGGATCATGGGTTTTGAGTTGGTCAAGGTTTGTCATATTTGAAAACTCATTGTCGTCCATATCTGTTAACTCAGCTGCGCCTCCAAATAGAATGGTTTTAACGATGTATGGTCCAGAACAATTAGGCCTAAACTTGCCCCTTGGATCTAGAACATTCTTTCTATGGGCTTTCAGCACCAAGTCTCCTTCCTTGATGTTTCTTGTCTTGACCTTTTTTTTGAAGTGTCTAGCCATGCGATTTTGGTAGCATTGGACATGATGTAAGGCTTATAGTCGCCTTTCATCGAGTAGAATTAGCTCTTCGTATTGTGCTCTTGTCCATTCAACCTCATCAAGTTTATTTTCCAACTCTATGCGCAAGGAAGGTGTTTCTAACTCTACAGGTTGTACGACGTCCATTCCATAGACTAGAGAAAACGGCGTAGTTCATGTGGATGAGCGGATTAATGTGCGATAACCCCAAAGAGCAAAGTGGAGTTTGTTACCAATCTTTGTAATTCTTCGTCATCTTTTCGATGATTGTCTTTAAATTCTTATTTGCCACTTCTACTACACCATTTGCTTGAGGTCTATATGGAGAAGAGTGATGATGCCGAATACCGTACTTTTTAAGTAGGTCTTCACACTCCGCTTGAAAGTGAGTACCATTATCACTTATCATTTCATGTGAGACTCCATACCAACATATGGTGTTTCTTTGGATGAAGAGTGCAACATGCTTTGAAATGAGTTTTGCGTAGGATGTCGCTTCAACCCATTTGGTAAAATAATCGATGGCAACGAGTATGTACTCATGGCCTCCTAATTCGGGTGGGTTAATTTTTCCAATGATATCTACTCCCCAAGTTGAGAATGGCCATGCAGATGTGTAAGTGTAAAGAAGAGAAGGTGGAACGTGTTGTAAATTGGCATATATTTGGAATTTTGCACACCTTTTTACATATTGATGGCAATCTCTTTCCATGGTAGTCCAATAATAGCCTTGGCGCATGACCTTATAAACTAGCATTTTACCATTCATGTGTGTTCCACAAGCTCCTTCGTTGATATCTCTCATCGCCTTTCGAGCCTCCTTTATGCCTACACATAGGAGAGCTCTACCTTTAGATACTCTTTTATGAAGTTCACCATCTATAAGTATGAACCGTGAGGCTAAGAGCCTCAAAGCGCGTTTCGCTCTTTTGTCAGCATTAGGTGGATATTCTTCTTTGGTGACATAGTTGAGGATGTCTGTGTACCATGGTTCTTCTTCGTCCTCTAGGACTTCTTCTCCATCCTCAAGAGCTTGAACATAGGCGGGCTCATGTCTTTTTTCTATGTTTAGAGGCATTTGCTCAATTTCCTTAGGAATCCTAACCATTGAGGCTAGTCTTGCTAAGGCATCGACGAATTGATTTTCTTCTCTTGGTAAGTACGTGTATTCTACCTTTTCGAGTTGATCTGTAAGAGTTTCCAAGTAAGTTTGGTATAGAGCTAGACTTTCACTCCTCACCTTCCATCTCTTGGAAATCTGGTTGATGATAAGAGATGAGTCCCCAAATATTCGAAGCTTTTTTACTCCAATGTTAATGCTGTCTCGAGGACTACTACACACGCTTCATATTCTGCGGCATTGTTGGTAATGTCGAAGTCAAGATTTATTGAGATTGGGATGTGCTCTTCATTAGGTTATACTAATAAGACTCCTACTCCACATCCCTTTCGATTGGATGCACCATCAAAATATAGTACCCAAGTGTCGTCCTTGGTGACTTGTAATTCTTCATCTAGGAACTCATTCTCTTGTACTGGCATCGAGTCTTCAAGTGGAAAATTAGCCAAGAAGTCAGAAAATGCGGATCCTTTGATAGACATTTGAGGCATGAACCTTAGATTGAATTGAGCCAAGGTGACTATCTATCTTTATATCCTTTCATTAAGTGTGGATTTCTCGAAAAGGTACTTGAGAGGATCCATTCGAGATACCCTAAATGGACCGTGTGAACAAGCATGTAATGTCTTAGCTTCTTTATGGCCTGCACAAGTGCGAGGCACAATTTTTCAAGTGGTGTATAGCGAACTTCATATTTAAGCATCTTTTTACTTAGATAGTAAATGCCATTTTCTTTGCCTTCTACTTCTTATGCAAGCATAGCCCCCATAGTTTCCTTGGTGCCTGTCAAGTATAGACGAAGAGGAATGTCTGGTAGTTATGATGCCAGTACAGGAGGATTTGCGAGGTAGGATTTGATCTTATCAAAGGCTTCTTGGCACTCATCGTCCCATACTACCATTACATTCTTCTTGAGTTTCTTGAATATTGGTTCACATACTGTTGTGAGTTTCGATATGAACCTACTTATGTATTGCAACCGGCCAATGAACCCTCGAATTTGTTTCTCGGTTTTGGGCGGTGGCATGGACATGATAGCCTTGATCTCGGTGGGGTCTATTTTAATTCATCTAGAGCTAATGACATAGCCTAGAAGTTTTCCTGAAGTGACCCCAAATGCGTACGTGGCTGGATTTTACCTCGGGTTGTACTTGCGAAGCTTCCAAAGAATTTCTCAAGGCTATTTAGTGACCAGAGTGATCTTTAGACTTCACAATCATGTCGTCCACGTACACCTCGACTTCTTTATGCATCATGTCATGGAGTAAAGCAGTTGCTGCTCTTTGGTATGTGGCACCTGCGTTTTTCAACCCAATGGCATCACCGTATAGCAGTAAGTGCCCAATGGTGTTATAAAGGTAGTCTTTTCCATTTCTTCTTCTGCGATGGTAATCTGAGATAATCTGATTGTAGCCTGCGTATCCATCCATAAATGAAAGAAGTGGGTGATTTGCCGTGTTATCTACTAGAATGTCAATGTGAGTTAGAGGGAAATCGTCCTTTGGGCTAGCCTTGTTGTGATCCCAATAGTCGACACACATTCTTACTCTACCATCCTTCTTGGGAACTGGTACCACATTAGCGACCCATTTTGGATACTTGGATACCTTGATAAAACCTGCAGTTATTTGTTTTTGAATTTCTTCTTTAATTTTAAGTGTTACGTCGGGTTTTATTCGACATAACTTTTGTTTAATAGGTTTCATTCTCGGAATTAGTGGTATAGTATGTTGATCAATTTCTCTGCTTATACCTGGCATATCTTCGTTTGACCAAGCAAAGACATCGATAAACTCAGCAAGTAGATTTATTAATTTAACTCTTTCCTCTTGATTTAGAGTTAGTCCAATTTTAACTTCTCTTTTAATGGTGGGATCTTTTGAGATGTAAATAGTTTCAGTTTCTTCAATTACTGCCGTTTTATTCTCAAGTGCTTCCATTGCTTTAATTATTTCTTTGTCATTTTCATTATTAGGAAAGCAATACTCGTCATCTTGGGTAAGGGAATAACACGAAGAGTAAGCGAAAGAAGTCATATTATTAAATTCTTAAACCATTACACCAAAAAGAGAAAGGTTTGCGGGGACCTGGCTACTAACTATTCTAGGAGTAGATTCTAAGCTACGTTTGATGGTATGAGGTGCAACTATAAGAGACTTAGAAGACTCGAGGTGGAAGACTCTAAAGAAGACTTAAACTCTGACTCAGACTCATCAAACATGGGGCCTATTCCCGTAGTTATGGATATCTTCCTTCCACTTGACGTAGTCACTTTCACGGTCTTGCGCCATCCCTGGAGTAATCCTTCCGCTGGAGTGATGAGTTTGGAGGGGTCGAAGTCTTCATTTTGTAAGGCAGTCTGTATAAGTGTGGAGTTTTCGTCGACACACTTAGGCTCGTTTTTCTTGTACCCTAAGAGGAGACCTATGACATTAAAGTCAAAGCATGGAGGTGCTTGTTCCTTATAGGTTAGATTGGGAATTTCATCTAGAAAGTTGCAATCCAAGAAGATCTTGAACCCGGGTCGGCGTATCCCATTCTTGAAAAGTGGTTCAGGGAATTCATAGCATGGGTAGTCTTTTCCATCTTTTATAAATTGTCCATTCAAAGTGAGGGGATATGGATCTATTGGTATCACATCTTTCTGGATATAAGCTCTTCTTCGTGTATTGGACTTTTCCAAGGCTCGCTAAGGTCTTCCGGAGTTGGGTCAAATCCAAGTCCAAAAGTATCCCTCTTAGGGAGGCTAGGTAGTCCCATGCGCTTAGCCATTTCTCTCTTCTTTCCTAGAGTGATTCCGGGAAAGTGTTCTTGTCTTTTAAGAATAGCATTGACGACGAGATTTGAGTGGGGGTTATAATCAAGATGGGTCTTTTCATATTCTTCGATAAAAGAGACCTCTTCAGCGTTAAAGCCCCACGTCATACTCATCGTGCTCCACATGAATGATTGGTCTGTCAATCGCTTTGATTCTCATGGGGGAAGTGTCAATTGTGATAGGGATTCCTCCAACTATATCCTTTACTTGTTGGTGGTGAGATGAAGGAACGACCTAGAGTTCATGGAGTCATGGGCGTCCCAACAATAAGTTGAATGAAGCCTTAATATCCACTACTTGAAAAGTAGTGCTATGTTCAATGACTCCTGCAGTGACATTCATAGTAATGGTGTCAAGGGCTTGGCGACAAGAGTTGTCATAAGCCCTTATGCCTTGTGTGGATGGAGTCAAGTCCTCATCCTTTATTCCCAACATTCTAGGAGTGCGAAATGGGTACATTAATTGTTGAACCATTGTCTACAAGGGTCATTGGCACGTTCATCCTTTTGCATACCACTGTGAGGTTTAAGGCTTTATTGTGCTTATCATCCTCCTGCGGTAAGTCTTTGTCAGAGAAAGTGATCAAATTATCTGGACTAGGGAGTTCAATTGTGAGGAATTGGCCAACCCTTCTAGAGTAGTTTCGAAATATACTCCTACTTTTTCTAAAGCGTCCATCACTGCAACTCTATGCTCATGAGATGAAGCTAAAAGCTTCCATACATTCATTTCTACTTTAGTCTTCTTAAGTTGCTTGACTATATCATTGTCTTCTATGATGGATGTTGGAGCTTGTTGAGTTGTAGGTAGAGGCATAGTTGTGATTGGTTGTTGTAACCTTCCGGACCTTGTAAGTACTGTAATTGGGGAACGTTCATCCCATATATCGTCATCGTCATTGTATGGGTAAAGTGCAGCAAGGGGTGATTCAATCATGTCCTTGAGGTATACATCTTCATCATCACTGTCCCATATTCCATTGAAAATGGTATCGTTGGAGGTTAGGATAGTGTTATCTTCTTTTGGGGTGTTCTTCTTTCTTAAGATGAAAAGATCCCCATTATCTATGAGCTCTTGGACATAATCTTTGAACCGGAAACAACTTTCGATTGTGTGTCCTCCAGATTGATGATATTTGCAATAGAGGCCATCTACTTTTATAAGGGATTCAAATGGTTTTAGTTCAAGATGCTTGACCATACCCCTGTCAAGAAGCATATCAAAGGCTTTTTCATAAGTGGTGCCTATGGGTGTGTAAGCCTTCTTGTTCCTTTTTCCTTAGGGCTCAATAACGTTGAAGATAAATGGTTTTCTTCCAACGGTATTTGGTCCATGAGAGGAAGAAGAAGTGTCACACTTTCTCTTGAGAATAGGCCTCCTTTCAAGTTTATCTACCCTCCTAAGAAGAATTTGATGAGTTGTTTGAAGAGCTTCACAAAGATTACCAATGTCTTCCTTGATAGACTTTCGGGAGGGACTGGTAGCGCCCTCATTGGTAGTTTCCCTTTGGAAATCAATCATGGCATCGAAGAAGACCTCTTCTTCTTCTTTAATGGGAACATCTTCAATAGGCTTGATAAGGATGATGGATCGAGCAAGATTTGATCATTAGAAATATCCAAGGCATCAGAAAGTGGAGAATTGTTGATGCTTGACCTCTTACCAGTAGGAGGCACGGGAAGTTTATTATTATCAATTAAATACTGAATAGCTTCTTTTAGTTTCCAACAACTATTATTTACAATAGGCATTTATGTTATTTACAATAGGCATTAGGATTCCAATTAGATAACCTCTTTTCATGTGCAGGATCTTGAATGGGTCCAATGGGAGTAATGAATCCTTTGGAATGGAGACGATCGAAGGCGATATCATAGCTCATCCCAATAGGGGTGAACTCCTTTCTTAATTGCCTTCTTGGCCCTTGATTATCCATGGCTAAGACAACGTTGAGATTAAAGGTACTAACATTGTTACTAGAGTGGGTGTTCTTGTAAGAATAAGGATGATCATTCTTCTTTCCTTTCCGGCCACTGTTGTTATTATTGTTAGCGACTTTTGATTTTATAAGGTCATCTTCAATTTCAATGCCTACTTTATAAACGGCCTTGAAGGTGCTCAGATTGCATTGATAATTTAGATGCTTTTGATATTTTTCTTGAAGGTTTCGAATAAACATTCTCACATATTTCTCTTTCATTTGGGACTTCAATCATTCTAGCGGAAGTTTCCTTCCATCTATTATAAAATACAGTAAAGCCATCATTTTCTTTTTGCTTAAGAATTTCAAGTTCCCTATGATCAGTTTCTACATGAATATTACATTTGTATCTATTAATAAAAGCATGTGTAATATTTTCCCAATCAGCAATTTTCTAAGCACCTATGAAAAAGAAACATTATCGACATATTGATTCAAGTGAAAGAGAGAAAAGTGAAGGGAAGACTTTCTTGTCGATGCCCTTGATTTCCATGATTGTCTCAAAAGCCTTCAAGTGAAAATAAGGATTGTCGGTAGCCTTGAATTTAGGGATGTCATTGGCAATGAACTTCTGTGCAAGAAGGTTCTTATCCACTGAGATCCCCTTAGAGCTTATTCCAAGGTACTTGTAGTCATTGGAGATTTGACTTAAGCTGTCTTCGATGCGCTTGATTTTCTCAACTGGTACATGCTTATTAGGGTCCTCGGCCTTCTCTATTCGAGTGGTGAGTCCTTTGAGCATTTCAGCAAGATTTTCTACGGTCTTTTGAATTCTGTCAACATCTTCTTGTTTGGCCGACATTGTTTTCTTTCTTCTGGTTCGAACTGGGCTTTAGAAAAGAAGTACTTGTATGAAAGTGTTATCTTTGATTAAGTCCTTATCTCCTTGACGAAACATTGTAAAATTAAACCATTGACTCTTTTAATGATTAGACTCAAATCGACTCGTACTTCTATTGGGTTGAAAAAGCAAAAAATGGGTGCATATTTTTATGGGGATCGAGTAAGGGAAACAAGTATGGGAGACAAGTTTTCAAGCAACATAGTTTATGTTGGGAGGATAATATCCGACTTACCCCCCTTAAAAAATGACGGAAAAAACGCCCACAAGATCTAAGCATGGTCATGGTGAAAAGGGACATGTATAAAGTGTGTGCAAAGACTCGTGAGTGAGAGTGATATGTTCAAGACTCGTGTGATAACCATGAGACTAGACATGTGATTAGACTCAAACAAATACCAAGTTAAGACCTCGTTTATTCATTAAACCGGTTAATCATGAAGTTTAGACTCGACGCGAAGACTCGGAAAGAAATAGTCGAACCATCGCAGCGCGACAAGACTATCGCGACGCAATGGATTCCAGTGTTCTGTGCCACAGATCAGATTAACGCGCCATTACTGGATTGTCAAAAAATCTATTTTCGGTGATTCTCTCAAAAGTTCAAGCCTAGAGACTGCTAGGTCGAGTATAGTTAGACTTAATAAGTTCATATTAATTAGCCAATTTAATAACGCAAAGTCCTTTTAGTCCTTGCTTAGTTCATTAGACTTTATTTACAAGAAACAAGTCAGCACAAAGGGTTAGTTTAATCACAAGTAAGGTAAGCACGAGTAAAAGATGCACAAGTAGTCACAATATGATGCAATGAGTTTGCCACCTAACCATGGCTCTAGTTCTCTAAGGTCAAGGATTATGGTGTCCAAGAGAGTCCACGGTTATGAGTCTAGATGCATCGCACGGAAACCTTACCTTAGAAGGGTTGGCACGATGGATGGGACCCCGCAAGTTAAACTCGCTTCCATGGTTTAGTGAATTCCCAAACTCGGATGCACCCATTGTTGCACGGAGCGTTCATTAGGGTGGATGGAGCGTGAATTCCCAAGGGCTAAAACCATATGTGGAACACATATGGTTTCAGAAAAGTCAGGAGAGCACAATCAGGAAGTAGAATCGTTGAAACAGTACTAGAATTGGGCAAAATAGGAAGATAAAATTCTGGCGCAGAATCGCCAGATCCATCGATGGAAGACAGGAACCATCCCGCAGCGATAGCTCTATCGTGGCGCGATGAAACTATCTTCTTGCAATGGTTCCTGGCATCCTGCGCCGATTCTGACGTTCTGAGGCAGTTTCTATGTTCGAAATTTTTCCGATTTTTCGTAGTATTTTTTCGATTCTAGTTGTGAAAGATATTTCCGGCTTTTCCTACGTGCATAAAATCCTATATTTTTGACGCATTACGGATGGTCATTCCAATGCGAACCTTTTTATGCTTATGCCACAATGTTAATAAAAATTATGCACAATGAATATCTAGAATCTTTCAAGTCTCATTCACTCATTCTAAATCAATTGCCAAAATAAATTTTAGGAATCAATCTAGAAATCCTCCCAAATGAAGTCGCCAAAAACTATTGGGAATTTTTCAAACTCAACCTTTTGAGCCCCATTGTGTTCATGCTTTTAGGCATGGCGGCGCTCCAAGGGAAGGAAGCTAGAGATAGAAGAGTCCCCAACAAGTTTTAGGAACTTGTAAACCGTTTGCGAAGGTTACACCCCATTCACGATCACGAAGATCGCTAACTCCAAAGTGGTCCGAAACCATGACTGGATATTCGAGGATGATGGTACAAATCCAACCGAAAAGAGATTGAACCAGCCCTAATTCGGCCTCTACTTAATTCTTATGATATTCATGCATGTGCGCTTTCCGATCAACATACATACATCAAGTTAGCCCTAAACCTGTTTAATCTACGTTGGTTGATTATTAATGCACAATCAAATCTATTATTGGTGATCACTTGAATTAAAATCATATTATCCTAAATCAAATTATTAATTATCTTATTAGGCGTGATTTCAAGTACAAATTCCCTTTAAACCTGCAGAAAGGGGCGTGATAAAACAATAACAATAAATCATGAATAATCAAGCAACATATAATTAATTGATGTAACAATCATCATCAAAACATTAGTAAGATCCTAGGCATGACACTAAACAGATTAATAACATATCCTAGCATGTCACTAAACATTAGTAACAAACCTTTAACCTAAACATGATACTAGGAATTAAAATAACATCCTAAACATGATACTAGAAATTATAATACCATCACAACATGATACTAGAAATCATAAGAACATCCTAACATGATACTGGGAATTAAAATAAAATTCTAAACATGATTTCTACTCCAAAAAATCAAGGACTAAGTAATTGAATTACTTATGTTGATGTTCCTCCCTTCTTGCTATTAAAAACAATAACACGTTAGTAACTTCAAGAAAGATTAAATCAACAAAGTAAATAAATTAAATAATAATTTAAATATAGATTTGGGACCAAACCTTCATAATTATCAACTTTCACGTCGAGGTTGAAGGCAACGTCGAGGATGGCTAGGAGTATTCGAATCTCGCAAAGGAGGTACGGTGTTTGATTGGGGAAAGTATCAAGGATGTGTTTAGGCTAGGCTTAGAACATGAAGAAGCAAGGGAGAGAGAATATTAGAAAGGGTATTGATGATGATTGTTGGTGATTGAAAACGGGGTGATACGACCTCTATTTATAGGGAAAAAAGAGAGTCGAAGCATCAGATTAGAGTCAGAATTTGGAACGGAATAAAACAGGTTCCATCACGGCGCGATAGGAGTATCGCTGCACGATGGTCTTGTCGTTCTGTGATGGTTTCCTAAAGATTGGAATCCGTACGGAGTCCGACTTCCAATAGAATTGGTTTAATCAAATACCCGTATGTATTCTATTTTGACCGGGATTAGGATTAAAAAAGAGATGTTTTATTCAGCTTCGAATTCTTTAATCCTTATATTTCGGGGAAAGGATAAATTAGAACCGTCTAAAGGATTCTAGAAGCTCCTAATGAATCATAATTGGTTTAGGATTGGGATTAAGGTTTTTGGACCCTCCACATGATCATTGGGTCGTAGGTAAGATGGACCTAAGTCCAGTTTGGGCTGAATTTAATATTTTGGCCATAACTTATTATTTTTAATTATAATATATCGTTGGACAGCTCTTTTCAAGCCCCATCCAACTAAACAATAATTGAACCAGTATTATGGACCAAAATAATCTGGCTTGGACGTTTTTATGGATTGGACACGAAATGAATGATTTTCAAGGACACGAAATAAATGATTTTGGTTTAAACATTTTAAGAAAGGTTAGGAATTTGGTCGAGGCTAAAGGGGTCTTCACGAGACTCTTCAACTCTTCACCAAACTCGTTAATCAAAGACGTGAAAGGGACTCATCACTAAGTCTGGTTTTTGGGGAGACACAATCAGGTGTCTACATATGGAAAATGGCTTTATTTGGCGAATAATCAAGAATGGTTTAACGTAAATAAATAAGAAGGCTTAATCTCTATGAGATAGGAAATAAGAATTAAGGAAAATAGTAAGAATTAAGGAAGATAATTAAAATACAAAAATTACCAAAATAATTTGCTCAAAAATACAATGTGGTAGCCAAAAATTTGAGCTTTCCTAAGCTCATATTTTTGGACCTCCCTCTTAGTATTTAGGCATTATTTTGTTAAATTTTAAGGATTAAAAATAATTGTGTAAATAATATATTTTGTATAAAAAAATTAATTAGGAAAATACCGATTATTCACTAATTAATTTCACTAAGAAAATCAGAAAATTCCTAGTTAATTAATTAGGAAATTTGGCTCTTTTAATTAAATAATAAAGTATAATTTTTCTTAATTAAAATATCCAAAATATATATGTATATATAATCCGGTTTTTAAAATAAAATAAATGGATAATAAATCTTATCCAAAATCCAAAAATAATAATTAAGTTTTAAAATGCTTTTGGCGCCAAAATTCAAATATCATTTTGGCTCCAAAATATCAAATAGTAAAATAAATTACTAAAATACCCTTTTTAGAAAATATTAATTAATTAACTAATTAGAAAATACGTTTTAAAAATACGGGGTATTACATAATGTGTGTGAGGAAGTTCAACTTCCCAACTAGACATCTGTAGAATACAAGATTAGGATACAAAAAAAATGCCACTAACACTCAACAATTTGAGACTAGGTGGTAAAGTAGTCTTAGCTTACTTGGATAGATCCATGTTGCATTCAACCAAGAGCTCTCTAGTGAATTTTCTGTGAGACAGAACAATTCCTTGACTGATATAACAGACTTCAATCCCAAGAAAGAAGTGTAATTGCCCCAAGTCTTTATGCTGAAAGCCTTGTGCAAATGAGCTTTCAAATCCAAAATAGTGTCTGTATTTGAACCAGTAAGGATGATATCATCCACATAAACTGCTTCAATAGTAATGTCATGTGCAGTTTTGTTGATGAATAAAGAGTAATCATTCTTGGATTGAGAGAACCCTTTAACAAGCAACTCAACATTCAATTTAGCAAGCCATTGTCTTGAAGCCTGTTTTAACCCTTATAAGGATCTCTTAAGCTTGCATACAAGATTCCCATGAAAAAATGCATTATTAATGTCAAGTTGATGTAGAAGCCATTGCTTACTTGCTACAAGTGACAGAAGACATCTAACAGTTGCCATTTTAACAACTGGAGAGAAGGTTTCTTCAAAGTCTATGCCATATCTTTGTGTAAACCCCTTAGCAACTAATCTGGCCTTGAACCTCTCAACTGAACCATCTGCTTTCAGTTTAACTTTGAACACCCATTTGCATCCAATGGCTTTCTTCCATTTAGGAAACTGTACTAGCTCCCAAGTGCCATTTGAGACTAAGACATCAATCTCCTTTCTCATAGCCTCAACCCATGCTTCATCCTATGAAGCTTCCAAGTAACTGTTGGGTTCTGTAATTTGACTATCATGACAGACAAGAGCTCTGAAAGGAAAAGGCATCTCATCAAATTTTACTATGTTGCACCAATGTTGAGAGTTAATGGCAACACCAACATAATTAGTCATCCAAAAGGGAGGTTTATGAGGTCTATCTGAGTGTCTAACAGGTGCAGGATTATGAGTGGGTTGTGAATTTTGGGATAGTGGAGAATTTTGTGGTGTTTGGGTGGCTGAAAAATCTGAATGAGGTGTTGAATTAGTTTCTGAAATACTAATATCAGTACTGTCAGAATCCAAAATCAGAGGTTCTGGAATATCAAAGGAATCATCAAAAGTTAAGGGTGTAAAGATAGGGCATGGTTTAGGATTTGAATGAGAAAGGTGAAATGGGAGATGTTTTTCATTAAATATGACATCTCTAGAAATGATGACCTTCTTGTTATCTAGATCATAAAGCTTATAAGCTTTTTGATCTGGTGGATAACCAATAAGTATACAAGGAATTGCTCTGGAATCAAACTTGCTTATGTTAGTCTTCAAAGTAGAGGCATAGCAAAGGCAACCAAACACTCTGAGATGCTCAAGCTTAGGTTTAATTCCCATCAGCTTCTCATTGGGTGAAATGAAGTCAACACTACTCAAGGGCATTCTCATTGGGTGAAATGAAGTCAATACTACTCAAGCACACAAAAGACACTCACCCCAAAGATAGACTGGAACCTTAGATTGAAAGTATAAGGCTCTAGCAGTTTCAAGCAAGTGCCTATGTTTTCTCTCTACAACACCATTTGGCTGTGGTGTATCTACACAACTCTTTTCATGGACTATGCCTTGAGACTGATAGAAAATAATTATATCACCTTCACACAACTCTTTTGCATTATCAATTCTAATACATTTAATTCTTGCATTGAACTGAGTTTAAACAAAAACAGCAAAGTTTTCTATTATTTTTACAGCATCATTTTTGTGTTTCATCAAGAATGTCCAAGTATTTCTTGAGAAATCATCAACCATGCTTAAAAACCAACTATAGCCATCATGAGTAGGAACTTTATAAGGTCCCCAAGTATCAACATGTAACAATTCAAAGCTTCTAACAGTCTTAATGCTACTCTTAGGAGACAAACTTGACATATGCTATCACAATCAATTTTAGAAGAAAAAACTTCATTGATATGATGCATTTTATTGAAAGGTATATGTTCAAGTGCCAGAATTTGGCTTCATCTGAACTGGCCAAGCAGACATTACCTATCCTTGCTGGCTTGCTTATTTGCCTAGATCCTGCTGAATCTACTACTGCATAGAGTCCTGACTCTAATTTACCAAGAACTAGGGTAGTGTTCTTGGTAAGATCCTGAATTATACATGTGTCATGAGTGAATTTTATATCACAACCAAGGTCTCTGCATAGCTTGTATGTAGAAATCAGTTTGAACTGAAAACCAGGCACATGTAATACATTTCTAAGTTCTATACCATTTTGAAACTTCACAATCCCAACATTCTCAACAACAACTTGCTTCCCATTAGCCATTGTTATAGTATTAGGAAACTTTGTATATATGATGTAAGAATCAAACAAATCAAAGGAAGAACACATATGATTTGTAGTTCCACTGTCAATGGTCCATTTTCTATTAAAGCATGACAGAAGACAAGTACCTGCTAAATGAGCTGAAGGTGATGCAGCATGCACTTGTCCTGTTCCTGCAACGTTGCTTCCTGTAGCTTCATTAATGTTGCTCTGACTGTTTTAACTGCCTTCTTGGTTCACCAATTGCATGAACTGGTTATATTATCCCATAGAGATGTGAGTAGTCTCATAATCTTCATTCTCAGTTGTATCATCATCACCATAAACGATTGCAACCACTTTCTTGCCTTTGAACTTGTTATGCCCAAAGCTAGGTGGATAGCCAGGGATTTTGAAGCATCTGTATATTGTATGACCTGACATTTTGCAATGTTCACAGAATAAACCAGAATTCCTCCTTATTCCAGGTACAAGTTCGTTCCTAGGAAACTGTTGTCCTTGTTGAAATCTATTTGAACCAGTAAAGAACTAATTAGGTCTACAACAAATTGACCTTTGTGCCACGAGTAGAATTGTGGCATAAGTTTAAAATTCCCGTGGCTATGTTATATAGCCATGGGAATTTTGAAATTTACTACCGTGGCACAAGAGGTCGTGGCTGGGAAATTGCCACGGGAAAATGGATGTCGTGGCAAATTTTATTATTTATGCCACGGGTATTCACGTGGCAAACAAATTCACTTGCCATGAATACTAACGTGCCTAACAAATTATTTGCCACAATTTCTACAATGGCTAATAAACATCGTTGCCACAAATATTATCGTGGCTAATAAGGTTGCTTGCCACAATAATAAAATATGTTGCCTTAAATATTGTCCTGGCTAGTAATACAAGTAGAAAAAAGCAATTACGCATCGGTTCAAAACGGCTTAAAGACACCAGTTTTGTCTTTAACCAATGACTTTTTGTTTTGAATTTTTTCACCTAAATTGATCAATAGACATAGTAAAAATATACACATAAAACTTAAATATCTTCATTAATAGCTTGTAAATTTACACTATTCACTCAAAAAAAATGGAAAAAAAAAAATACAATTAGTCAATTAAAGTACACTACAATTGGAGTAGCAACAAGCAAAGCAGCAGCAGTTCCCAACAGAGCAGCAGCATCGCCCAACTACAAAAACAGTGGCAAACCTTGGAACAACTAACACACATTGCTTACTCTGCACACTGCACAACACGAATTTCTTCAATTTCAGCTAGTATGCGCTTTCTTCAGTTATGTCATAAGTCCGAAATTTAATTCACTGCAATTTCAGGAGAAACATATTTGCATATATTAAGATATGTATGAGCCAATGTTACAAAGTTTTGCTACTCACGGAGTAGCATATATAGTACACTAAGAAAGAATGTAAAAATACACTCTTGTACATTACAAAACATCAAATTCTACTTGGTCAAATTCTGAGAATTTCTATTTATAAGTACTTTGGACCAGAATTCAAGTCCAGGTAGCACATATCACACTTTTATAAGATTGCATTTAGTCAGACTAAAGAGCCACTTTCACTCTCAAGAACTATAAACAATTAGAAAAGAAGCTAAATGAAAGTTCATGCAGTCATCTATTCTGCCAAATTGCTACAAATAAGAAAACAGGAGGTTTGATTACAGACATGGCAGTCATCTATTTAGAAGACATGGAAGCTGAGAAAGATTATTACAGACACGGCAGTCATCTACTTAGATTCACATGAAAAAGTTGTGATAGGTGCTGCACAAAAGGAGGTAGTATAACGCATCCATTGCTAGAGTAACAGACAGAGATCTAGTTATCCGCAGTTAAACTCATTTCTAGGTAAAAACCTTACGAATAAAGAAGCTATAGCTGCTACAAACCATACTGAAGTTAGTCCAAAGGAGACCATTTACGAACTATTCTAAATGCTTCACAAAACATATCAGACCAATGACCACTAAATCAAATATCTTTCATGCAATATATCAATGTGCAATATAATATTTCCCAAATTTACCCAAAGATACATTACTTTGTATCACACAAAATTCATTACATTACTACATCAGCCATCACAATCCATCACTATAGCTATAACATCTAATTACAATATTCAATTCCAGCCCAAAGATAATTGTAAGTTCTTTTTTTTTTTTAGTTACAACTTACAATGCTATTTTGGTATTTTTGTGACAAATATCAGTATTCTCTGTTTCTGATTGTATTGCAAACAATTTCAACAACAAAGGGAAAAAAGAACTCAGCAGACATGGTGACAAAACACATAAGATAGCAAGACATTCACCAATAGCATCACACAATATTCATTGATCGGATAGATAATCCCAAAATAGCAAATTTTAATTAAGAAAAACATAAAACATAAAATTTTAAAAACTTGGAAGAGACAAGCATTAGATTTACCTGACTATTGGCAAAAGAAAAGTAGAAGTTAGAGTTTAAGTGACTTACGCAAGCAGCACAATAGGCCAAAGTCAAAACTACTAATTAAGAGAAGGTTACAGATAATAACAAAATCAGGATCATCACGAGCCCATTAACCAAACCGAACTCATCGGGCATATATTTACTACAGTCCTGTCTCACCCCTTAATTTTGTTCAATCTACTTCATTGTGAAAAAATTCCTCATACTATATCCTGTCAGCATTGATTGCTCCAAGACTAACTACTCACTTGTTAAACATTAATCAAACAAAATAACGTTAAAAAGGAAGAAAAACAAACTCATTAATACTATCAATCAGAATATCTTTCTCCGTTGATTGCAAACCCCACAATCTGAACCTTAACCTGCATCAATAAACAAAATATGTAATTATGAGTGGTCAATTGATACACCGAAATGAAAAGAAAATAAAAAATAGCCTTGTAGCCATTCATTTAATTGTCCATGCAAATTTACAAATATATCTACAAAAAGTTAATTAAGATGTATCCGCATAAGTAGAAAAAATAGAGCCAACTAAATCAAAATGTTGCTTAAAGTATGACGCCTCTAAATAGTCACAAACAACCAAACCAATGCAGCAGCAAAGTATTTGTTCTTTTTTGTTTTATTCTTCCAAATAATAACTTTATAATAACTATGTAGAAGTGACTGCAAATTTTTTAATCTATAGGCCTTATACTAGAATATGAATCTTTGAACAAGTAGCAATGTCTAACTAGTTTCCTTTGTCTTGTAGTTAATGTTAATTAATTGTTTACTTGATTTTGCAGGATTGCGGTGTGGTATATCGATCCTATGAAGCTCAAGCTAGTCCCACCCTCTAATTATAGTTTAAGGCTAGGTAATTCTACTTGATAATAGTTGTCATCGAAGCATATAAGAAAAATATAACACCATAAAATAAAAGTAAAGTGGCTACTTTTGGTTATCAAACTATGATTATCAGTGGCAATTTCCTTCACATTAAAATGGGTCAGGCTATCAAAAGTTTAATTATGTTAGCATATGAGATTAAAATTCTATTACAGCAGCAGGCAGAAGATATTGGCAGTTTGGCAAGGACGATTTCTCATATTAAACTGCATATATATTCGCATCCGAAGCAAAATGACTGACATAGAACATAATTTAACTATTGAGAAGCAAAAGGATTGTCCAAAAAGACCAAAACTACCAAGTCGTTCCTTTGGCAAGAAAATCAAGAGTTCTGATGTATGTCGTTGCAGATTTGTAAGCATCATATGCTGCTGTTTTTTAATTAAAATTAAAATTGTAAACTGAACGCTATGCTTCCTTAGCATACCTTTAAATTGACAGCACTCTTCATGTGTATGTTGAATTGTTGTTGAAAATAATTTATATAATTTGATTAACTATATACTGTAATTAATTATGTTATATGACTGCTACTTCCCTCCATTTTCGATGTGACAGCTATTTCAATTAAATCGACAGCAACCAAACTCACAATTTTAAACAAACAACAACACCACAAGGTTGACACTAGCCCCAACGAACACAACTCCGTTTTAATTAAATTAGCTCGAATTTATTCATGAAGCTTAATTTTCTTGGTTTTAAATCATCCAATTTGATTTGAAACTAATCAAGTAACTGACAACAACAAAATTCAATTCGAATTTAAGGGTTATTATTCATTAAAGAAAAGGGATAATTACAAGAACGAACCCTAATTTGAAAAATTACATACCTTTAAACCTCGATAAAGCCACATTTGCTGAATTTCACATCATTCTTCATGAACAAAAAGCAATTCTGATTGAAATTTTGGAAGAAGAAGCTATGCAGGAGAAAGGAGAAGTTATGGAGTAGTGGGAAAGCCGCGCGAGTGAGTATGAAGCGAAAGGGGGAAAAATAGTAAAATACTGTAACAGTTTCATTCTCTGTATTTTATTTCTTTTACGGGCAATCTCCATTGTTTAACTTCAACAAATGTTAAAAAAAAAATATAAAAAAAAAAAAAAAATTATAATAATGAAAACTAAATTGTTATAGTAATAACTTGGATTTGGAAGCCAATTAAATTTAGTCACCAACAAAGTGTTGACTCACTTGGTAACGTTCTTACTGTGGATCCTAGAGGTTTGGGGTTCGAATCCTACCAAATGAGGGTACTTGGGAGTAGGGATTTCTTTACCCTCCTCTCTACTCACAAGTGTCTAGCCTGCAATTACCGAAAAAAAATAAAAACGTGAGGGTTGAGGTCTGATCAGGGTCATGGCTAAATCATGCTATCTAATTTAATTATCTTGTAAATATATATTCTTAATAAAGTTATTGTACACTATGATTTCCTCCTTTTCCATGGCATGAGGAGATCTAGCTACAAAAACTTTATAATGTAGAAATATCTGTGGCATAAGTGTATGCTTGCCACGGAAAAAATTATTACATGTGGCACTAGTAGTGTAAAAGAGATACTCGTGGCACAAATCTAAAGTTTGCCACGGGAAAAGCGCTACTCGAGGCACAAGTGTGATATTTGCCACGAAAAATAAATACTCGTGGCATATATAATTCATCTTATTTAGGTTTTGTATCATAATTCATATTTCCCGTGGCTAAATGAAATTATGCCACGAAGTTTGAATTCCCGTGGCATAATTCGTGGCACAAGTGATGATTTGTTGTATCTTCTCTGTTCAGTTGCTGCAAAATGCCATTGAGTTGGCATTTCCAGTGTCAACCATGCTCACTTGTCTTTGTTTTTCTTCCTGCATCAAGAGTCAGTAAGCTAGACACGTTTGGTAATGGTTGCATCATCAGAATATTGGTTCTTACACTAGCATACTTGCCATCAAGCTTCATCAACAATTGAATCAACCTCTCTTCCTGTTGTTGCTTGAGTATCTTCTGAGTAATACCACAAGTCAACCAGTACAAGTGCATATTGGAACAAGATTAACACCAGTGATTTCATCCCAAACTGCTTTGATTTTTGTGAAGAATTCTGCTATAAGAGTGGATCCTTGAGAAAGATCATTCAATGACTGTCGTAGATTATACAATTGTGGACCAGAACTTTGAGAATATCTGTCTTCCAAATCTTTCCAGATTTCTCTTGCAGAAGTAAAATACAACACACTTCTTGCTATAGTATTATCTACTGAATGTAAAATGTAGCTAGTAATCATAGCATTGTATCTATCCCAAGCTTGCATTTCAGGTCCAGAAATTGGTCTAGAAAGACTACCATCAACAAAACATAGTTTGTTCTTTGCTGACAATGCTATTGTCATACTTCTCTTCCATTCATTATAGCATTCACCATTGAATTTCTGAGTTACTAACGAATTTGCAAGATTCTCATAAGGATGAATGAAATATATACTTGAAGGATCGTTAGTTAAAATAACAGTGGGTCCAGCCATTTCTCAAATCAAAAATTGAAGAAACAATCAACAAATTCCTCGACTTATCAAGCAGATTCCAGAAAACCAAGCAACAAAAAATTGATCCAAACAAAATAAAGAATCTTAATCAATTATGAAGTCGAACAAACAACAAGTAGCAGATTCATACCCGCTCTGATAACATAAAGAAATTGGTGAAGAACTTCAATCAAACTTCAATCAAACAGTAATTTGAACTTCAGCGGAATTTCATTTCATTGAATCAAACCTTTTTGTACATTTTGTGAGAATTACAGAAGAAGATTTAGAGAGAAAAAGATGATGAAAAATAGAGAGAAAATGAGACTAAAATTGATCACACAAAAGTTGTGATTCAATACATTGAGCATAAGCTATATTACAACTATATATATTCTGCTATTACAAAAGAGCTGATAACAAACTCTTTGCCACGTCATTCTGTGATTTCAGAAAGTTAGTTATAACTAACTTGTATCCAGATTATTCCAGAAGCTTCTCATTCTTTGCATCTGAGTCATCAAAATCTTCAAATGCTAATTTTGCTAAATCAGCCATAAGTTGCTTGCATTGCTTTGCTGAGCTGGAAGCAGAACAATCACTAATAGGCATGGCGGTGGTTTTGGGTCTAGGTGGGGTGGTGGTTCCGGGGGTCTGGGTTTGGGTTGTGGTGGAAGAAGTAGTGTGGCTTGGGTAGTGGTGGTTTTTTTATTAAAAAAAAAAAATTAGATTTTACTTTTTTTTTTTCAAATTATGATTAATTTTTCTTTTTAAATTTTTTTTTACCAATCACGTGATGACATGTGTAAATTAAATTTTAAAAAAAATTACCTACTCAACCAGTTATAAGTCACCTGGGACCATTTGAAAAAGATTGACATTAAAGGTCGGATTATTAAAAAATAATCGAAAGGTGAGATTATTTTGGGCGAATGAGGTAAAAGTCGGATTATTCCTGGTAATTTTTTCTTTTTTTTAACACAAATTATTGGGTGTGGCAGTCCGCACCTTATATTTCGTGCAGCAACTTGAAGAACCAAGCAAACTCTCTCTATTACTTTCTCTCTTCCTCTTTAATGGTGGTTTCTCCGACGATTTCCCACAGCGCCGATGCTGACCATTGTCAATGTTATTTCTCTCTTCTCAGCTCTCCACCGTCGATTTCCTCCGCGTTATTTAGCAGCATAGTTTTGTCTGCCGATTTTTTGTTTTTGATTGAATCTTTGGTAGTTTGATTTGTTTGAGGGTTGACTTTGTGGATCTCTGGTTTGTTTTTTTCCTAGTTAATTGAAGCAATTGTATTGGAAAAAAAATGTTTATTAGCAGCAGAAATTGGATGAAATGGTATGTTTTGCTGGATTGATGTAGTCGAGGCCGGGGTTGATTGAAATTGAGAATCTTATTTAATTGAAGCTATATCAATATCATGTGATTGCATTCATTTTTAAAAGTTTATACGAATTAGAATGGTTGATTGTTGATTTAACTTTTTAATTTTTAGATTTTTTTTACTATTTTAAAAAAAAAATTCCATTGTCTAGATGATATCATCTATAAGTTGGATGATATCCTTTATAACTGGGTGTGATATCATGCATATCAGCCAACAAAAGGAACATATCAGCCAACTGATGTATGATATCAGCCAACATTAGAAAGATATCAGACATTAATAAAATCATATCAACCAACAAAAGGAACATATCAGCCAACAAAAAGATACATATATGTTGGGTTTTGCGATGTCCGACACCGCGCGGAAACATAACTCGCAAAAGGATCGCATGCATAATAATTACAACTAAACAAAATAACATAAAATTATTGAAAGCATAAACACTGCATAAAAAGAAGAGAGAGAAAGTAAGGATAAGACTTGCTCACCCTTGACGCGTGCTTCTCACGAACCCCAAGCACGAACACGGAAAACCAAAAAACCCGCAAGTGCAAGCCCTCCTCCGTTTCACACCCTCGCGCCCGAACAAATTCTTACCTCGTAACTTCGACAAGGCTAGACTTAAATAAACTAGAGTATTACGAACGTAAAGGCTTTCTCACTTTTTGAGAGATACCTTATCGAGTTCAACTCAAGTGAATAATCCCAACTCTCAAGGTTGGTATTTATAGGCAAAGGCTCCAAAAAATTCAATCATCCTTCCATGTGGGAGAAATGATAAGTGAGAAAAAGTAAGCAATTAATTTAATCCTAAATTAAACTAAATAGCATGAACAATAATCAAATGAAAAGTGTCAACACACAATAGAGAGTAGGTGGGAGGACCACCTTGACCTTAGAGAACAAGGCAAGGGGTTGCCCTAACCTACTCGGTCAGCAAGGGCAGCTGCCTGGCCTTGGGCAGCAAGGCCAACCACGCTGCCATCCTTATGCCACAAGGCTAGGCCTACTGGCCCCTTGACGCAAGCCCACACCAGCTGCCGCAAGCCCACGTGCATACCGCAAGCCCAGCAGCAGCAGCAGCAGCGTGGCCTTAGTAGCAGCACCGCAAGCGCCAGCCTTGCTGCTGGCCTTGCTAGGCAGGCCCAGCTAGGCTGCCTTAGTACGCAGGCCACTAGGCCGCCCCACCCAGCCCGCAAGCAAGGTCACCTTAGCTGGGCCTTGCGATGGCTGCGGTGACTCGGTGGTTTAGTGCTTGCGGCCCCTAGTCACTTGCCTTCGATATGAGGCATGACTAGGCCTTGTGCTATGCTTGTAATTTTTAGCACGATATGTTATTTGATTATTTTCTCGTCTCATCAACTCCTACAGTCGTCTCGACTAGCAACATTCGGGTTTGACGCTCTAAGCTCGGAATCTGACGTTTGAGTTCATAAAATCTCTATCGACTTATTTAATCCTTCAGATTAATTCGTCGCCGTTGTTCGGTTACACGATTGGGTTTAGTCAAGAGCAAGCTGTAATATTAATTATACATTAATATTATTGATCGGAAACGGCTTCCAGCTAGGCATTCCTATCACTTGACCTCACTGAATAATTAGCTTTCCTAATTAATTCTGAACCCTCTATCGGAATAATACACTTGTTCGAAGGACACCGTTGCTTTCAATATTAGCCAACAAAAGGAACATATCAGCCAACAAAAGATACATATCAGCCAACAGAATGAACATATCAGCCAACAAATGGAGCATGTCAGCCAACAAAAGGATGAAATCAGCAAACAAGAGCAACATGTAAGCCAACAAAATAAACATATCAACCAACAAAATGAAACATATAAGCTAACAAAATAAATATATCAGCCAACAAAATAAAGATATAAGCCAACTAAAGAAATATATCAGCCAATATGGGTTTTTGGTTTGTAAGTCTGCCGCACGTAATTATGCGTACAACAGTCCGCACGTAATACCTTCTCTTTTTTTAATATAAAAAAGTAGTATCAATATTTTTTTTTTTGAATAAACAGTATCAATATTTTTAAAAGTGAGGATCATTAGTGTCAAAATTTAAGATGGACTAATCACTCTCTTATATGAGTAATAAATTATTATGGAGTATAAGTCCGCCTCATACAATAAATACAGTGCATACTTTTCTTTGATGAGCTAACTAAAATGTTTGGTGTTGTTTACATATATGAAGACTTGCAAGGAAGTCATAAATATTACCTTTGTTACACATTATGTGCAACAATTGGATATTTCATATCTCACAAAAATTACCCAATTGTTGCACATAATGTGAAACGGGGGTAGTAAATCTTAATGGTAGTTTATTCATGTGATAGTAAAGTTATCAATTTGTTTGGTTGTTTACTATTTTTTTTTTTTTACAAGAGCTTAAATAAATTAAGATATATTAGAAAAAGAACAAAGACTAGAGGAAGCTGAGGTTGCTAGTTAATGCGCCAAATGTACTCTTTGTCGGCCAACCTTGTGAATGCTACACTATGAAAATTGCTTCCCAATTGCATTAATTTGTTGGAGAATCCAAATGACTTGAATATCCTGTGTATTACGATATTGAAGCATATCGACTAGGTTTTGAGAATCTGTGAGGATGGTTATCATAGTGAAGCATAAACTTGAAGCCCACTGTTGGCCAAGTGAACAAGCTTGTGCTTCACTATGAAGAGCTGAAACAGAATTACCAAAGTTTGCCCCTCCTTGAAAACTTGTCGAGGTTGCAGTTAGTGATTCAAGACACCACCCCATACCTGACCTTTTTGTAATCCTATGCCAAGAGCCATCCGTAAGAATAAACACCATAGTTGCGTTATTACCTTAATTTCGTATGACTGTTTTATTAAAACTTCGGGGATCCATGCAAAGGATCAAAATCCGGAAGGTGACAATCCCTAGCTAGAAAAATCCCAATGTGTTGTTGTAAGTGTGTCATGTTGTGTCATGGCCACTTTGATAATGGCTTCAGTTGTTTGGTACGTGACAGTCTCGTTGTCGAACACATGTTTATTTCTTGCTACCCATATTCCCCATAGTATGCTAATGAAGTAAGCAGACCTGGTAATATTAGCTTCGTCTTGGCTTTTAAAAAGCTGGATATAGTATAGTATCCAATCCTTAATGGTTGGTGTTTGCAAAACTCTTCTTTTGAACGCGCCCCATACACAAGAACAAAACCCCAAAACCAATTTTCTTTCAAGGCCCCTAGTTTTCAAAACCAGTTTTCCTTTTTTGCGTCATCCAACGGGTCGCCGAAGATTAGTGTATAGACCTCTATCGCGGGGAACCTATTTCTGCTTAGCTTCGGCCAATTCACGAAGGGACCCAAGGCTATTTTGACGCAGCAACCTTCGAACTCGTTGGCCGAGGTAGCGTGTTTCTGGTGATGGCTCTAATCGACGGCCGATATGCAGCATCTAACCCCTACCGTTGGTTGCGAACTACCGACCCTTTGTGTGGGATCTAAAGGTGGTTGTCACCCTTAGTCTGCTCCCCCTACCACCACTAGGTTCTGGTATGCTCGTGGTGTCTTGGCCACCGCATGTCTGCATCTTTTTCATGCGGCAGCTGTCTGGGCTCTGTGTTGGTCGCCGACGTTGGTATGTGCCTGAGCCCTAGGTGCTAAATCCCTGCTCGCCGCTTTTGATTTCTCTTAGTTGTTGTGTTGTGATCTCCGAGGGATAGATTGCTCCTTGGACCTATTTTGTGTGTTCTTTGTTGTTTGTTTTGCGAAGTAGCCTATCAAATTCCCTCTCTGCTTTTTAGAACAATTGATATGGACTGCCAAAACTTACTTAGAGCCCTTATGCACACTCACTTGAACGATGACTATGACGAAAGCATTGTCAACTTTGCCAAAAATAATTGTCCCCGGAACATCCTTAATTAAGCAAAGGTCTTGAAGGAGGAGGTCAATAATTATTTCAAGAAAGGTGAAGTCGTTCTTGTTGGGGCTAAGTATGACAGAGGGCTGAAACTTCTGTTCTTTTGTCTGCCAAGAAATGAAGATGATTGTGTCCTTCTATGGAACATTGCCATATCCCTAGAGTTAAACCTTGCAACTTGCACCCTAAAAGTCCGTGATTATGAACAAATTAAGGAGCTTTATTCTTTAGTTATTATGTTGATGGTAACAAT